>NW_028289250.1:3145479-3460027 GCF_059628265.1 Tinamus guttatus
AATCAACATCTGCCAGAATTGCATCGTTCATGGTATTGGTAATGAGATGTGAAGACAGGTTTTAAGCCTAACTGCTGGAACTACAAATTTATTGAGTAGATTACCATGCCAGTGATTACCTGGTATTGGAGATTTGATCTGAATATAGTTTCTGACCAGCATTGAGAGTAGCATTGAACCATAAATGCAGTTGACATCATTTGATATCATGACGCAGGAGGCCAAAGATGGTTGTCTTCTCATGTGGAGCATAATATTGTTAAGTGTTATACTACATCTGTTCTGTCCATAAAAAGGACAGAGTTTTCTCCTTTTGTCCCTCCAGTATGCCATATGAATATCAACTTCACTTTCCCAAAATTATATTCAAAACTAATGAATATACTCAAATTAGTTAGCACACATTTATCCCTCGTGACCTTCCTTATATAACTGAACTATCATTTGACTTTCAGCATGGTTTTACTTCATTACTACTGAGAGAAATATACAGAAGCAATCAGTATTGATAGGTACACCTGAATATACAGAGACCCTTTAATCTACAAAACAACAGTAAAATGTTAATGCATTAATTATCACAACGTTCTTGTAGAGAGAGAAAGACAAGAAAGCGTTATGATTCCCGTTTCACAGCCTACAGAAAGACAAGACATTTACAAAATTGATTTGTTCGGGGTCACAGAGTGGAAATAATAATGAATAACACTGCGAATTCTTCCTACCAAGCTTCTACTCTTCCCACTCTTCATCTCCCTACTCTAAGCTTAAAACAGCATGCAGTTCCCATTCTGCGCTCAAAAATTCATCAAGAAGATGCAGCAATACAATTATAAAACCTATCGGGAAAAATAGGCCACTAATGTACCCTATAGTCTGATATAGGTAAAGTCATAGAACATTATTGTTTCAGAATGTTCTGGGAAAATAGGAAACAGGTGTTTGTGGTAATGGGGACAAGGATGAAATCTAGTACTAGTTTCTATTCCCTCAGTAACACTTCCTCCATGAATTTTCATGTCAATTTTTTAATTCAGACATATTCTGAAAGTCAGACGTGCTAGAAATGTCAAGCAGTTCTTCAGAAAGTGTTCACAGGTAGTGCAACAAAAACAAAATTCAGGATTCACTGTTTGTCTCAACACACAACTTTATCTAGAATAACAGAAAAATCTACCAGATAGTAAGGCATTAAGACTCCACTTTGTGAAGAAAAAAAATACCTTTAGAGAGACCTGTTCATACCCAGCAGTTGTTCCTAAACTGTGGTCTGCAAAGTATGGTGAGTAGTCCTTACCTTATCCATATACTGCATTATGTCTACAGACACTAAGTAACTTTCTGTAAGAGCAACTTTGCTTCTCTGCTCACCAAGTGCACCGCAATGCCTCTTTCATCACCTGAACATGTACCAGATGCACCTGGCTGGCACACAGCAGGCCTCGCACCCAGTTCTGCTTCTACACAACGGTCTGAGGAGAAAGAAAAGTGGGGGAACAGATGATGTGGAATAATCACAATTGTGGAAGAAACTGATAGTTATCTAATCCTCTGTGCTTGAGACTCTGACAGCCTCACTCCATTATTAGAACATGTTAATTAGTACATGCTCTGTTTTTTCCTCTGATACTCTTGCTGGCACGTAGGAGAAAAAAAAATTGAAAATAGGTGTTAATTCACCTTATAAATTAACACATACACAATGAGGAAGTGATGCTCGACTATTTTTGGTTTAAATTCATCACACTTAATCAAATATCTCAGTAATAATGTATCAAAGAACAGAGTTTTTTAGTTTGATACATCTATGGAGAGTGTCAGCTCATGATCAAGAAAGCGCTTAGCAAGGTTTTCCTGCTTGCCGTAGAGAAGAAACCAAGATGGAAGAAGAAGGAAGAAATGGAAATCAGAAAATCAGGAGTCCTGAAAAATGCAATAACAGTAGAGGTGATCATCTGTAGTTTCTTTCAGGATAGCCTCCCTACTGCTACCTTTCCAACTCTCCAGGTAACTTGTAGGCTTTTTCGATAGCTATTAAGCTTCTTGCTCAGAGCACAGCAGCTCCCACTGTGACCTTTACTGAAGACTTACAAAAGAGCTAAACATATCGAGAAATAAGCTCTTTAGAAAAAAAGAGAAAAAATAGCCCTACTTGTGGATGCTGGGCAGTCCCGCACAACTAAAGTCCTGACCAGGGTGACATAGGCGCATTGGAAGTGATGGTTTTCCTTCTCAGAAAGTAGAAGAACAGAATTATTCTGAAATATTTGTGACACAGCAATATCTGCCACTCAAACCTATTTTCTGGCTCTAGCAGTATAGCAAAAAGGGACTGTGCAGGGTTCTCTGTAAAGGAAACTGGTGCTGGGAAGAGGAGACCTCTGCTTGGGGACGAGGAACCTGGGCAGGTTCTGTGCTGGCCAGCCACACATGAACCACTGATACTTTAAAATGTCATTAAAAGATTTTATGCAAATCTGTAATAAGCTCTTATCACAGGCTATGGAAGTCTTTCTACTCCAAATACAAAAAAAAAAAGTAAAACACCAAACGGTGTGTTCCAGATTTTGATTGGTGAAATTATAATACTGGGGGAGCAACCGGAAACAACTGCTGCTAACTCTGGCGAGATGATGACACTGATGATATGCTGCCTTTGTTGCAAATGCCACCCTTTGCTGCTATTTACATGTTTGTTGCAGCCAAAGTTCAGTTTCTGCTATAGGTCAGAGCAGAAGATTACTTAATTACATCCTTTTATCACAGAAAAAAAAAACACTGACTCACATCTGCCTTTGTATCAAATATATATTCCTTTCATTCAGCTATATTAATTCCATCAAGTGTGCACAGACCATGTGCCAATGTCGACGAGAAGTACGTCATCAAATTTTCTAATACAAATAATAGATTCAGAAAATTAGTCATTTTAAATCAAAAACTCAGGGCACTATTCTGTTTAATAATTTGCAATGTGTATTCATCCCATAGGCTATTGTCAGCATGAAGCCAAATTGCTTTTATACTTACCACAAATATGAAAACAGTCCTTAACTCTGATGTAGATAAAACCTAAATCATGAATCTAGGTCTCATTGTCTCTGTAGAATCATCCCAAGGTTATTTCTAACATTCAAACCCTTTGAGAAACTTCAAATACTAAATTTTAAAAGCCAGGATAAAATACCTAGTATCTTTCAGGTTAAAAAAAAAAAAAAGTGAACTGCAGGAAAGTTTAGTATTCCACATCAGTGACAAGTTCTGTACCTGCAGGCTCACAACCTTGAGGAGCCCCATCCCTTTGAACACAAGTACATCAAAACAACTGATGTTTCTTAACATCTTAATCACAAACAAACAAACAATCAAAGAGTCCAGAGATACCAATGCCTGGGAGGTTTGCCGAACTTCCAGAAATCCTCTCTTGAGCTTTTGCAAGGACAGTGTACCTCCAATGCTACCATCCCTAGCTGGAGTCCAGAACCAGTCCAACTTCTCATCACCAACTGGGCACCAGAGCTCCTCAGCCCCACAGCACCCAGTGAGCTCACTAGGGACACCAGCGCTTTACTTTCTAGAAGCTTCAGCTTCTACTTCTTTTGGGGGGAACTCACAGGTACGTCTTTACCTTTCAGAGATTATTTCTTATTTCTTAGAAAATAATAATTTAAAAAACCTCACAAGTAATTTAAAATCATCCAGGGTAAAAGTATTTCATATGAGAATTTCTTTTTCTGTTGACGTATCAATAGCGGTCTTGTCTTCTGACGAAGATATAATGAGAATTATACACATATCTATTCCAAAATAAAACTTATTTTTGAAGGAACATAAAAACATATAAAACATAAGAAGTATATAGCTTGAGATATGAGAGATGAAAATCTGCTAAGTGGCTACTTTCTCGCTTCTGTAGATTTGATGGGATGTGCTACTGACACCAACTTGCTTGCTAATACGCATTTTGGCGAACAAACATCCTCTTCTCATAATGTCATCAGTTTTTTGGTCACCAGCCTGGAATCTCTTAGAGTTCCAGGGTCTTATCCCCAAAGAAATGTATTTCTTACAGCATGAGATAAAAATGAATAAGTAAATAAAGTCTTAAATATAGTATGAGATTACTGAGAAAAAGAACAGTGAAAATTAAGACAAGCAGCTAGCAAATGGCAGCAGTAAGAATATGTGTCTATATATGGAAAATACAAGAGAAAAAGAAGTTTAGACCATTCTGTCTTGAAAATCAAAAATATGTGGCAAGCTTATTACAAAGGAATATTTCCTCATTCACCCCAAATAAGGAGTGATATAACAAAGCCTTGATGAACCTTACATAAACCAGAACATAACCAGAACCAGAAACCCAGACATAAATGTAAATTCAGAGCTTGAGTAATACTATTTTCAGACTGTGCATTTTCTTAACATTCAATCACTGATATAAAACCATGACTCTATTCCATGCCTACCACATATTATAAATACTTATTTACCCTTGAATGTGTAAGTTAACAAATATACCTATGCTTAACACAAAGTCACCTAATTCCACTGAAGGCTAACAAAAATAGCCACTGGCTTTTTTTGTGATCATGTTGATTTTCTTGCCTTTGCCATTGGAAACTGTCAGTTCAGTTCTTGTTTCTGAATCTTCTTCCCTTCTATGTTTTCCAGTCATCTTTAATTAGTATGATGAAAGCCAAGCTAGAGGTATACTAGCTATAATTTTTTACTCATTCTTTGCTAAGCTACTAAATATGTTATCCTATGCTTTATCTTATACTATAATCTTTTGTTCTCACTTATATCTTGTACTATTTAATTTTAACAACCACCCTGAAGATCATTTAAATGCTATACATGCTACTTAGTAATGAGTAGAAACGGAATCAGTTTTTCAATTTTTAGTTAAAGGAACTAGGATTTGAAATTCAAAGAGCAGCAGACTCTGTATGACTAGCTTTATAGTTCAGGGATCTCTGCTAAAGAGCATTGTCTGTAGCCTGCTTCATATTGGATGGTGTCTGACTTCATTTAAACACTACTAGCATATCACAGCAGGATCATCACCAACAGAAACACTAGCTTTGCCTATCAGCAGTCTCCCCAGGGTTCTGTATTGAGGTGGCTCTAATCATCTCAGACTGTGGATCAATGTGAAGGGTAGTGCGGGTTTAGTAACCTGGATTTTGTGAAAAGCAGTGAAGTTAGTGAGGGAACAGAGGTATCAAACAGAAGAATTCAATGCAAGGTAAAATACAGTTATCTGAGGAAATTTTTGTGAAGGGCAAAGGAGTCATTCAACATAATGGGAAAATGACCAAGTCAGAGGACAGATGGAGACACATATGCACACACACATGCATCAAGAAAGGAAAAGAAGAGAGTTCAACAAAATTCAGAATAATGAAACCCCCCTATGAAGTTCAGCTTGGAAGGTGTGTGAGGCTATTTACAGAATCCCTGATCTGGTTTCTGACTCTTTGCATGTCATTTTAAAATAATCATATTGCCCGGCCTCCCTGAACCGTACAGCCCCTGTAAAAAACAAAAGGACTGTAGTTGGATGCCCACAGAAGGAATAGCCATATATTATGGAAGGGTGAGGCGATTCAAGGTAAAGTGACATCTAGAGCACGCCTTTGGAGGTGATGCAGACCTCCACAGGGAGGTCAGGTACTCCTCACTCAAGTGCCTGGGGAAAGAGCCTCTAACAGGACGGTTGCGGGCAGAGCATCTTCCAATAGAGTTCCTCCTCTTTTCTGATGGAGAAATGTATATAACACGGAGCTTTTCCATTAATACGCATTCATAGCTGTTTACTATGGTGTTGTTTTGGAGACATTCACTTTATGTTCTCCTCACATGTATATTCTATCTGAGCATTGGTAGATAGAATGAAGAAGCCTCATACCTTACACTCTACAGCCAAGCTCAGAGAGAAGCTCCATCTTTCACACAAAACAGCTTTACACTGTCACAGAAAACCCCTTGACACTTTGTCCAAATCACTGACGTCCGGATGTTTAAGGTATCTTGTAGCTATTCTGGTGAAAGACGACATCCTTAAAGATAAAGAGAAAGTTGGTCTTGAGTAGCTTTTGAAACTGAGTCAATATCCTGTGGGGATGCAATACATAGAGAAGATGATGGTTTTGGTGTGGCTGTGTGGCATCCAGTGCTGCTGAGGAAAAGCTTTTCAAAGTCCCATACTCCTAAGCACTTGAGTATATATAATTATTATATTGTATTGCTTTAGTGCAGAAAGGAACAATTTGAATGGATTTATTAAAGATGTCATCCATAAGAATAGAACAGTCTTACAGACTATAGAAGATGATGGGAGATTTTTGGTATATGGAGCCACTTTCAGCAGTGACTTCAGAAGCATTATTAAAACTATAACGAAACCAATGAATAGCACATCTGCAGAAAACTACGCTTGGGGAGAGATCAAAATTATTCACCAATTTGGAAAGCATGGAGGTTAAATATTGTGACATTTTATTTTGGCATTTTCTAGAAAGAATAGTTTCAATATTTTCAAAATAAACACATTTTGCCTTTCTATTTTGAAATAGCATATTTGTTTTGAAATTGACGTGACATTGTTCTGGTTTTACCAAAAATGTTTCAGATTGGCAAAGAACAGTATTTTCTTCCTGCTGGGAAGAGAAAACAAACTATTAAACTTGTTAAAAGGTGTTTCAGTTTGTTATAAACATTTCCTCCAAAATGTTTAGTTCAGCCATTGAACTTTTTGAAAGGAGAATAAATGCATCATTCCTCCTACACTGACAGAAAAACAAAACCCAAAAACCTGCAGTTGAAGACACATACTTTTCACAGACCCAAGTACTGTGTCTTGTTTTTTTTTTCCCCTGGCTACTACTCCAACACATGAACTGGGCTCCTGTACAGTAAATCCAAGAAAGGCAGATACATGTAATCCAGAGCACTGTCCAGCTGTTTCTCCTTCTGTCCATTCTCCCCTGTGATTTAGCTCCCCATTTACTCCAGAACAGTCAATAGAATTGGACTTCTTCAAGAGGTGTGTAAATCAGTATCTACCTTACTGTGGGGGACAAGAGGGATTTCAGCTACAGCAGGACTCCTTCTTCTCAGCTTCTCAGACTGAATATTTGTGCTGGTTTCATTTGAATGAAATAGTTTCATTTGGTTTTTATTATGTTACAAACAACATGGAATAATGCAGTCAGCACAAGAGTTGATGTCTTATTTGTATGTTAAATTCAATTTATTTTTACAATGTCTCCACTATTCTGTTTTTCAGTATGCTGTAGATTTGGGCATTAATAATGCATGAGGCTACCAGAAGCGGAGACCTGGAGAATCTGGACAAGCAGAAGGTGAGTTCATGAAGTTCTTGTTGCCTGGGGTCGCATAAAAGTGATTTGGGGCTAACAGGAAAAGTACATTTGAATCTGTTAAAATAGCAAGCAAAGAAACAGTAGCTCCCAGTTTGTAAAGCCTGCAGTAAGAACTGGAGTCCCAAAGTCACAGTTCACACAGAGCTTTGGATATTACAACTGACTCATACAAGTAGTTTTCCTCAATCTAAGGACTCCAGTATAAAGAAAACAACATTTTTAAAGATGAAGGGATTGTAACTCCCACTGGTACAAGCCAGAGGAAGAAGGACTTTTAGTAGGTCACTGTCACTTCACAGCATCTGTTTTTGCAGCTCTCTGAGAGAAACTGAAACGTTATTCAGTGTTCCTATACAGTCTTGGGAGGAAAAATTCAAAACAAACAAGCAAACAAAACACACAAACAAACTTTTCAGTATGGACACTTCCTCCTCCGGATACCTAACCATGCCCCTTGCCATGTTCATTGGGAAGGGTGTTGCTGCCCCAGGCAAAGTCGAAACAGGCCTCTATCAAGTAGGTAGAGTCTATACTAGAAGAAAAAAAAAAAAAAAAAAAAAAGGGGGTGTGGCATTTTGCTTGCATATCCCTCCCTCCATCATTTTTGGTCAGTTTGGAAATATCATTCCCTTGAGTTGCAGTAGCGACCAGTAAATACAGCTAGGAGCCAAGGCCCCACTGTGTGTGTGGCACTGGGCACAGCACACTCACAGACCTAAAAAACTGCCCCTGTAGCCTTCAGAAGCCTTGAAACACTGCCATTAGTTAGGGAGACATCAGGACAAACAAGATGCTATGTCTGACAGACAGTGACAAATGAATCCAGGTAGACTCTGGTTCCCTTTTGCATCCAGAAGACTTGAATAAATTGAAAGTCAACAAACATAAAGAATGCAGAAGATGTACTTTTCAGACTAATGTGTGGATCTCACAGGCGCCACTGAGTTATTCTTGAAGTAAATAGCTTAGTAAGCTTTAAACAAGAATCAGACATTAACAAACAAGCATAACATCTGCAATTCCCGCACTGAGGATGAACATTATAAGAAATGTCAATCATCTGGCTTGAGACAAATCAGCCAGTCAGCAGATACTCTCTGGAAAAGAGATGTTTTTTTCAACAGAGTAGGGAGTATAGAAGGAAAATACATTCCTTTGGATTATGAGCTTTGGATGTTCAGCACAGACAGAAACAGTCCTTCAATACATGGTCATTTTCTTGTTTTAATAGGTCAGCATGTAGTATTGGAATATTATTTTCAGTTCACACTCACTTTAACTGCATTGTGGCGCAGACAGTTCCTCAGGATTCACAAAACTATTCACAAAAATTCAGTCCTCAGTGCTTTACTGAGGAGGTTTAGTAACAATGGTAGCTCTCCCGTATTGAATCCTGATGGGCTAGTAGTCCACTACTTTCTCCAGCCTGGAGTCATGATTCTGCTTCCACTGCATCTGAGCAATTTATAGAAACTGTGCCTGGCTTTACCCAATTCATATATCCAAGCCACCTCACTCTGAATCACAGAATAATGATCATTGCCTGACACCAAAATAACTCTATCTTCTTATGCACTTGTTATGTCTTTTCTTTTAACTCACACACTCCTGCTTCCACATTCTATGCCAGCTTCCCTATATTGTGTCATTTCTTTCCACATTTTGTCACCACCTCTTCCTTCTTAGCCTTTTAGCTTTCGTGCTTCTTAAATTCTTCCTGCATCTCTCTGCTAAGACTGCAATTCACTTTCGCTGGAGTAGCAGGTTGCACAATTACTTGAGTGTATGCTTCCCATCTAAGAAGTTTTTTAAAAACTATAATGGAATACAGGAAAGAAAAAAAATATGTGGACAATTAAGAGATTTTGCTATGCTCTATCATCTGTTCTTATTCTGAGTCTTACTGGAGAGGGGCTGGGAAATTTCTTGTGAAGACTTTAAACTCTCCATCCCTTTTCTGGGTTCATTTAATATACATTGCTACCACGCTGCTGAGATGAATTCATTTATAATGCATGCAGATTAACGCATCTAATTTTGTACTCTAGGTGTTCCACAGAAAATCAATCTTGGCAATGGTCTTAACAGCCGCAGCATTTTCAGTAGATTTCAGCATCCATTTCATTTGCTTACATTATATTCCCTCTTAGCAAGTCCTCACATTTACTCTGTTTGTAATTCATAAAATGATCAACTGCAAGCCTGCAAAATCAGAACACCTGCCTGATCTTTCCCTTTGTATTACTGTCAATCCTCAGAATTTAATTTAAAATTTTGATGATGATGTATGAGACCAGATTGAAGTCAGTTACCCTGATAGCATTTCAAGCTGCACAGCTAATACTGGTTAAAATAATTAATAATAATCAGTGTTTCATACATTTTTTTTCATGGCAATAACAATACAAGGTCCCCATTAAGAACAGACAAATAAAATAAAGGTGCTAGCTTTACAAAACTGTGTAGCTATATTTGTTGGTGGGGGATGGCAAGGAGGAGGGAAAAAAAGGGGGATTTTTCTGACTGTTGTCACAGTATGAGTTATATTCACAAATAAGAACATCATTGTTAGGTTTGCTTAAATACAGCACTGAGGGAGACTTTCACAGAAGTTTAGGTGTCCCTGCTTGAGTAAGGGGAATGGACTAGACGATCTCTAGAGGTCCCTTCCAACCTCAACCATTCTGTGATTCTGTGAAGTGCATAGAGATCTGCCTGACATGATAGGATCAAATAGATGGAGCAGACAAGTTGTCAAATCAATCTGTTCCTCAAGGATCACAGTAATATGTTAAGGACTTTCAAGAGCATGTTCTGGTCATCTCCATTGACAATGAAGAAATGCTAAAACATCTCCTGACTTCACGGAAAGGAAGTTATGCCAGCAATGAGGACTTTATACTACAAAGAGTGCAAGTCCTGTAGCAGTGACAGGTGCTGAACAGTCCCAGTGTTATAATTGGCAAGGAGGTCTTGGGGCTCATGCAAATGGTAGAACAAAAACAGATTGATGAAGGTGCAATGAACAGGATGCAACATGCAAGGAAAAACTGAAGAATACAATAAATATAAAACAGAAAGGAGATTTTTTTAAGTGTATTTTCAAAAATGCATTAAAGGAAGACTAGGTAAAATGTGAAAGTTTCTCCATTATATAAATGTTTACAGTGATTCAACCTGCTGTGAGAAATCAGCAGAAATCATAACTGGAGTCTCATTCAGGCTGTCATTCCTGCATACGGAAGGGCTTAAATCTGACCTATTGTGCGGTTTTCCTAATCATCATGTTAATTTGCAAGAAATGATCATTTAGCCTCTTCTTAGTGAAGCCCTCTTTAGAGTGAAACCAAACACTTCTGTTTTATTCTGTAAAGCAGAAAAATAACACATTCAATTTCTACTGAACTACACAACAATACAATATTTTTCAACAAACAAAAACAACATTTTTCTTTCTAACTAAATCTGACTTGTATAGCAACCCTCCAGATATTGAGGAAAAGACAGACAGGATGAAAACTTAAACATAATCTCCACGGAATTAATACATACAGCCAAATCACTAGCATGGAAAATAATTGCATAAGCCCAGAGTACCAAAGCTAACATGCAAATAGTTCATAGTGAATAATACATTTGGTTTAAAGCCAGTTAAAATAAGTGCCAGGTCAGTTATTAGACAGCAGGCTTTGAAACAAAATTCTTCTTTAATTTTTTTTTTTTAATTTTATTTATCCCTCTCTGAGGTACAAGTAAGCAAACTAAACACACACTAATAACTGAATTGAAATGTGGGCAAAAATCAGCCAGATCACCAAAACTGGAATCTTTTAGTCTTCCAGCAAAACTGGTGGTGCTGAAGAGAAACCAGTAACATCAAAATACTTCAAGATACTTCACAGCTAGCTTCCCCTCAAATAAATTTAGTTCCTATGAGTGCTGGATGTTGGGCATATTTTCCATCCTTAAAAAAAGTAGCGAGGGTTGTCCAGCAAGGCCATTAGGTGAAGATGTTTATAAAAGGAAAGGTGAACAAAAATTGATAATGTGAGGAAAGATGTGGCCTTTCCCTACAAATCATACCCTGCTCTTTGTCTTCCTTTCCCTGGCCAGAGAGTCGAAGTCTTTAACAAGCAATTCTGGAAGTAATTTTGTAATTTCACTAGAGTTATATACCCCATGTTTGACCTCCTCTTTATCTCCTTAAGTTTCTCTTTAAACAGACAAGAGTCTTTTTCAGTTCTCTTCAGTTAACTGCTGCACTAAAAATATGGTCAGCTGATTTTTCACAGGAGCTCTAAAGCTTTCCAGTCACTGCCTTCCAGGATTCAGGACAAAAGTTTTTAAATCGCAACCTAAAATATCTTTTCCTCGATTGCTCCTGTCTCCACCAAAACATGAGTTGTTTGTAAGAACTCAGCTTAGCCAATTCCTGATCACTGATATTCTGTTGCTTGCTTACACCTAAAGACATTTTTTTTTCCCTAGAGATACAACGACTGGAACAGTTATCAGTGATTTTACATAATTCCATACTAAGTGGAGAAAACTAATTTTAAGACAAGAAGAGAGTGCAGGAAACATGAAAACTATATTAAATATTCATATGAAAATGAATAAACTATTTCAGTACATGATTATCTTTAATTTCTGCTTTATAATGGAAAAATAGAAATGGAAAATGGAAAAATTTGCTGTTTAGAATCATCATATTAAGCTTGAAGAAATATATGGAGCTTTATATTTTGTAATATTTAAATCACATTTTACCACCAAAAACAATGGGTTCATTTCTTGTATTTCAGACAATGAAAGTGATGAGAAGGACAGCTCAGAGTGTGTATAAGGAATGCTGTGGTCCCCTGGAATGAAAGGAAAAAAAAAAAAAAAAGAAAAAGAATCGATTATAATTGATACAGGAGTCTAGACAGCAATTAGATGTTGTTTTCTTGGCCCTTGTCTCTGAATAAGTGGACAGCATTCCCGTTGTTATCAGCATAAAAGTGCTCTCTAAAAATCTCAGCTAAATAATCCATAGTCTTGTAGCTAATTCATCATCACTATCACCAAGCAAAAGTCATGGAAGGGCTATTGATGAGCTCTAAATGTAAACCATAGAGAAATTCTAAATTGCTGCAAATCAAATGCAGTTCTACTACAACAGTTGCATTTTACACTTGAAATGTAATCACATTTTAACATAGATTGATGTTGTTTTGGGTTAGAGCTTACACAAAACACACTTGTTCATAGCCTTCCTGTGTCATATAACATTTTCATCCACACTGCTGTGACAGTTAGCAAATGCTGAATTATGACTACAAATTGAACCATAACATAATAAATACTACAAATTCAGGCTGACTGACACGTGCCATGGTTCCAGACTTTAAAATGTAAAATTGTCAGTGGATCCTATTACCAGACTTGATAATGCTCAGGAGATTATGCCAGTTGGGACTATCTTCATTGCCAATACTTTGCATATTGCCAACTCTGCACCCAGCTTTTGTATATGACTGACTATAAAAGTATTTGAGGATCAACTGGGGAGGATTTCTGTTTTTCACGGCAGTTAACTGAATTTTATTCTGATAATCTGGATCTAAACCCAGCTGGACTTCTGATTGTGTCTTCACGAAAGATATAATTAAATACAGAATCTTCCAGTGACTTGGAGCATCAACATCAATGATGAAACCAATACCAGTCACTCAGAGTATCTTGGACTTTGAGGGTAGGCGAGGAGTGAGGCAAGACAAGTGGATCTGTTCTCTTCCTACTGTAAACAGCATACTGATTAAGTCTCCTTTTGCTTAAATGAATAGCTTCCTATTTGTTAGCATTCAACTTATTGCTACCTTTACTTCAGGCTTTTGAAGCATTTAGTTTTCTTACTGAAGTGTTTCTCCCCCCATTCCACAAAAAATAAGCAAACAAGAAAGCTAAATAGTTGGTATTCTAGTAGTTTGATTTCCATCATACATTTGTCAGTACTGGATTACTACCAGTTTTCCTAACACTACACTTCCACTCATAGCAAGTTGATGAAAAACACTAGCATTAGCAACAGAATATGAAGTCTACTATTTATGCCAGATTTACTAGGCCTGATACCTATTCTACATACGTTAGGCTAGCACAAAGTGATTTTTTCACTGCCAATATACTGTTAGCTGTTACTTATTTCTTTGCATATCTTACACACCTAAGAAAAATTAGCTACATATTTTGAAATTGGAATTCGACTGCAAATTACCTAAATTCCTGTGGGAGAAGGTGGATGTTTCCCATAAAATTTTCATGGGCTCAAGGAGAACCTGTGGTAAATGAAAACACTGTGCACTGTAGAGAGAGTGCAATGTATTCTGTTCAGCCAGTCTAACTTAAAAGGGCAATACTCTCAGCTGACATTATCCTTGTGACCAAACTATCGAACTAGGAGTAGAATATTCTCAGTCACTTCATAAGTAACATATGAGCCACTAGCACTAAAGACAGTGAGAAAGAAGCAGGAAGTCATTTTAGACAGTTATGGAACATGGTATTTTTGATACCGCTTGCATTTTTTTGGTGATCATGACATTATTTCTCAGTATCTCAACACTGTACTTGGTGACAAAGGTCAAGGTCCAACAACCATCAGAAACTGGGATTTTTATAAACACCCTGAAACAATTTCTGCTTTACACTATCTTGGACTCTACTAGCAGATTAGAGTCAGCTGTTCTTCCGAGCTCCAGATGCCTTTGTGCACCTATTCACCATTGCAAAAAGTGAAATCAGAACTGACTGAAAGGGATAGAGCTACTTGTCATCATCCTATGGGCAGCACAACCCATGCCATCTCATTACATTTCCTAAAGGTGACAAGAGGATGATAAACAAAAGTGCTGACAGAATTAAGACCCTAAGGAGTCTGTCAGAAGGAGATGTTGCCCATCACAACTCAGACTTGCTGGAAACAAATAAGTGAAGCCAGCTTAAGAAATTTCTGAACTATTACCAAGGCATGTTGCTAGATCAACAGGACTTTTGATCAGTGATACAAGCTGAATTATATGCCATTATTATCTAGGCTATCTCAGATCTGGCCAGTTTTACTCTAGTGCTACACCTTGCATCAAAGCAAAATTGAATTGGCTCCAGCATATCAACCAGCAGTGTCTGCTAAATGACGTCTTCCCAAATATGTGTTCACACCCCCAAAAAACTGAAGACTATAAACTGTCTCCATTTCCTGTGATGTAATGTAGCAGTCAACTTGCAAAGACAGTCGTAGTCATTAGGATCTCCACTTTTATGTCCTAACTAGATTTTCTTTGGTCCCCAATATCACATATGACCACAAAACTTGTTTTTTTTTCCCACTTAACATGCCAATATTTTAAAAAGTGTGAAATTAAATGGCAAAAAATAGTTGTTAATCCTGGCTGGTGAAGGGAGGACAGTTATGGAAATTATTGTCACACTGCATATACATATGTTTTTACATAAGTTTATGCCATCCTATGCAAAGGGTTTTATTAGATACAAAAGGAGAACTGATTTGTCCAATGACATCCACTAGGCTCACATAAAATGTATTGCCCTTGCCAAGTGCCCGTATTTTCAGAAGCCGCCCTACCCACACTTAAAATTCATAGTTCTACAACAGCAAATAGAGCAATACTAACACATTGCAAAACTTACAGAAGTGAAGTACTCATTTCATAACAAAGTATTATAATGAAAAACAGCCTATATACTAGCATCTCCCTTTCCTTTTCAGATTCCTGATACATTTACACAAACTATTACATATGGAAGTTTTAGAGAGTTTTGATTTACTAAATAGGATTTTCATTTCCAACTATTTATCTAGCATGTCTCTCCTCCACTGATCTCAGATCAGTAGTTAAAATTCTATTTCCATGTCTTTCTCTTGCTTTGCATTACCTGTTCAGATGCCGACAAGTCATTTGCATGATTTTGTTTCGATACGCCATTCCAGAGTACATACAGGAGAGTCACCTATCTTGAAAGGTTTTGCAGAAACTATTTTGTTTATCAACATGCTGAGTATCTTTCTACATAATAATTTCACATCATAATTACTTTGTGTTAAAAGAGCTATCACCTGAATTTCTTGAAGGCTACAGCTTGCTTCCTTAGTGTAATTTTTACCAGCTCTGCTTGATGCAACACTGTTTCAAACACCCTCTTCTTTTTAAGCAAAACGATGATGTTTTTTCTTCTCCTTTCTCTTATGGTCCTTACTTTCACAGCTTAATAAATTTTCTTACTGGACTCTCTACTACATTCTGATGTTGCAGCAGAATGAGAATCATCTCCCATTCTCTCTTCAGTAAGACCATAACTTCTCCTCTAATCCTACCATATCCTGTTGCAGATAGTTAGGGAATGGCGGCCGGAAGATATCGTGCTGTACGGAAAGATAGGGCCCCTAATAGCCAATAGTGTTTAGTCTATGGTGTAAGCAGACGGATGTGACGTTGTAAGCCTAGCTATATAACACCTTGTTACCCATCAATAAAGGCCATTTGCCGTCTACCACACTGGTGTCAGCGTGCTGATGGCCCGAGCGGCCTGGGGGTGGTCGCCGTGCCGTTCCTGAACCAGGTCGCCACGCCGCTTGAACGGCAACAATATCCTGCCTTCCTTCTAGTTTCAGAAATAGAAATTCCTTTTGTTCCCTTCCTCATTAGCAGGACAGATACTTGCAGTAGTAAAGTTAGCTGAATTTCTAGTCAGCCTGAGTTTGGGAACACTTGCTTAGAAATGGCACAAATATATCCTAACTCCGTGCCTTACAAGAGTTCGCCTATCCTGAAAAAATCGCCCCAGTATTTGATGACTGAGCCCTGGCTCAGCGTAATCTATCACTCTCAAATTACACCAAAGTCAAATTTATCTCCCAGCTCTCTTTCTAATATCTAGAATTTGATTAAGCTAAGCTCTGCCTGTCTGCTTTGATCAACAGCAATGTTGACAATATAACAGGAAGAGAGCTAGTTATCCAGGTGTCCCTTTATAAAGGCTCCCTCTACATAGTGAGTCAGAGCAGAGTGTGGGGTTCATACACTGTGGCTGATAATACACCTGTGGGTAAATTAAAGGCTTTGTTTAGCTCACTATTGAAAAAAGGAAAAGAAAAATCTTGATTTCACATTCACTCCCACTTCCCTCAAGTAAAAGAATGATCTTGAAAGACTTTTTTTTCTTAGCTGAGTATTTGAATAGAAACAACTCAATAGTATATCAGAATAATGCTGATCCATGCCTTGGTTCACACTTATATTCAGATGACCAAATTCATAATACTGCATTTTGACTGCAAAGTACCCCTGAATAAGATTGCTAGGTCTGCCGTTTTTAAAAAAATCATGTAATTAGGACAGTTCAAAGAAAGTGTTTTTTCTTTTAGATCTGTAAGCACTTATAAAACATGTGCAAGCCCTATGATATTTTTTTTTTATTTCAACCAGCTGTTGGGCACAATCCAGACTATGTACAGCAATAGACAGATTTTTTTTACAAGCAGATCAGCCTATCCAGCTCTAGGAAGCAATCTCTCACACCCAAAACTTACACGAAATAAAACAAGAAGATTACATGAATGCCTGTGCAAAAAATACTCTGTGATTTTCAAATATGTTTCCAGCTATTATATAGGTGAGAAGATCTGATTAAAAAATTCAGGGCAATGTTGTTGGGGAGTTTCCAAGTCAAATGCTTGAACAGAGTAGAGTAGTATGCTGCCTGGCTAAAGCTTTTATTCAAAGTATGAAGTGAAAATATTCCATCTATCCGTAAAGGAGGGAGACAAGCAAAAGGCCCAACCTTGGTTTAGTTGGGGGCTTAATGTAGGCATCTGTTTCCTTCTACCTCTATATGGCCAGTTTCAAGAGAGAGCACCTAAATCAGTCCGAAGAATAAGACACTAGTAAGTGCTACAGCAAAACATGAAGAAAACATAGCACTGCCTAAAGCTGTTAGACATTTACCAAGTGAGGAAGGATAACATGACACAGGCTAATTCTATTACAGTTAGGTTCCTCTGCTCATTAAAAAATAACCTACTTAAGCCATGTCAGTCCAGAAACATTCCATTATTCAAGTAGAGCATTTTGGATGATGCAGATGAAAAGTATATTCACAGTTCTAAAACATAGTACCATTTTCATAACCAATTTATTTATTTTATTTTAATGCTGATGGTTTTCCAAATCTTATCTACACAAACTTCTGGGGATAAAGTCTTTGCTTCAAATAAATCAGAAATTACAACAACAACAAAAAATGATGAAAGGAAATAAGTCCAAAAACTGCAAAAATTATCCAGGCTAGAATAGTTATCTGACTTACAGAAATCATAATATTGTGGTTTCAAAGAGGGATAGATGTGGTTGAATAGAGACCGATATTACAGCTCAAAGCTAACAGAGAGCATTCCAGTCACAACAGAGAAAGGCAGCAAGACCTTATGGAGAGAATTGGGCAAGAAGGTGGCTGACAGATCAGAATGACGATAAGAATAAAAAGACAACAGAAGCTAAGGAGGTAAGGAGACAATTGTTAAAGGCCTTGAAGGAATGGTGTTCAAGCAAGAAATATGAAAGAAACAAAGAGTGAACAGAAGGATTAAAAAGGACACGATCAATCTAACAGACAAGACAGAAAATGTCAGTTCTCATCATTTGAACAGACTTGATCTAAACAGAAAGCCAGGCAAAGATATTGCAAAAGTCAAGGTTAAAGTCAAAAAAGCCTTAAAATAAAAACTATCACAAATATGGAAATACAGATAGACCAGAGCGAGAGAACTAGAATGACCATATTTCCATTTCTACAAAGGATTGGTGAATTGTAGAAGAAATAAGGAACTATTCTCATTTTGCTAAAATGGTCTTTGCCTATCCAATATCATCTCTGCACTGGAAATTATTCTGGAAATATCAAAATGCATATACACACTGACTTAGCCATCAGCAAGCCTGATATTTTATAAACAAACAAGTCTGCATAATATCAGTGCCCTAGTGCTCAATATTAAAGGTCAGAATAAAGTATGTAGCTGAAAATGCCAGACTGTAATCATAAAACTGTAGAAGAATTTCAAGTAATCAAAACCACTTAATAATTTGGGGGTTAAAACTATTGGGATGCATTCAGTGTCCCTAGCATTATTAAAACACTTTAAATTTTCTTGTATTTTACAGAAAACTCGAGTATGAAAAATTCCTTGAGAGTATGTGAAAGCACAAAAGCAAAGGTCATATATTAAAAACACAGACAATAACTTCTGCTGAAGTAAATGTCAATTATGTTAAGCAACACTGATGAAGATGTCATACATCTTGCTATTTGTTTCCTCCAATCAGCTCTGCCATTCTGCCACCCCCTTCAGGTAAATATCTAAATAGCAAATAGCCGGATTGCACCGTTCTGAAACAAAAGTGCTGCCTTCAGCCTGTGCCTCTCCTGCAGGGGAGAGGGTGTGCGATAAAATCAGCGCCCGAGCCTTACCTTCCGATTAGCAGGAACTCGCCGAGCACCCCCAGGCGCCTCATGGCAATGAGGATCCCTCTCACTGTCATCCCCTCGCAGAAGCAGACCACCACTCTCGCCTTGGGAAGCCTCTCCCGCAGCTTTCGAAGCAGGCGGTCAAAGCTCTTTTCCCCAGCGTTGCTGTAGATCTTGTCAGAGTGAGCGATGCAGAGACCTTCTTGAGCAGCCAACTCTTTGAAGGCTTCCATTCCACTTTCCCCATAATTGCCTGTTTAAACAAAAGCTGATATTACATCACACATCTAATAAATTAAGGCAGTCCAGGATAGAAAAGGGCTAGTTCTTCCCTCAAAAATCATCGTTAGAAGAAGGTGAGAGTCCATCACAGCCAACATGCTCAGGATTCAGCAGAACAACAGGATACTACGTGCTTGGTCTTTACTGACCCAAGGATGCCAAGCTTCTTCTCTTATACTGATTTACCATTGGACCATAAAGACAAAAAAAAAAAAAAAAGGGTGGAGAGGTAGAAGAAGCTAAAAAGAGGCTCACACAGTAAGGATTAAGCTTTGTTAACATTTCTGTGTAGCAGCTTGGAGCAGGTCAGGAATGCCAGACAACAACTTCATAGAAGCTGGAACTGACTTCCTTTTTCCTTAGCTTACATGCAGTACATTTATATGATTCTAACAGTTAGTGATGTAATTACACAGGCTCCTAATTGGTAGACAATGATCTAACTAAGACCCTTACAGCCCCCCCTTACTTGTTTAGCTCATCCTTTTAGTTCAACAGCTCTTTTATTCCCTCTGACCTTGGTCTACTTCCTTATCTCCTAGTTAGCAGTCCCTTTGTTCTTTCACTGAAACCTGAAAGCCTGAATTGAGCAGGCCTGCTGGGCAGCCATGTCCACGGCTCTCTAACCATTCCTCTATATTTCTATAGCAAAAGCAATCGTTGCACTTTTCCAGGAAAACAGTCAAAAACAGTTTTATACCTTTGTGGTACAATTTAACTTGTTTCTTCTCTGATCTATTAGAAGAAATGAGAGGTACCTGCTGTTGTTTCTGACTCACAATATGTTTAGTAGCACTAAATAGCACTGCCTTTTTCATCTTAGAGCAGCTATACCACATAAAATGTAGTATTTTTTTAAGCAATTCTCTTTCTATAATGGCACTGGAGAACAGTGTGAAGAGGCCTTTCTACTGCTTCTACTGCTCCAATAATTTTTTATGGCAATGGTCTGTAATAATGGTGTGTCCTCTAGAAAAACTACCTTATTAGCAGTTGAGGGTAGCACATAAAATTGAAGAGAAGCTTATTTTGGGGTTAATCTCTCTCCAAATGGAAGGACAATTTAAGCACCAGTAGCATTGGTTCAGCCAGAGGACAGAGCATCAGAAAAGTGAAATCCAATCTAGAGAGAAGACCAACAGAGACTACTACAAGTTGGTAGACATATTATCATTTTCCTGCTGAGTTTATAATAATCCAAAGGAATTGGATTGGAACAAAGGAAAAGTAGACTTTCTAAGTAAGGACAAGTAGACATTCTAAGACATTCTGTAGCACGAGCAGTCCTATTAACAGTGACTGAAAGACGGATGCAAATTTGAAGCACTGTGATTTAGATGCATGTCAAAGGTCATTTGCAGTAATCTGCCTGACCAGTGTGCATGTCAAAATCAGGCCTGATGTTTCTTTTTGGAGCAGAAACTTTCTATCTATAAGAATTTATAAAGTAGCTTAATTTAGGAATATTTAAACTTTGTGTTTCAGCTAGTAGAAGCAAATTCTCAAATTCTTTTTCTATTTATACATTTGGAAGCCTTATTTTTTTTTACAAATTTTACAAAGCTTAAACTGCCTTCAGCTATGGAGATGGGTGAAAACACCAGTTTTTCTTTGAATATGCCTGCCATGAGGACTGAATTTATGATGAATGTCAATAAGGCAAGGTGGATGACAAAACATATTTATTAAGAGTAACAATAGGTCGTTCAAAAAGAGAAGCATGAATGCTATTCCTATTTTCAATGTTTCCTTAAGTTCAGCACTGGTTCTTAAGGGAATAATATCAAATACAAAGGACTCCTGAACCACACACCACTTCAAAAGGCAAAGCTATCAAAGGAACAAGGAACAGCAGGGAACGTTAAGGCATTCTTTATACATCCAGTGAAATAATGCATTTTCTTCCAGAAAATTAGATTTGCAGCAGATATTACTAAGGAGTTTCATACAGTCATAATATGATATAGACAAACCTGTCAGGTCTCGTGCATCCCACTCAAAATTCACACATCCCACTGCCTTTTGCATCAAACTGCTCTGGTTTCTCAGGCATTTTTCAGTGCAGCAGCATGATCTCTCATGCAGTCTGTGTCCCTATAGCAGATGCAGCAGGCCAGTCTGCCTGGACGTCCTGGAGAAGAGGAGTGAGCCCAGTACTGCTGCAGGGAGAGTAGATGCCCCCAGAGGTATGGCACCCTTGGAGGATCTTTGCTAGGTTCTGCCCTTCGCTGCAGCCCATCCCATCACATGGCCCTTTGCATGCAGGCTGCCACACAGTGAGATGGACACAAGTTTTCTATATATTTATAGGTTTTAATCTGCAGGGGCCAAGGGATTTGCCCCAAGTTTTGAGGCTGGGCAGTTAGGGCAGTTCTGCTTTTGTGATTTGCCTCCATCCCCAGGCTGGAGCAGGAAGCTTCATTACTGACTGCCATTAGCAACCGCCTTATGCTTTGGGAGTAAATTACAACATGTTGTCCAACTTCTTCTGGAGCTTTATGCAACAAGGTCTCATTTAAGATAAGTAGGATTATTCCTGCAATTAAGTGTTATCCAGGGTGAACCAGGGGAGCAAAGTGAATCTTATTAGATAGTTAGGCAATGCGTATTGAATAACAAACGTAATATGTTCCCTACCTAAATTGTTATTGACCTAAATATAAGGGTAGTATGGGATTTTTTTCATACATTTCGTACAGCATTAACTCGGCTGCAATTAGAGTTAAGATTTTCAACAAAAGTAAAATTAAACCCATGTGGAATGCTTTTGCCTAGCTTTAATTTTAATGTAATAACAACTATCTTAAATACACAGATACACTTATAATACAACAGTTTACCAAAACACAAATTAAAAGGAAGTAGGATTGCTGCCTATAGAATCATAGAATCATAGAATGCTTAAGGTTGGAAGGGACCTATAAATTCATTAAAATGCAACAAAGATCACAGAAGAAAAAAAGCTAGTTAAAATTAAGAACAACACTGACACACAATCAAATAGTTAAACACAAGGCAGAAACAACCTGAGGCTGGAAACTGAAGACTTTGTAACTGTCACATTAAACTAAGAAGAGTAGAGAAATGGCTTTCTAATGGAAGTACAAAATAAAAGCCATTTTCAGAATGAAGCTTGATATGGTCACGCTGAGAGCATTACATAATGTAGATGTCTATAACAACCAGAGATGAAACTTGATGACCCAGAATATCCTTTCAAAGTCTATTTCTTACCTTCCCCGACTAGATGGCATGCTGCACACCTTCCTCCTCAAGGGGAAAAGGCAAGGAGGAAGGTGAGTATGTGACAGATGTTAGACACATTGTTCAGTGCACGCAGCTACTAGGGTAAGCACAGTATAAGAGCATATAGAGTACAGAAAACACTAATTAATTCTGTGCAGCAGCCAAGAACATATCCATCTGTACCAGCATGCTTGGTGCATCCCTTTTAATCCATGCATGCAACTGTGGAGATGGGGACATGTAGTGCAAGAAATCTGCACGAGATGGCAGTCAGCAAAGAGTTACCACAGGATCAGGATGTGGCCTTAGCATCTCTTTTCCTTTGAAAATGGAATTGAACCAAAGATCCGATCTTTCCTGCACTGTCCTTTTATAATCAGAATAAGCTATGAATTTATTATTTTGAGGCTATCAGCAACAGATATTCGTTGTGACATGTACCCAGATGCTGAGTGAGCCAATAACATATTCTGCACTCCCCAATGTCAGGCTATTTTTTAAAGATTTTTGCTTTTTGCTCTGTTTTCTTAGTTGTGTTGAACTTTATCTTATTCAGAGAACTCCAAACTCAGTGTGTTTTAAGCAGAACCTGCACATCACTAAAAAATGTAAATGTGACCTGTATTATAGCTGCAGTGTTACTAAGACCTTTTTTCATGTCACAGTACGCTCAGTGCCAAAGATAACTTTGCTTCGCTGCCCTAAAGATAAGGCCATTCCTGCTGCAGGTATCCATGTACCTGATCAGCAAGCTAAGAGGGAATTACTCTAAGTCATGGCATTCTTATCACAGAATCATAGAATGGTTGAGGTTGGAAGGGACCTCTAGAGATCACCTAGTCCAACCCCTCTGCTCCAACAGGGACACCTAGAGCACGTGGCACAGGGTGGTGTGCAGGCGGATTTGGAAGATCTCCAGAGAAGGAGACTCCACAGCCTCTCTGGGCAGCCTGTTCCAGGGCTCTGTCACCCTCACAGGAAAGAAGTTCTTCCTCATATGGAGATGGAATTTCCTGTGTTTCAACTTACACCCATTACCCCTTGCCCTGTCACCAGCCACTATGGAGAAGAGCCTGGTCCCATCCTCCCTACAATCACCCCTCAGGTACCTGAACATGTTGATCAAATCTCCTCTCAGTCTTCTCTTCTCCAGACTAAACAGGCCCAGCTCGCTTAGTCTGTCCTCATACGACAAATGTATTAAATATTTTAACAAAAATATTAAGATGATGTTTTAGCTAAATATATACATAATCATCTTGATCAGCAAAATAAAGTCATTTTTCATATGTACGCTTAGCACTTAACTAGTATAATACTTGGCTTCAAATATGCCCAAAGTATTTCAAATATTTAGCCTCATAAACTGCCCTTCTGAGCATTGAAGCCTTGTCATGTCTGATAAACGAAGTTACACTATTTGCTTGTGGTAACATTTCAACAGCATGGGGAGCAAAGACCATATAAAAGGTTTATATTATTCTTCTTATTATGGTTGTTTGGCAAATTTAGCCACTATTTTCTCTGTCAAGAGAATGATTTCTCCCTCATTTTTGAAATGAAGTGGGTATGTAGTCTCAGCAGTCAGATGCTTATTAGAATCTTGAAAACTGCCTGCTTGAGGGAGGCACGGAATGGTTGTGTAGGGCTTCCCAAGCCACGTGATGAAAAATGCTGCCTTTGCAGAGGACTAAAGTAAAAATTTCCCCCATAAGTCAGTGGCAAGTTCAGTTCAAACATTATTTGTGTTTGAAGTTCAAGGCTTATCTCTGGTGCAGCACAAGGAAATATGGATTGCTTATACGTGTGCTACAGAAAGCGGCCTTTGAAATATATGCTAGAACTTTAAAAAAAAAAAAAACTTAAAGAAAAACCACAATGGCGAATGAGGAAGATAGAATCTGTCTTCCTACTTTGCTTTCAAATTCAATGGAAAATAAAAAGTACTTTTCCTAGAGACCCCCTTTAGAGATACACCTACAAAAGGAAACAGGACAGCATGTAGAAGACTGTTCCAATGCACTTAAACTGGATAACAAAAGGCAGGAGGCAAGAGAGGCTTAATCTTCCAGACAGGCGCAACACCTGCAGGTGAGACAATCTACACCTTGTCATTAAGGGCTGATTTGCAACATCTCCTTCCTGTCAACAGCATCAGCACCCACAGTTCAGATGCAAGGTAAAAATCCCCAAACACATGCCCCACAAACACACAGGGAAGGAAGTGCACCAATAAATAAGACAACCATCAGGTGTAGCTTGACTGCAGGGTACCAGACACCAATTTTATCACAGGGAGGGCCCCCTTTTCACAAATAACCGGTCATAAAATGTTCTCTGTCTCATTTTTCCTCAGAGTTCCTACTTCACCTTTCCCAAACTTGTAGATACGCTGTTTCAGTCTTCAGTATTGATTCACTATAAAAAATATCTCTTTTCTTCAGCTAATTAACTGCTTTTTGGCAAGGAGGGAGAAAATAAGCAGAACAACGGACTCTCCTGACATAACAGCAAGGAAAACTGTACAAAGCTTCACGACTGCAAACATCATCCATGAAGAGTGGAGCAAGGACACGATCTGATTATTACACTAGTTCCCCAGACGTTCCAATAGCTATTTTATAAAGAGTATGATAATGTTAAACATGGCACTAAGGTCCAGTTTTCAAATTAAAAGCCTTGGGGAACTGGAAGGTTTCAGACTGCTGAATAGTCTTTTAAAAAAGACAAAACAGCAATTAACATTCCTGTTCCAATTTCCTCCCTTATCACATCAGACCAATATTTCCCTGCACCAGCAGGGCATCTTTGGATAGGACAAGTTAATAAGAAAATGACTGTGTTTCCTCATCTTAATGTATTTCTTATCAGTTCAATCTTAATCATGTGCCCACTGTAAGTCTAAACTAGAATGAAAAAGTTTAACTTTCCTTTTAATTGATTTGCTTCTAACAGTCTGGAAACACACATATAATCGGTTTGGGATCCTCAACTGAGAGCAATAACTTTCTAAGCTGAAGTAACGTAACCATTTCTAGATATATGTCCACATCTTTGATCATGCATATTTGCAAAATTATTTCAGAGAGTTAAAAATAAAAGTCATGATCCAAAGCTGTTCAGTCAAGAAGCAAAATGATTAAAATAAAATAAAATAAAATAAAATAAAATAAAATAAAACAAAATAAAATAAAACGAAATAAAATAAATCTGGAAATATTATAGAAGTGTTCTGCCTGAGTTATTTTCATACACCCCAGTTATACAGATACCCGTAACAACAGTTATCCCTTCGGCTGGAGAAACATAAGAAGCCCTATTGGCATATGACTTCCAGGGTGCTTGAGCTGACCCAACACCATCTCTGCAACTGTGAAAAGGGCAGAGCTCAAATATTCTCATGCTTCCCCTAAATATCTGTGTCACGGCTAAAACTGCATTGATGTCAGAAGGGACTGCATTTTGCTCCAAATAGGATTTGCCTTTTCTTTTTCCAGAGAATTTCAGTAACTACTTTTCTCCAAACATGGACTTTGCTGTCTAAAGCCTTTAACCACATATTTTCCTTTCAGACTCCAAATAGCTTTCTCAACATCATCCTTTCTTCACTGAATTTATCCCATCTCACATCACAGGTTTGTTTGTTTATTTATTGATTTTTAAGGGACAAGTTGTAAGTAGGAGAGCTAAGCCCTAAGTGTTCTTTGCAAACCAGATTTTGCATTGGGCAAAAGGCTTACTGCCCCTTATGACAGAGAATACACTTTGTAACAATTAGAAATCAAATTTGTAGTGTAAACACAGTGTTCTTTTAAACTATTTTGGCAAAACTCCCTGTGTTCACCACAGACTTCAGAGCAATAGCAATCTAGCCTGACGAAACACAGAATGATGCGTTAGATGAATGAACTGAGTCATTTTTTGTATGCTATAGAACTCTGCCATCTGTGCTTACAGCTTATTTTTTTCCAAACTTAAGCCATTTTAGAAATGAAGAAACTGAACTGTTGAGACCAGACTAGTATTTTCATCTTCTGAATTCATATAAAATTGAAGACAAGGGAGAAAATAAAAGTAAAACTGAAAAATGGAATTTGATGATTATTATAGTGGTAAAACTCCACTTTTAAAGTGGAACTTTTCAAAGAAATTGATCTACACTTTAGATTAAAATTCCAAATAATTTTAATAAATGTTTGCCTACCTTCTGTCATTAATCACAAAGTAGGTTTATTCTGTCAAGAGCTCACCATAGATATGCATTAGGTCAGTAAGGAAGATCTCAATTTCACTAAAATTTTGCTACTGTATAAAGTGGTTATATTTAAGCCATTCTCTTGAATGAGGCATGTGTGTGAACTGAACTGTTTGGAACTGTATTCCAAACAAACAAAAAAAAAGAGAGAGAGAAGCAAGAACAGGCTGAAGCCAGACCTGAAGGAATGAGAGTACTATTACTAAATTTCAGTAAATTTTGAGTAAAATCAAAATATGGTCAAGTGCTCTATCTTTATTTATACCAATATCTTTTTCCAAGTATATTCAGAGATAGCATTCAATTTTTATTTAGTCTGTAAACAGCAAGGAGTTGTAAAGATTTATTTCTATTTTAGTGGAACTATTTCAAGTCAAACACTATTTGTAGCAATATATTCAACAAATTTGTTTGGTGAATTTGGCCTTTCTGTTCATGAATTATCAGTACATATCTTTCCATATTCTTCAGACTATATTAAAGTATTCTACTGAAGCCTATCATTAATTGCTGGTTTATTCTGTTGGTTGGCATTGGTTAGACAACAGGTCACAAGCGTTTTCCATTTCTTGACGAGGCTGGAGAAATTAATTGGAATAATAAATTTTCAATGGGAATACTCTCCAATTAATAACCTCTATTGTTTTTTATCAAAGCTTGAGTGGATCTTACAGTTAGTAAACTAATTCTGAAAAATAATCACAGAAGGAATACCCCAAAGGGGCACCAAAATATATGAGCTACATTCTATTTTCTTTTTTTTTTTCTTTATATATAGTGTAAGTTTCAAAGGGAAGGTGTATATGTGCCTGGTTTTGTCCATCCCTTGCAGTTATATGTTTACCATAGCTGACACTTCAAGCACAAGGTTTAGAACATTCATGCTAATCTCAAGCAATTAAGAATCATAAACACAAAGACCCAAATATGAACAAAGGTTGAATGTAATGGATTTAATGAAGATTTAAAATGTATATTCTTATTGGCCTTCTGATTTCTGACCCTGAAGACACAGAGAGATCATGTTTTGACCTTTCTCTACAATCTTGACAGTTATAAATAGCTTGCTTGCTTTGTTTTTGTGGACAAAGAAACTAAGAAATCATATGTTTTCAAAGACTAAACATCACGAGATACTCCATAAAGAGTCGGTAAGTCTATAAATGTTTCCTGGTAACCTACATTGCCAACAGCTTCAGGAGTTGTCTGGAAAGTACATTAGAAATGAGGTTACTTTTCAAAGTATATTTTCTTCTCTTTTTCTTGTTAAAGAGAAGTTTGTGCTTTGACTTACTGAAGTCAAGGACTTCAGAGGTCACACAACCAGAGGTTTATTACGCAGGCCAAACACCATATTAAATTCTGTTTGTGAACATGCACCTTTGAAAACACTACTCCAAAAAACAACTCACTGTGCAATATCCTTATTTCCAAATCCTCAAGGCCTTTAAGGTAGTTCTGATTTATATGAGACTTTAGGCATCAATACTTTCTCTTCATGTGGGCCACGGTTCCAGATCTGAATTATATCAGGTATATCTTATTCCTACACAACAATACTTAACCATAGTTTGTCCATCACCAGAGAAACTGGCCATCTCAATAGAATGATTTTTTTTAATGCAAATGATAGATTATTTTGAGGTATGCTTGGATATTATAATATCATTCAGAGGAAAACAAGGTGATATTTTAAAACGATGGCATTTTGATAAAGACAGCGGATTGGAAGTGTAGGTCCCTTAAAAATTCAGTGAAAACAGTCATTTTCTAATGTTATCTGAATCAATTACTCTCACTAACAGCTTGTTTTTAATTTTAACTATTATGACCAATTACCTATAACCAGTAATCTCAGCACAGCTGGAAGAAACCCAGGATAGCATAGTCAACAATCCTAGCTCTCGATCTGATACAAAAAGAAAGCAAGCCAGAAAGGTTTAAATGTTGATACTGAAACATTTAGTATGTATTTAGTATTTAGTATTTATGTATTTATGCATTTAGTATTTAGTATTTAGTAAAAAAAGTTGGAGATAAGGAGTGAAAACATATTTTTAATAATTTAAGAACAAGGCTTAAGAAAACTGGAATGAATAAGCAAAAATAAAATTTATCTAAGCAGAAGTGTTTCAGTTTCAGAGAATGAACACTTTCAAAAAGACTGAGTTTAACATTATGAATATTTTTTCAGTAACAATCCCCCTACAAAAAGCGTTTAGTCAAAATATTTCCAATCAATCACCCCTAAACTGAAGTCCCAGTTCTGCAAACACTGTCACAGATGGCAACTTGACTACTCATAGTGATGCTTTAGAAGAAAAGTGGAAAAGTTAAGGACATAGCACAAGCGTTTGTAGAATTTGAGCCTAACAGGGAAGAAATCAAAACAAATAGATCAAATTCTATTTTCAGAGAGTCCTCCTATCAGTAAAGCAGAGGTGAGATATTCATTTCTGCCAATTGATATGCAATTGATTTCATAACCTCAAGGGTTAACACACTATAAATGTTTAAATTCCATAATGTTAAAACGAGTATCCGGTGCTGTTCAGTGAAATGTCTGAAATACCTTTCTCCACAGGCTACTGTCGTGTCTGTAGATGAAAAGGTGACTTTAATGCGGGGAATGCAGGCAGCGCTAGCACAGGAAATGAATGTAAAAGATGGATTACTACAAACAAAACAAACTATTATTTTGCTTTGTGTATCTCCCACAGAGATGGACTTTAGAAGGGCAGACCTGTGAGATAGATAGAAAAAAACTGCTAAACACAAGTAGAAGAGCAAAATTATAAGCCTAAAAATATGGGAGCTATTGTAGACCCCTTGAAAAACCCACTTGTAAATCAAGAGCAAAAGTGAACAGTTCAGATTCTCTTTTCTAAGTTCCTGTTAAGCCTCAGAAACACAAACTGGTTTTAAGCATAGATATTAAGCTAGAGAAGACACAAAAGAGCAAAACATAACAGTGAGATTATTTACGGCAACAAACTCTAAAACTGACAGTCTGGCATTCCTGATTAGTTTGCTTTCATCTCTATTTTTTTATCTTAGCTCTAGGGTAAAATGGGTCCAGAATAGCAAAACTAAACTACTCAGGAAAGTTAAAAATTTCAAACTGAAACACAACCCTTCAACTCTACTTTTTCTGTATTGAAAAAACATTACATTTCAAAAGAAGGAAAGAAACAAACAAACAAAAAGCCCTATCCAAGTAATATAAAGACCTAATGCATCTACTTAGTCACCAAAATAACTGTGGCCAGACCATGTAAAAATATATCTTATTTTTTAGCAGGCACTTTTCTGGAACAAGCTAAGCATCTCTTTTGTTTACTGTTTTTGACCTCTAAATGCTGAAATCAGGGTGTCATTCAGAAAGTTCTTAGAGTCAGATACATCTGTTATCATGACTTTTTACTAAGGTGTGGCAAGGAACTTTATAGATGAGTCCCCTGGGTAAATAAAGAAAAAGGAACAAAAGAACATTGCATGGTTCTCCTTGACTTTCTTCTGTTTTAAAAAAGGAGATGAAGTCTTTTCTGTCCTGGAAAAAAAATAAAAAGATGTGAAAATTGCATGAAGACAAATGAGAGATGTCATCTCAGCAGGTGCTCCAGAACAATCAGACACCTTATTCTTTATGTCCTTATGCTATGTCCTCTTTGCTGAATTTTTATTTGCTCATTACGATCAATAATATAAATTCAAGAAAAATTGAAATTAAAAATTAACAGGATCAAAACAGGGTTTTATCAAACATTTGGCTTGTTTATTTCTAATTTATTAACCACAACGTAGAATTTTTCCTATATTTTTATTGATTGCTTTCTTGTGCACTAGAAGCTCCAAGAAACTGAATACAAATTTCAACTTCTGCATTTGTACACATCAAGTGTACACACTTGTTTTCACATCAAAAATCCCTACCCTTTATCCCATCCTAGCAAAGGAGGTTTCTTAGAAGCATAGCCTCAAGGCAAATTGGGAAAAATAAGGAAATGGCACAACAGTTATCTGAACTTGATAGTCATGGACTTCAAACACCTGTCTGATGGTGCTTTGGAGACTAATAGAGACACATAGCTTAACTGTGTCTGTACAGCTTTACTAGGTTGCACCTTGGCATGGCTTGAGATAAAAAGACCCAAGATAAAAAGGTTGCAGGCCAACTCCTCCTGCAACCGTGCTTGAGCCATAAGCCTTCTCTCAGATGTCCGCCTGTATGCTCTACTCCAGGCGCCAAATGGGAGTCTCTATAGGCATAACTGGCCTTTGCATCGCTCCTGATAAGGTTCTTCTAGCATCATGTGTCTTTAGGTAGAGAGATGTAACAGTTTTGAAAAGATTGGTTGGAGGTGGACAAGAATGACCATTTCCTGGGTTATGAAATGGAAGAAAAGATGTATTGTCAAAAACACATACAGAGTTCATGTAGAACACTGTTTTCATCTAAGACACTGTGATTTTGCATTCCCTACACTCACAGTAGAGTTCCTGAAGAACATCATCTCTCTGCTCATAACTCTTTGTTGTGATGAGTATTATCACTGAGAAAACCTAAGAGCTCTTGTCCTCAAGTTAAAATAATCTGAATCTAAGCACTTAACAGAAAGCAAAGGCTCATTTACTGGGCCTTCAAAAAAAACGTACTCCTTGAAAGACATACTACATTAAGGGAAGAAGCCCTTTGCAGATGTCCCACAAATTCACCACGGTCTTTCAGGGCTTATACAGGGCGGAACACCAGGAAAGAAGGGTGATCAATGATCAACACATGTGTGAGGCTTTTCTTCTTGTATGTATTCTTGTAGAATCAGGTCTGCCAACAAAGTTAGTACCACTATAAAAATTACATTGCTTGTCTGAATCTGCTTCTGAGGGCTAGTGGAAAATAGGAGGAGAGAGGCTGAGACTGAGCACATATTGAACATATCCAAATACAGAAGCTACTGAGAGACAAGACAACTGTTCATATATGCTTTTCTCCAGGAACACTGTAATTAACCACTGTCAAAGTAGGCTATGAGATGGCAGACTGCAGGGCCAATTTGGGTTGCCTATCAGCCTTGGTTTCGGCACTCAGCTGCCAACATAAGAGCAAGGGTCTTGGCAGAGACACATACTATCTGCAAGAGCCAAAAAGCTGCACTAGTGCAGCTGGGTCTGCTACTGTGGTTGTACCAACGAAGAAGGATCAGTGTGCAGATATAGCTATATGTCTTCCAGCCTGGTGATCATTTGAAGCAGGCTGATTCTGTGAAGCATTTTTTGCCTGCGCAGTTGTTCTGTGGGCTACAGGAAACCCATGCAGGCCAGAAATTTTTGACAAGGGTCTCCATCAGATGTATAGAGGACTAAATAAGTTTTTCAAGGTGTGCTATATATCTGCCTTGACTGAAACAGTATATGGATGTCTCTGTTATCTTGTGACAGTAAGAGTAATGTGATCTGTGCAAACATAGCAAAAGGAGAGTGCACTAAAATACTCAAAATATTTTACTCCAGCAACTCAGAAAATCTACTTTTGACAAAGAAAAGATGTACTTTATAATTCAGAGTATTAGAAGATCTGTCTCTGAAATCCTAACTGGACACCTTGAATGTACAATCCAAAATCTCTAGATATTACAAATTCCATTTTGGCATTGCATAACCTAGCATCACTGACATGCCTCTGGCATGAAATAACATAATGCTCTGTGACAAGATAGAAGCAATATACAGCGAAAAGATACTGAATCCTTCAGACACATAGAATGTTCTCAGGCCACATATCATCTGCCTCTCTGTGTGTAAGCCAAATACACAGCCAAATACAGAATTGAAGTAGATACCAAACAGATGTGTTCCAAAAGTAAACGAATTTTCAGTTGCTAAGTATATTGGGCTTTTTTTTTTGGCATATGGACTGAACAGTTCATTTTCTAAATTTCAGAAGCCAAATTGATATTAAGCATAGGTGTTAAGTTAGCAGAGTGTTAAAAAAACAAAACACAACAGCAAGGCTATTTACAACAACAAGCTCCTAAAAGGTTCATAAAAGTGTTAAATATCTGGAGATGAGTGAATCTTCTTCAAGAAAATGCACAGGTCGCTGTAAATTCTTCATACTACTGAAGTCCCACAGAAAGCCTCTAACTCCAAGAAAAGAATATGCAGCACTTAAGTGAAGATTGGTGGTCCTCTGTATGAGTCCCACATAATGTCCTCCCCTCCACAGCAAGCAGAAGGTTAAGTTAGATTTTATGGTCGTTATTACAGGACCGATATTTTACCAAGACAGTATAGAAAACTTTGAAGTTTCCCATACTTCTGGAGAAAGAAGCTAAGAACTATTCTTAGGACACAAACAGAATACACATAGTCATATATCACTTTGAATAGTACTCCCATGTTTCTTGTAGTAATCCTAAATTTTTTCTCTTTTTTTTTTCATGCAGCTAAGGAATTTGTTTGTAAGAACTGCATGGACTTGTCTATTTGAGAAGATGCTCCTGAAGCTGTGACACCTCTAATAAAAGGAGTTTGCCTCAGGTAAACTGTTGTGAAGAGCCTCTCCTATTAAAGCCTGTGATTAGACTACATTAAACAAGTGATGCTTCTAAATCTATGTACTTCTAAATAGAAACAAAATCACAGCTGCTTGGAATAAGGTTTTAGGAATCTGCTAGTCTGTAACATATGGTAGCAGAGAAGCTCAGGAACAGAGAAAAGCTCGTTATATACTACATACATTCTTCATACTTACATACTGAAGGGACACCCTTCAGTATGTAAGTGCACCCACTGTTTAGCTGCTTTAATACCATCAGGATTTCCTTGTTTCTAAAATACAGCTATATTTTCCACCATTCATGTCAGTTAAAAAAAAAAGAAAAGACTGTGCTTTTATTTAAAATGTGGTCTGAAAGCAACTTTTTTCTTCTGTTCTTTGCAACTGTTTGAAGACTTGGAAGGTAATTTTGAAATCAGTCATCACTGATTTCCTTTGGTGCCATCACAATTTCAGCTCAGGACTTTTCCTGGCTGTGTAGACGTAACAGGCCAAGAGGAAAAGGATCGAGAGTCTGCTATTAGCAATTTACAGTAGACACAAACTGCTGTCACAGAGTTGAGTGTGTTTTCTTGATGGCCTCAGCTCAGACCCCTCTAGGAGTAGACAGAGTTAAGAAGCTCCCTCAGGTATGTAGCATGCAGAAGCTCCTGTGAGCAGTGCAATACAAGCGACGCCAAGCTGCTCTTCAAAGCGGAGATGGAAAAAAAGTGCCCATCCAGGCCTGGCAATGTGATCATTGGCAGCCTGGCAACACCTCTGCTCCAGCCCCATGCTGCTTTCGCTGTTGTGTTGAGGAGGATGAGTACAAACACAGACAGATGCTGTGGAAGGACCTGCCTGATGACAGGAATGACCAGTGCTACTACTGTGAGAAAGTTCGTTCTTGCAAAATCTCCAGGTAGTAAAGAACCAGCATCATGGTCAGATTTTGTAAAAACAGATACAGCTTTAGGGCAATTGTTAGACTTTTTTATAGTCATCCTACTTGTGCTAAAACTGTGTTTGAATAAGATTTGTACTTTATGTGTATGAGATTTTGTGTCTCAGATCAATTCTGTGCTTAAAATACCACCCCACATTGCTATGGTGTTGTCGAAGAAACTACAGTCTTATCATATACATCTGTAGAAGTTTTAATATAATCAGAAAAGCATATGGTTATGCATATTAATTTATTGTGAGAAAGGGGATGCTTTAGGCAAACCTCAGTTTTCAGCTTTCATAACTTGACTATATTCCCTTAGAAAACACAGTACAGGATACACCAAGTTTTGTGAATATAAAAGGGTATATATATGGGCACACAGGTCTTGCTTTTGATAGTCTTAAAAATGCTGTTGCAACTTATAGTTCCCCAGAGTACTACTACTCCGACCTAGCAGAGGCGGGGAAGGCTGCAGGCCCAGCCACCAGCCACCATCGGGCCATGCAGGGATGTGCGTGCACAGGGTCAGCGCAGGCAGGGGGAGCAACGAGCCTGGGCTCAGGGCTGAGCATGGCTCTGCCAGCAGCCCTGGCACCTCCTGGAAGGCGTGAGTGTCCTGGCTGAGGCTTCAAGGGGCCCCAGCAACCTTGACCCATGGGGTGCATTTCGTTTGCACAGAGGTGAACAGGCTGCCCAGAGAGGTTGTGGAGTCTCCTTCTCTGGAGATCTTCCAAACCCACCTGGATGCCGCCCTGTGCCACGTGCTCTAGGTGTCCCTGCTGGAGCAGGGGGGTTGGACTAGACGATCTCTAGAGGTCCCTTCCAACCTCAACCATTCTGTGATTCTGTGAAGTGGTCACATAACCAAGAAAGCCACAAAGCCACAGCAGTGCAGAAGGATCACGTATCAAAGCCAGAATGTCCAGCAGACAAGGTGTGCTCCTGCCCTTTGGGGAGCCAGAATTATCTTCTGAGATAAACTGATCTCAGAATTTAATCTAAAAAAAAAAAAAAGGTGAAAAGAGGTGTATGGAAAAAAGGTGTATGGAGTGGGAAAAAAACCCTAAGAGTGGATTAAGAAAACATAAGAGGCTATTGAACTGTGGAAAAACATCGTCTACTCCTCACTGGAGTGGAATGGTCAAGGAAAAATTATTAGAATTATCAGGAATTAGAAAAAGGAAAAGGCCCTGCAAGAGGATTTGGAAGCTTGCTAAGGGTGAGGTGAAGGGAGAGGTGTTTCACTGTATTCATTTTTGGAACACCTGAAAGGCTTTATTTCATCTGACGACAATTGTTATAGATTTTTACATAAGAACTTCCATTTGTAACGAGCTAGTTTGCTCACCCTAATCTTAGATGAATGCTTTTTGAGAAGTTCTAAGCTCTTGTCAGCTTAAAACCAAACTTTGAAAATTTATCCATTTAAAAGAAGTAATTGGAGTGATCTGGAGTGAATTTATATGCTTTTAATTGTAAAGAAGAGGGATTCAGACAAATGACTGAAAGACTAGAGGGTTTCTGGCTCATACAATACCTCTGAGACTGCTTACAATACAGAATGCCAATATTTCCAAGACATTTTATTGCATTTTCCTGAGCTTACAAAGAGGGCATATCAATCCAATAAGACATGGTAAAAATGAAATGAAGAGATTAGAAAGCAAACAAAACATGATCTGATGAAAAATGTAAATCTCCCACTCTGCTAGAGATAAATTTAACCTCTTATTTCAAGATGTTATATAAGGACAATATTTTTAAGAAACCACCTGGCTTGGTGATTTTTTTTAGAAAAGGAAAAGCAGACAGTTCATTCACTGAATGAATACACAGGATTTTCTGAAATAAATATTTATTGCATACACTGTAAGTAGAGGAACTTGACTTGGTGGCTCTTCTTTTCCTCTCTCTTTTCTGCTCCCCAAGCATATTCATGCATTCAGTTGTGGACCAAAAAAAAAAAAAAAAAAAAAACTATCCAAAAGATAATTGGACAAGTTCTGATGGTGCTGGGACAAGTGACACACTGCCAAGGTCCCTGACAGGGAGAATGATGTTAATCCATGGAGTTATTCAGTCCTAGTGAGGTGACTTTTCTCCCTTCTCTTCCTCATTACCAGCCAAAAGCATCTGTGGTTGAGGTTTTCCTTGACAAATCAGTGTCATCCAGCCAGTATAGTGAAGCTTAATGGAGACGCATAAAGAAAAGCTCAGGAGCAGCAGGAACTTGATCAAGACTTAAATCCTACCGATATGGTGAGTCTCCCTGGGCACTTCTCGGCCACAGCATGAGATTAGGTTATTAATTAACAACGAAACAAAACACTATGGCTGATAATTACCTCTGAAGCACCTTGCCACAATATCTGTGAAATATCTTGTTGGAATACTTCTACCAGCTTTAATTTCAGCCCTCCATCTCCCAAACATGGCTGTGCTATAGCGACATTTTACAGGCAAGTAATTTGCAAATTTTTGTAATTTGCAAAGAGATCGACCCATTATAATCCATTTTCTGATAGATCTCATCAATAGTTACAAGATAATGTCTGAATATTCAGTAAAAAATCTCCAAATAGAGACAGAAAAGGATGTTAACAGAAGGAATACTTTAAAATGTCGCCTTACACACTGTCTAGAAAAGGAAGTTAGACATTACAGTTTTCCTTGACAACGTTAATCAAACTAATTACTCTTTTTACCAATACATTAGGAACGTAATATTTTGCCATTTTTGCAGGTATGTCATATGCCTGTGACATAAAGTATTGATGGTCAAAAATAAATGGATTTAAAATAAGAATGCTAGATGTGGATTATCTACTCCACTAACATTGTAGTTTTAGGAAGAAAAAATTAAAGCATCGCTTCCTGAATTGCATCCACTTTAGTCACATTTTCTTATAAGTGTCAACTTTGTCAGAATATCATCTGTCAAAACGAATTAGTGGAGAATTTAGTACTCCACTTTTAATGAAGAATAAGCTTGTAATGGCATTTCAATTTTCCTTCATCCTCTTGTTAGCACTTGATAAATGTTCCCTCACAAGCACTGCTGCTCTTCTGACATGTTGCCTGCACTCCACTTGAGCAGATCTAGAGAAAGCCAAAGGCAGAAAGAATTCTCTTTTCTTGAGATCTCTGCATGCTATTTCAAGCCTAATGACTTATTGTAAATGGATTCATTGCTTTTTTTCTGCCCTCTTACTTCCCTTACTTTCAGTGGACATAGCAGAAATTAATGAACACAAAACAGAACGTCAATAAAAAACATTTGAAAGGCTTTTGTATGCTTATATGCACATATACATATACATGTAGTTGAATACATTGGGATGAGGCATAAACAAGAGAGGAACAAACTTTTTTGTTACTTAACTATGAGGTGTTGTGAAGAACTATTATTTAGTCATAAATGACCTTTTGCCTTTCTTTTTATTATATGCAGGTCCATAAGACTGCATGGGAGTAGTGCCTCTGTGAGCCACACCGCCAACTACGTGTGGTCTTCCAAAGGTGCCCCACAACAGATCCTCCCTCCTAAGCAAGGAGCTCAGCTGCTAGGGCTGTCCCAAAGCTTGCCCGAAGCATGAGCAATGAGTTGGGTCACTGCTAGAGTCTGCAGAACAGGAAGAAGCAGTCAATAAATATTTATGTTCTGTACTTCACAGAAGAGACGGATAGCATATACGTACAGGAAGATGATGACAGTGTTGATGGTGATGATGAATGGAATAATTTCCCCTCCCAACTGAGAAGAAAATCAAGTGGCGTTTCCAAAAGGCAAGCATTTTAAAATGGATATGTTCAGATAACTTCTGAAAGAAATGTCTGAGGAGCTCTCTGAGCTATTAGAAGTGTTTTTGAACGGCTGTCTGAAGTGCTAGAGGGCAGTTTCAAAAGAAATGCTGTGCTTTACTTTAAAAGAACAGGTGAGCTGACCTGAGTAATTACAGATGTGTAAGCCTGACATCCGTTCTGGAAAAAAATAACTTAGGAGCTGACAAAGGACTTCAGTAAGAAAAAAAAAGATGGAAGTGGACAATATAGTTGCTGCCAATCAGCATGTTGAAACCAGATCTTTCAAATTCAGTTATCTGACATATCTGTTATCATCAGATTTACAAGTTTTGTTACTAAAGGTAATAATGTTTCTGCAATAGGCTTAGATTTCTACAGGACATCTGCCTTCATATTGCATGACATTCTGCTGGAATGATAAAAAATCAGCACTGCATATATTAAATAAATTAAAATCTGGCTGGAAGATTCCAACATATGCTTGCAGTGAGGGAACACTCATTGAATTGGTGTCTTTTTATTGTGTTCCACAAGGATCTGTTCTCAGGTTTTACGAGTTAACATTTAATCAATGACCTGAAAAAAATAAATATGCAAAATCATACCTAATAACATTTGCAAGTGACAGTAAGATTGGGAAGTAAGTTACAAATGCAACATGATCTACATCTTTCATCTAACTAGGTGTAAACAAATAAATCTACAGTTAAATACACATAAAAATAAACTCTGAGGAAGTGAAAATGCAGCTCACACAGAATATCTGCCTCCATTCTGGGTTGCAGTTACTGGCTTGGGGGTTATAATAGATGGACATTGAATGTGGTGCTGTGGCTAAAAAGATTAATAGAAATATTTTTACATATGAAAACAAGTTCAATATTGTATCAATTGAGAGATTATACTGCCTTCTTTCTATCTGACACTGGTATGACAGCTACTGCAATAATGTCCAGTACCACAAACACTGAGAAACTGGTGACTTTTGAAGGAGTAGTCATGGAAATCATGTCTGCTTCCCTGATATCCAGAGCAAGAACCAAAAGTGACCATCAGACAGCTTTTACCTGGAACCTGTTACCCAGGATAGATTTTTAAATAGGTTAAGTGTATACACATAATTATACAATGTGGGTAGTCCATGAAGAGGATGCTTGAAGTATGACAGGATTTTGAGTTGAACTGCATCTCAGGGACCTTCTGTTCAGGTGACGGAAGGCTGGACCTATGCCTCTGCCTGAAGTTCCTAAAATATGCTTTATTTCAAAACAGAAATTTAATGTCGTCATGTAATCATGGTTTCTAGAACTCTTACTTTCAAATGAGGAAACTTTCAACCTAAATGTGGCAGAGCTGCCAGGCTACTCGATCAAGAAATATCCAAGCAGAGGACTTCTCATGAGAGGGCTCAGTGCTGTGAATCCAGATTAAGCAGTATTACATTTCTCGGTACTTGACTGGCTGCCATTTGAAATGTTAGTGCTCTTACCCATGACCTGCTCGTTCTGCAAGCCTCAGCATGCCAGCACTGCACGTTTGGCAAGGCCTTCACAGAGGTAAGAGCTCGAGTCCAGCTCTCAGCAAGGAAGCTGGTGACCTGGCACTACTCTTGACATGAAGGGCTATAACACCACATCTCCTGCCTCTCAGAAGAACGACCTGACCACGCAGCAAGAGGATATTTCTTGAGCTTTCCAATGGTGTTTGCAAAATGCAGTGGAATAATGATTGTAGAGATGCTTCACAAAAAAACAATATTCCAGATTTTGCAGAGGAAAGGTTAATCTGCAACCTCTTTCATTTAGTGTGATTGGTGACATAACATACAGAATAAGAAGTACCATCATGTTTTACACCATATCTAAAGTGCTGCAAAATAAAACATTTTGTTGGAATATTTTTTCTGTTGTCCCCAAAGCATTTTTTTAATGAAATAACTAAATAAACTGCCCAGCTTTCCAGCAGAGCTGTAGGCAATCATTCTTTTGCAGTGAGCCAACTAAAGGTAAATGCCTCTTGCCTTTTTTTAATTTCCCCCACGTAAGTGTGGATCATATTTGTATCCCTGTTGTCTACTGGTTCATATTCTCTAATTAGCAGTGAAGCAGAATCTCCTGATTAATAATCCATATACTCTGAGTAAAAACACAACTGCAGGAATTAAGGGTAAAACATCTGTGTTTGCAGGTGCACATTATTCTCACCCTCTTGTTCATTAAAACATGTGCCTTTGCCTATTGGTGCTGCAGATTAAAACAGGAAGAACATTCTTTTCCTTTTCTTCTAAATACCAATGGCCTTTGTCACCACAAAGATAATTAGCAGCAGCATAAAGCCAAGTTTCCCTGAGACAGAAATTCAAATTCACATTACTGGGAAGCATTTCTTTGTAAAGATTTGCATTTTTTTAAATGTGTCCTTGAAATTCTTCTATGTATAGGAATGTAGACTTCCCCCATATACATACACGTGTTCATTTGCATTGAAATGGTATAATAATTATACCCACAACCTGTTCCTACAGAAATAGTGGCAAATCTTCCATTGACATCGCTGTGATATGCTTGAAAATGAATTATATTTTTAGATTAAAATAACTTGCAAGACTAAAAGGCTAATTATGATCTACTTGTAATGACTGCAAACCTGTTTTCAAACTCTTTGCCTTTGCCTGCCTGAAAACTAAGCTTTCAGGTCAGCTCAGTCTCTTTTTTCCACTCTAAATGACATGCACTTCCCAGTGACAGAGGACATGACTATCAATTCTGCATGATGCAGAGATGCAGATGCAACATCTGGTTGTTCAAATTACTGAAATACGACAGCCCGTGGTGAAAACATGAAAAGAATAGTGCTGAAGGAGAGAGATTTGGCAATATGTATGTGCTTTCTACAAAGCAATAGCTTTTGAAAATAATAAATGGTAACTGAGCTTTTCAGGAAGTGTTCCAGATATCAGTGTAGATTATGAAGAATAAGCCTGGGAGAAGAAGCTGCAACAAAGGCTATAACTTGGTATGGGAATGTAAAGGCTACAGCTTTTAGAGGAAGGTTTGATGAGACCCAGAATTGGAGACAGTGCTGGTTAGAAGTTTCCTGCAGAATATATTGTCTTGTTGAAAGACGTAGATTCAATGAAATCAAATCATTTTGTCATTTGTCATTCTTATTTCAAGAAATATCTCATCCAAAACAGGTTACCCAGTTGTCACCTGCAGCCTCCGAGTCAGCTACCTACAAGGCTCTGTGTGAATCCCGCCTATTGAGTGACGAAGCATATATAGTATTTATTCTGAACATAAGCTGTTACTTGCATTTTATTTTTATTTCTGGTTCAAAAAATACTAAGCATTCTTTAATTTAAGTTGGCATTTGTTAGAGGTTAGACAACATGATACAGCTTCCCTGAAAGTTAAGAAAGTTTGTATTAGTACAACGAGGCTACCAGTACCAAAATGCCAGTAGTCTTTTATAAGAGAAACTTTGTGTGACAGAGGCACAGAAAAACTCTTTCTCGCTATTTCCGCTGTTTGCATTATTTTCCTTCAATTTTTGTATCAGCTTGTGAATTTAAGGCCATTAGCTCTCAAATAAAATTCATTAAAAAGGAATGGAAAAAAAATCCGGGTGAAATTTACCCTAATGTAATTCAGGTTCTAGTGAGTGGATAGATAATACAAGCAAAACAAATACTTAAAAATAAATCTTAATTCCTACATGAGCAAATACAATGAAGTTTCAGCATTCAATTAGCTATCCAATTACCTTGATCTTCTATTTACAGACTTAAATAAGATAACCTAGCTAATCAGATATTTCAGTATTCCACTTTAAATTAAGACAGAGGTAACTAACTTTTATATGCCTTTTCAAAGCAGCAAATCCAAAATTTTGCCTTTTTTCTCCAGCTGTCTGCAGCCTTTTGTCAGCCCACTCATCAGTTTTCATAATCTTCTGAAGTGCATATTTCTGAGGCTCTTCAGTTTCCCTTTAGCCTAATTCAGATATTTGTTTTATCTATAAAAAGCCTGTCCTTAATGTGAGATTAAGCACATCATGGTTAATCTTGTAAGGCAGTGGACAGGGCTGGAATGTGGGCAACCCTCAGAAAATACATCCTGTGATTATACAGTTAATTCTTGCCTTCCATAATTCAAGTGCTCAAAGCTAAGTCAGGGCTCACATGCCTTTTTGAATCAAGATAGAGTATTGTACAGCCTAAAGGACTTTCCCATAGAGCCAGGTGTATAGCTAAATTTCCGTCAATGGCTAAACTCACATTGACTCCACTAAAGCAGAATCATTGTTCTGAATGTAAACATGGATGTATTGCCAGAATTATAAAGAGTATTTTATTATTCATGTGTCCTCAGGATATGAACTATAAAAAGCAGTGATGTGTCTTAGGATATTTGTGGTACCAGCACATTTCTGCTTCACACTTCACAGGCAACACTATGGCTTTGACAAAAGTGGAATTCATTATTTCACGTATATTTCAACTCATTATAAAAGACACAAGAATGTGTGACAAGGACACTGAGTTTTTCAAAAATGACTGTATTCTAAAATGCCTTGTAAGAGCACATTAAGCTGTTCACCGCAGAAGGAAAAATGAGGTTAAAAGGAAGGTTTATGGATAAAATAAGGCAAGAGCAGAGAAACAGAGGTGAAATAAGAAAAGGTAAGGACAGTAATGTAAACATTAAGGACAGTAATGTCACAGAGTGACATTAAATTTTGTCACTCTGAAATAATTTTTAAATCAATCCAAATGTCTCCTTTTGCTACTCTGCTGATATAAATGGAATTACAGGATATGTAACTCAGCATTAAATCCAGACTGATTACTCCATGCCGTGAATACTGACAAAATGCTCCATGCCAGTGAATACTGAGAAAATGCTAACTTAAAATAATGCATGCAAATTGCAACATCAATGGAATAACTTTGACTTAGGGAATCATTTATTCTTGCGTTTCTTTTCCCATATAATCAATATCAGCACCACAGCATACTTTGAATTTTCTTACGCAGCTGAACAGATGAAGAAACACATGAATATTAAGCTACTGTTTGAATTAAGCACTTTTTTCCCCTGCCTGCTTACATAATCAAAACTATTCATAAATGAATAGGATTTAAAGCCAGAAAGAACCATCAGCTCTTTGTATTTGAACCACCTGTATAAAGCCAGCCTATACATTAACTCAAGATAAAAGGGACTTGTATTTGACTAAAACTGTTCTGGAACAAATCTTGGTTAGATGACATCAAAAGACTGAAAATTTATCACTTTTCTCAGTCATTTATCCCAGTAGTTAATCACCTTCACAAATGATTAATTTATGTCTTGTTTGTAATGGCATTCGGTCACTCACTAGTACTTAGTACTTGTTCTGCATTTTACTGTTAGGTTACATAGCCTTTTAGTTCCTTTTATTTTTGTTTGTTTCAGGGATACTAAACATTTTTGATTAACCAACCTGGGTCTCTTTTTGATAAACCAAATTGACTAAGCTCTTTTAGACTCCTTGATATAAACTCTTTTGCAGCGTTCAAATAATTTTAGAGATTTTATCCCCATCCTTTTTCAATATTTTAACTTCCCTTTTTTTTTTTTTTTTTGAAGTGTTAATAACAGAACTGAACAGAAAATAACAACTAAACTAAATGAAGGCTTTATGTTGATGCAAAGTTGCCATTACCTCAAGGATGACATTAGCATTTTGTAGTTATTGTTCTTTGTTGCTGGTGGTGCTTTTTTTTTGATGCAGCATTTTGAAGAGAGTTCCTGTTGAGTTGCTTCCCCTTAGTGACTGTAAACTATATTTAAGACTTTCCCTTTCAGAGGTGCAATCTGAGTCCTGTGCAACAGGTCCAGGTGCCTTATTTCTACATGCACAGCAGCTCCTGATGCTCAGAGTCTCTGGCCTTGACTTTCTATTTCCTACCTCTCTCTACCACTGCCACAGCCAGGCCCACAGGCTCCTGTTATTTCTGAAATGCTAACAGAGACTTGCCTGCTGAAGCAAGCAAAAAGTGCAAGGGGAAAAAAAAAAAAAACAGCAGATGAAGTCATACATAGATTTCCAAGAAACGAGCATGTAAACACTTTACAGACCTGCACACTTGCACAGGGTCATTGCATTTGCTGTCTATCCAGAATCACTTTGGACAGTGAATATGTGGTCTTCGTTGTGGCAGGTGCCGGGTACACGCAGACTGGATTCTCGATCTGGGTGACTGTCACACTATTATTTAGTATGCATGGACTGAGCTGCCTGGTGTTGGAGTCTATCACATCTGACAGTGGACACAGAACGGTTCTTGTCAGGTGGATATCCACTTGAAACAGAAAGAACAGAAAGTCTAAGGCCCAGGTGACTCCTATTTACAAGGGAATGCATTGACACCTGAGGACCATGGTCTTGGAGGGGGAGGGAATGAGAAAAGGACTAATGAGAAGGGACACAGATGACACCTGCCTGGGGAAGAACTGAAGTAACTACCGAATGGTGTGCTATGCCTGCATGATACCCAGGCCCCTGGGAATACTGCCTGTCTAGCTCCTTATTCTCACAATTTTGTACACATTTGTTCCATCAGAGTGACTGCATCAACTCAGTACTTTGCATTTCAGAAACCAATGGAACTTTCTATCTGATCCTAGAACTGAGCTTTTGATCTTTTGGAATTATGGCCTAACAAATAGGGCCATCCTCTGTGAGAAGGCTGTGGCTGCAGTACTTTAACCCATTCTATCCAACTCAATAATTATGAGTTTTAACTTTCACAAGTCTCACAATTCAGTCTACCAGTTTTAGCAATGCTGCTAATGTAGCATTCTTTAACAGCGCCATCAATATCCAGTTTCATGTATTCGCTACTCAGGCTCCTAGATTCATACATGTGGAGCAGCAGCTAGGGAAACACATACTCATTAGGAGAATTGTGATCTTTCACTGCTCAGCAGTTGATACAATTGCTACTATGTTCCCCATGCCAAATTTCCTTGTGCTCAAGCCTCTCCACCAGCACTATGCAGGTAAAAAAGGCTTACACAAATAAGCATGAAAGGTTTTCTCCGTGGCTGATAATTAATTAAAAATTCATCTTATATCCTCCACTCTATATAGGAGGAGATATTCAATGTTCAGTGGAGCTTGGCCAGACATTGTAAGGAAGTATTTAAGAACGTTCATTCGGATTTCAAATGGCTGTCACTTCAGCAATATTCATGCTTGGCTCTTAATGCTGTTTGCTTGGATGAGTTTAGTTTGAATAAATGTTTGGGGAATTACTAGCTTGTACAAATATACATATCCACAGATGAATAAGAATGTAAGTTGTTGCTCAAACAACTGCAAATTGCGACTGCCATTTAAAAAATGAAAGTTTGCTCTGAAATGACTTGCAAACAGAAAGAAGGGTTATATTCACTGAGGAATTAATTTGGAAGGAAGTCAACTAGATTCAGCCTTGTAGTTGGAAAGAAAGATTTATGCATATGAATATTCTTAAATATCTAGACAAATCCAACATTGCCTGCCTTCATGCGATTTTAGAATACTTTCAATTAACTATGAGATCCTTCTGAACTGTAGGATGCCTAAACCCTGCATATTTTAGTGCCCTGTGGGGAATACTATCTCCATAAGCGAGTATCATCTCCATAATCAAGGAGTTCATTATCTGAGAGTCATGGTGAACCCCATGCAAGGTCCATGAACCTCAACAGAGAAGCACCAGCTACCTTCAAGGTGCACTGGACCAAGAGCCATGCAGCTGCATTTATTCTCTGCACCAACAAAAAATAATGATCTTCTCTGCTTTGTCTACCACAACAGTAAAATGTCTGCAATCTCAACATTTCTATGAGATTTCAGAGAGACTCATAAATCATTGCTGGATGTTAATAGAATGCGGATATATCTTATGCAATTTGATTAAAAACATCCGATAAAGAATATAAATGTAATATAAAAGATTATATAGACTATAAAGAATATAAAGAATATAAAAGTATTGTGTAACACACAGTATGATTTTAAAGTAAAATGAAACATCTGTCACACTGGTTTTTGATAGATGTTATCCATCCAAGTAGCGGCATATCACATGAGGAAAGGACAGCTTGCGATAAACAGTACTTTTCATTAAAAAGCACGCCATGTGCCACAAGAAGCTAATAACACACCCTGGCTCTATATGGAGTACTATTGGACTATAGGTTAGATACAGAAAATGAAAGAAAATCTTGCATATTGTGTATTGATTTCCTTTCCATGTGCTTGTTGACTCATCTGCTCACTGAATCCACAAATAAGAATCAATTCTTGATTTAGTCTTGAGCAATATACAAGCATTAAGAGTTAATGATCAAAAAAAGTCTGTAAGTATGAATATAATTCTTTCATCTTTGGATAGAAAAAGATGCATATGGAATAAAATCAGTAATCAATAATATTGAGTTTAAAAGACAAGAAATTATATTTAAACTCAAAAAGTAGTTTCAATTAATTAAGAACAGCAGCTAAAAGAATAGAATACTAACATATTACATAAAGACTACTTAGACGTGAGAGGCTGAGAGGATTTTTTCTATTGCTGTTAGAAAAAAAAAACAAAGAATAAAAATATAGCATGGTTAAATAGAAAAGCAAATTTCCTAAAGTTATTAGAATAGAAGAAAAAGAACAAGTACTTAAAGGAATGGAAGTTTTGACCTAATGAGCAAGATAGAACAGAGTACACTTTGCCAAATGAAATATAAAGCCATAATAAAACACGATGAAAGAATTTTGAGACATAAATGCATAGAATCTAATACACTAACATTCTGCAAATATGAAAAGAAAAGAAAAGAAAAGAAAAGAAAAGAAAAGAAAAGAAAAGAAAAGAAAAGAAAAGAAAAGAAAAGAAAAGAAAAGAAAAGAAAAGAAAAGAAAACTTGCCTGAAATTCAGTGATAACCAATTACATAAAAGCAGTACTCAGGGAAGCTAAAACCATAACAGGAAAGTTTAATTCTTTGAATCTGTGCTGCTTATGAAAAGAGCTAGGCCGTTTCTCATTAAAAACAGATGTCATCTCTAATATAGGGTAAGTCTGAGCAGTTAACTCAGAGTGTCAATAGATTATACTTCAGAACAAACCAATAAGATGGTCTTTAACAAATTGCTAGTACCAGCTAATTATTACCAATTAAATTTATATTTTCACATGTGAATTTTATTTTTTAAAATAATTTATTGTTTCAAAAGGCACAGAGCGTACTCCAATGAACAACAAAGTTAAGATTTCTTCACGAGGCTAGCTGGTAGGAACTGTAACAAAAAGCAGCGTTAATGGACAAGTGAATAAATATGGCATATTAGGGAAGAACCAGCACAGTTTATTTTCAGGAAAAAAAAAAAAACTACTGTTCTTGAGCTCTTTAGTAGAAAGAATAATCACACAAATGATGCAGTCACTATAAGGTACTTGGAATTTCAGAGAGACTTTGATTAGTTCCCTTACTAATAGCATTCACAGAAATATAGTTAATATTGGATAAGATAGAAGACCCTGCCATGGATTAATAATTGGCTAACAGTTAGGAAGCACTGTTTATTAAACAAATTTTGTGTTAATTAATGGGTGGTAATGTACATGAGGAAAAAATAAGTGTGAATAATGACCCCTAAAGTAGTTTTTACCATTTAAGAAAAAGGATTTTCAATAATTTCAAAGCATTTTCTGATGCCTCATTACACGTTTACACAGTAGTAGCTAAAAAGACAATAGACTACTAGTATTCTATAAAAGATCTGAGAGCAATATGGGAAATGGTACTTTACTATTCTGTTTAACCATGGTGTTCCTTCACATTGAACACTAAACATAGCTCTGTTGCCCCACATTTCATATTGAAATCAGAAGTATGGAGAAATGAACAGGAATTGATAGATGATCAGAAATTTTGCACTGCTTCCCTATAAAACACTAATCATCTTGAATGCATTATTTTTCAAAACAGAAAAACAAAACCAGAGCAGCTAATAAAGTCATCAAGGAATAAATTTCAGTAAATAACAGTGAACATCTGTTCACACAAAATATAATTAAATTATAGAATTCAATGTTACATGACACTGATCCAAAGTATAAGGTACAAAGTATAAATAGATCCAAAAAAAGGATTAGTCAGATTCATAAAGAGAAAAGTCGAACAGTGGCTAGAAAGCCTGGATCTTAGGATGTTTCTGTACCCTGAAGCTGTGAAGGTTCGCTCTATGGATGCCCTGCTCTTATTCTCATCTTCTAATATTCACCATGCTCACGATTACAGAACCAACACAGTAGTTTTATTATTTCATGATATTTCATGGTTCTCTTCAGCCAAAGACTTTTTTTTTCTCAAAACATTTGCTACTTCTAGAACTAGTATTACTGCCTTTATATTTGAGGTTCTTGAGGACATACTTGTTGTACATCATTTTCAACAGAGTGAGTTATTCTAATTAGGAGAGATTTTTGCATAAAGTTCTTCCTCCTGTAAATATTTCTTCACTGGCAGAGTATTAAGGTTGGCTTAACTCTGCTAACCTCAGTGGACTTTATGCTGCTCTAGGGTCCATGAGCAGCTGCCTGTGGAGAACTCCTTCTGCTAGACAAGAATCAGGGCCCATTGAGCAGGAAAAGTTAGAATTGCTTCAAACCTTTCCTGTCACCTCTGTCAGCTGCCACGTTGGTCCTGGATCAACAGGCAAAGTGGCTGATTCTCCTGAGAGTGTCTTTCAACTTTATATTAGTCATAATGATAATGACCACAATATTAGTGCTTGGGAAAGGAGCAGGTCTGAAAATGTTACCAGCAAAACTGAGCTGATTATCCCGTCTGGACGTTTTTTTTTGCTGTGCACGTTTCCCCACCTGGCTCTTGTAATGCTGCACAGCCCCGAGACAGCAGGATCGCTTCGTTAGGTGAAAAGCAATTGAAGTTCATGTCCAGCCAGCCGCTGGCCTTGCTGTGCAGGCTGCCAGCGAGCGTGTTAATTAGTGCCATCTGCGATGGTGGCTTCTGCTGTGAACACCTGCCACCTGGAAAATATACTGCAACCACCAGGTTGCTTCCCACCGGTCAGCAGGCACCAGTTAGTGACGACTTTGATCCTGGATTTGGGTCTGGAGCAGTGGCTGCCAGCAGGACACTTCTGCTCTCCTGCTGTAGGTACCACTTGTGGACCCCACAGTCCCCTGAGGAGCCTTTCTCAACAGGTGTCACTATTTGTAGTTACCTAGTCAGATGTCATATAGCTTTGGGTTTTCTGTCTGAGAAACTTTAAGCATAAGCAAAGATATGAACCATATGTTCAAGGGGTATTATAGCAGCATTTTCACACAGCTTGTTCAGAAAGCCGAGGTCATTTAGCTTTTTTTTACAGCAATTTTAACTGGGAGAAGAATCCCGCAGTTTACAAGGGCCATGGGACATACAATTCTAAATGCAGGGGGATAACACAGAAGAAAAGAAGTAATGGTACAAATGAACCTAGGGTGTCAACTGATGTACATGAACTTTAGCAATAATCCTGAGAAGGCAGAGACAGAAGTTAGATGAGTCTTTTGAGTTGATTTAACTCATACTGTTGAGAGTTGTGCTGCTGAAAACCTAGATTATTAGTAATGTTGCAAAACAATATATTTTCAAAAAGAAGTTTCTATTGAACCTCAATGGCGTTTTTCACATGTAATATTTTGGCTAGCATAAATCAAAATAAGTGATTCTCCCAGTGCAACAAATATAATTAATTTGTCCAGCGCAGGGAAGATTCTAGTTACCAGTTGTTTTAAAGAAAAATTTCTGTTTCCCTTCAGACTTATTTATTTACTGTTTCCCTTCGGACTTATTTATTTACTTTTTCCCTATCACAAAACCTCTGGTGATGGTTAGGGAAGGTGATTAAATAAAGAAAAAAATAGACTGGGGTATGCCTTTTTTAGCACACATTCAAACACAAATCATACTTCCTAACTTTTAACAGAATGTTCACAGCTACCAATAGAACTGTTTGTGACCTCTGAAATTTCAAACATTTGAAATGGAACTGCTGTTCACTATTATTTGACCACAGTTTTATTAGAAAGTATCATTCAGTGATACCATAGAATTAATGATACATAGAATTAAAGATGGCTGTAGGAACACCTCATGATAAATTAAACACAGACCTCTTATAGGAAAGTTATTCCCCAAGCCATTTAGTGGATACTTAAAACTATTGGACTAAGGTCTCCAGTGGTTAGAATTAGTGTAATTGCTTTGAAGCTATGTATATGAAAAAAAAATGCAAATACATATATGCAGATATCAAGAATAATTCCTGTTTAATATATATTTAATTATAATATTTAATGTGTTGTGTATTTATGTTTTGTACCAAGGAATAGAAATTGGTTCCTCTGGGAAAGCATGCTTTCCTTGGGAAAGTACATACTTAATGCATTTTGACATATTACCCTGCATATGTTTAAACAGAAATATTATTTACCAGCACATCCAGAACTACTTTGGTGACTCCTGCCCCCAAAACTTGTTTACCTGTGCTATTTGCAATTAAATGCAAAGATTAATCCCTAACAAGTAGAAGCATGTTTATGAGTCTCCTGTATGTCACTACAGTGGAGAGTGTGTGGCAGTCTGGTTATCAAAAATCATTGTGAAGATAATTAAATCTCCTACCCACTACTTTGATCTGAAAATCTTTATAATTCTACCATCTGTTTCATTAAAGCTCATTCTGAGCCTTTTATTCAAGTAAAAGAAACAGCCTTGTAATAGAAATTTGACAAAATTGATCGAGACCAGAAGCGTCTTAGTGATGTGAGTAAAATTAACCTAGAAGCAACGAGAATTGGTGGAAGTTAACACAAGTGGCACATTTCCAAAGACATTTCTACAAAGTTCGTACATTAACCTGTTGGAACGAAAATTTTATTTATAAATGGGTCTTTGCATACTGCATGGCAAGAGCAATCTATAAACACCAAAAGACACCTAAATGGATCTGTTCTGCACATTCAGATTTTGCACACAGAGAATCAAAGATCTTACATATATTTTATAAGGCTAACACATACGCAGTGATTGAAATGAAAAGTCAGGTTTCTTTCACTGGGACAAGCACTAGTCATTTCTATCTGCTTATGCAGAGTTATCTTCTTGGAAATAGGGTAGCAAAAAGGCTTCTTACACCATAACCTCTGCTGCTTTTTGCATAAGGGAATGGCTAAACATGAGGAATAGGTTCTCATCAATGCCTGACTCAGATGCTGTCTCACTGAAGACCAAAATATCTCTCTTGGAAAATAGCCCTTAGTAAGGGTGGCAAAATATGCCCTGAATATTCACCACACCCAGTAGAGGTCAATCAGACCTAAACATGGGGAAAACACAGCAGATTGTGTGCAGTTTAATGCATGTGCTTTTGGTGCTTTTGATTTCAGTAGGATGTCTCTGCTTAGAGCTAGGTATCCACTTGCACACACTTCTGGATAAGAATGACTTCTCATTACAAGAGCTGAGAAGATGAACACATGCCAAGAACTCCATCACTGAATTATTTTTAAAGAGTGCTTAAAAATGTGGCCTTGAAAATGCCTTGCAGCTACTCTACAGTCACACTGATTTCCGCAAGGACAGTTTTCTCACAACATTTCATGAGTGCTTAAAAAATGCACTTTCGCGATGTGCAACTATGCTCAGCTGAGATATATCGTAATCAAACATAGTAGCTTGCCATAGGAGCCTGTCTGTTCTTGCATGCATAGCTTTACACGCCAATTTTATTCTAAAAAGAACAATGTTGGCCTTTGAAAAACACATTTTCTTCACTAGCATAGAAGTTTCTACCCAAGCACAATGTCTTTACATCTCAGTAACTAACAGTGCAAAATACAGGCATGGCATGCTTCCATGCAACTTCATGAACCTGCGTGCAAAGATTGTATGTAGCTGTCACCACTAATGGCATGAACACATGGAGGATGATTTTTTTGTTGTTAAATGTGAAGATGAGTGCTCAGAACTAATCAAAAACACTATGCTGCAGACAGGGTGACTTTTATTCACTGTATTCTGACTGCAGGTTTAGACTTCAGATTAAGGAACATGGGCACTGAACTGCGTGGGATTTATTTCTGAATTTTATTAAAAGTGAAATCTTGCATAGTGGTGTTGTTTTTCAGATTCCAATAATTCCAACTAGGATATAGTTGGAAGGGGAATGGAGGCGTGGGACTGTCTGAGATAGACATTATCACCTTTGGGCTATTTCCAAGATCCCTCCTGTGGGTCAGTGTTAAGGAGGGAGCTCTGCTACCCGACACAGGTAGCCAGGTTAGTTAGTGGTCTCATTGCATCCCCTTGTGGTTGGGCGGCTACAGGAGCTGAGGTTTGTCCATGCCCAGAAGAACTAGGGATTGGGTAGAAACCGAACAGCAGTTCTCTTCCCAGGAAGCAATCAGGCAAGATCTGAAACATTCAAAAGGTGGAAAAAATAACTCTTTTTTTTTTCTCAGTGAAAAACCGCATTTCCTAGAAATATGCCCATTTTTCACATCCAAAGCGGTTCTCCAAGCCCATGACACTGTAGGATTCCTCCCAGCACATTTTGCAGCTCACCACAAAGACGACGAAGAGGCCTACGAGTGAGTACGGTGGAGGAACAGGGACATGTCTCTAACCACACTTAATACCTGTAATGGCAAACACAGCATGGATGGAGCAGCCCCTGCTCACACAGATTATTTATTCAGCGTGCTTTTGAATTGTCTACCTAGAATGAGTCCACTGTTAATACACCAGCAAGCAGGTCCCTCACTGAGATTGCATGAGATTTTAAACAACAGAAATATAAACAACTTAGACCGATTTTCCCAAGCACTATTTTCACTTTAAAAAGAAAAAAAAAGAGTCCTTGGAATCCGTGCAATAGCCGTTGCGGTGGAGTCATTAGCTTATTCTTTTGGAAAGCAAATATGTATATTTACTACATATTTCCAGGACAGTTTGCATCTTAGCAGATGTAATAAAGTTTTGGTAGGTACAGATTTAAATATATATATATATATGCATATATATGAAACTGGAGCTGCATGATCTGCAGCATGAGGAGACTGTCTTGCAGGATAGAACTGAGCTATTATTTTCAAAAGCATCAGGCTGAATAGTAGAAGAATACATTGCAACCAGCATTCCTTGTCACTCAGCAACGTATTTGTAAAAATGGATAATTAACCAAAATTTCTCACAAGCAATGCTACTTACAAATTGCTCCTTACAATGACCTTTTAAAAATGAACAAAATCCCTCATAATCTATTGTCTTTTCCAAAAGAGATAAGTCTCACTAATGGTAATGAGAGTTGCATCTACACACAGAGAACAGAGAGCGCAGATCCCCTAAGGCAGACCCCCAACCGGTGCGAATTAGCAGAGCTCCCCGGAAGCGCATTGAAGGGAGATACAGCTTGGAGGAAGATACAGCAATTTACCTCAATAGAAAATTCACCCCTTTGATGCTTATTTTCCACCCTGGCTTGCCACAAGACCTGATCACTTCTGTCAGCAGCAAAGAATCTCAATAGCTCAAGTTTAACTCTTTAGAGCAGGTCGTTTTTCCTCTGTGACAGGGCAGAAAATGAACTGCCAGAGCCAGGTCATTGCTTCCATTCTTAAACATTTTCTTTCCAAATTGCAGCACATTCATGTTTTAAAAGTCCAGTTTAATTCAATTCCCCTTTGAATGTTGCATTTGCGATGCTTACTGAAGATTCTTTTATATTATTCATACCAGTGTGTATTCCTAACACTTTTTACTTAGCCATCTCTTTTTAAAAAAGGAGCAGAGTCAGCTCAGTTACTAGAGGGAATCATAAATCAAATTTAATAAAAAAAAAATGTAGTCAGATAGAGTAACTGCAAAGATACAGCAATAATACGATCAGGTGTGTAATTCTGAACTTAAAACACCCATTTTCCAAACCATAACTGGACTATAGAAATGTCACAGCAATATATCACAGGAGTGCACCTTCTCTCAAATGCAATTACTCCCATAATTTATGTCGGTTCATCTAGCTTGTTGTAAATCAAGGTTCTAAGCCAAGGCACATTCTCTTATTTAATTTTAAATTAAATAAATTAAAATTGATAAAAAACAGTTGATTATAAGCAAACTGAACAGAGCAATACTTTTTTCTTTTTTTTTTTTTTTTAGGATTGTTCAAGCTGAATGGAAGCCCCAAGGGCCAGCTTCCCTCCCTGCTTCCTTCCTTGCCTCCACCCTTGCTTCCCTTCCTGCTTCCCTGTTTCCTTCCCTACCTTCCGTGTGCACGGCGGAGACGTAGGTCCAGTTGTAGCGCTTGACGATGTCGAGCATGGCGCGGGCCTGCAGCGTGTCGGAGGGGACCACCCTGAGGAAGTACTTGTAGAGCGTCTTGTCGCTCAGGTCGATGCTCGTGGCCGAGTAGGCGATCTGCGGGATGTCGAAGAGCTGCAGCAGGTTCTGCACTTGGATGGCCACGGAGCTGGAGCCAGGGCCGATGACACCCGCAATGGGCTTCTTGGCCCGGCCCAGCGGCTGCGCTTGCGGGTCGGACACGCAGCGGCTGCCACCCTCCCTGTCGTCCCGGATGGAGATGAGGGAGTCACGGATGAACTCGATGCTCTGCTCCAGGGCCACGGAGGAGTGCCAGCACGAGTCCCTGATCTCGCTGCCCAGGGTGATGTTGGGCAGCAGCACGGGGTCGGCGTTGATTTTATCCAGGGTGTGGAACATGGCCTCGACCCTCTGGATGCCGTACTGCTCGCGCACCTCTCCGCACTTCCTCTCGGGCACCTTCTCGGCCGGCGGCTGGTGGTGGACGGAGAAGAGGGCGCCGATGATGACATCGCCGTCCGTGCGCGCCACGGAGCGCGCCGACGAGGCTGCTGCAAGCTCCATGAGCACGGCGGGGACGAGGGCGAGCAGCGCGGGCAGCGCGGCGCCGCGCCAGCCGCCCCGGCACCCTGCAGGCTCCCCCGGCCGGCCCATGGCACCGGCGCGGGGGCAAAGGGCGCCCGCTCCGGCCGGCCGCCTCTCAGCTCGCTCCGGGCACCATCGCAGCGAGGGCTCAAAGCAGCACGCTCCGCCGGGCCAAGGCAGCCGTCATGTTAGGGGCTTCTGCCTGCAGGCATGGGAATAAGGGAGAGAAGGCGCTGGTCAGGGAATCGGCATCAAATGAGATATAAAAATTAAATTAAGGGGGAAAAAAAAGAAACAGAAGCACACAGTTTTTACTTTTGCAAATGCCCGAGTCAGTTTGCTCCAGCAAAGGCTCTCAAGAGGAAGTTTCAAGAGGGATTCACAATTAAAAATGCCTGCTTGCTTGTCTTGCCATGCCAGCTCACGGGCTCCTTTTGGGGCACGCAGGTCGGCTTTATGCAGCAAGGCGCTTGCAGCCCATGCTCTCCTTGCTACCAACCACCCCACCACGACCCGACTCAGAAGTTTGGGAAGTTTCGTGGGGTGGTGGCCAGAAGCACTCCCTTCTCCTGGTGCCCTTGCGTGCTCCAGAGGCCCCTTTCCATGCTGCAGAGCTGCCCTTCCCGACGGGAGAGGGCGAGCATCCTCGCGGGGAGATGTCATTGAAGGGCGGCGGAGGGCAGCAGGAAAGGGCTTCCCTGCCCTTCGCATGGCATCCCCGCGCACGGGGCAAAGCTGCGGTGCGGCCGGGGCAGGGGGCAGAACCGGCCAGACACCGGCGAGTTACTACAGCAACCGCGGCCAAGCCCCGCGGCGCGTCCCCGCCTCGCCCGCGGCGCGCGCGCGGCCGCACCGGCGGCGACACCGGCGGCTGCACCGGCGGTCACAGCAGCGGCCACACCGGCGGCCGCACCGGCGGCTGCACCGGCGGCTGCACCGGCGGCAACACGGGCGGCGCGGCCCGCGGCTCTCCCTGTTGCGCGGCGGAGCCGTCAGTACCTGGGACAGCGCCCGGGGCCGTCGCCGTGCCCCGGTGCCCCGGTGCCTCGGAGCCGGCAGTCCCGGTGTGTTGGAGCCCGGTGCTCCGGTGTCTCGGTGCTCCGGTGCCTCGGAGCCCCCGCGTCTCGGTACCCGGATCCCCGGCGCCTCGGAGCCGCGGCGCGCCCGTGTCTCGGTGCCCCGCTGTGTGTCGGTACCCCAGAGCCGCGCTGCGTCTCGCTGTCCCGATCGCGGTGCCCCGGAGCCGCGGTGCTCCTGTGTCTCGGCGCCCCGCTGTGTCTCGCTGTCCCGATCCCCCCCAAACTTCTGCCTTCCGCCCGCTGCCGCTGCCGCCGCTGCGGTGCCCCCGCACCCGCGCCCCGCACCCCGCACCGACCCCGGCCCCGTCCGCGGCGGGAGGCGGCCCCGCGCGGCGCCCGCGCCGCTTCCCCGCGCCCCGGGCGCTGCCGGCGGCTCCGGCGCTACCTGCGCGGAGAGGCGGCGGCTCCGTGCGCGGGCAGCGGCGGCGGCGGCGGCTCCGCGGGCGCCCCGAGCCGGAGGCGGCTGCGGGCTGGGCGCGAGTGCCCTCTGTCTTCCGCGCCGCTCCACGGCAGGGAGGAAAACAGGTCACGCCGGGCTCATCCATCCCCTCCCGCGGCGGGACCAGCCATGCTAGCCCCGCGCCCGGCTGCTGCCTTCGGCCGCGAGCGAGCGGGACGCGCGTCTGGCCCGGCGGCTCCGGTGCCGGTGGCCACGGCGAGCAGGAGGCTGCCCGGGGCCGTGCTCTGGGAGTGGGGCCTGCGACGTGCCCGCCTGCCGCGCGGGGAGGGCTTTGCTATCGCTGTATGTGTGTATACATATAGTGTATATATATATGTTTTAAGGGGACTGAGATAAGGTAAATTGCGTGTAAATACAGAGGCATCGAAATTGCAGTTTTCAAGTCAAGACGAATCTCTGTGAAGCACGCGAGAGGCGCGTCAGATTAAAATAATGCCGGATTGAATAATCATAATTCAGACGACCTGCTTGCATCCCTCACACAGGTCTCCGGTGCTTTCCTTGGCTGTGTGAAAGTTAAAGTTAGATTACCTTCCCGCTGGGAACTCTATAGATATTTGTCCTACTTTCTAAAGAAAGAGGCAAGGACAAACATTTAACTATTGCCTTTTCGGAGAAGGGTTTGTGGGGAATGTCCTTCCCCACGTCAACACTGGGGCTTTTTGAGAGCCGCCAGCTTGTGGGTTGCCTGTGCTGTGTGTCCGTGTGTGAGGCCCCCTCATGCAGGGTGAGCGGACGCGGGAGCTCGTGCCTGCCTGGCTTTGCCGGCAGTTGAGGCAACCAGAGAGGGAGCCAGGGGCGCGTTACAGTTTTTGGGTCAAGCTGGATCTAAACGAAGCAGTATTGGGGCGAGCCCATGGGGGCAGTGCCAGGCATAGGGCCCCTGCCAGCCCCGCGGCCTGGCCCAAGGGCAGCTCTGCCAGCACCAGGCCTGGAGCTGCACTCACTTGTGTATGGAAAGGAGGGATAAATCCCCCTTGGTTCACACTTTAATAATTCAACTTTGGTCCCTGTCCTTGGCACAGTGAGCCTACAACGTGCCAGCGAACGATCCCTGTGGTTGCCTAAGTAAAAGCTTTGCTGCCACTAGCTCTAGCAGAGGAAGCATTTGCAAGCGTTTCTCTGGGTTTTCCCTCAGTTTAATGTTGGAGCTCCCAACCTCGATGGACTAGGATGATGACTCTTTCTGCTGAGGCTGATGTCGGGCTGTCACACAGAGGCAACTGCTCTCCCTGCGGTGCTGGGCTGGCTTCCATCAGGATGCAGCACCGATGACCAGAGCCAAGGCCCTGCTGTCCCATCTGATGTTGAACAGTTTTTATTCCTGAAATGGAGGAAAAGTGAACAATTTTCCACTCTCCTATGAAACACAATTTAAAAATCGCTTGGAGGTTGATTGAAATAAAAAATATTTTGTTCAGATTCTGGTTTAAGCATTGCATCCTCTGCAGCACAGTGCACCATTATGTTACTTCAGATGAAATGAATCCAACTTGAAATGGAAATTCAGCCCCAGTGTTTCTTCAGAAGGTATTTATTTATTTATTTATTTATTTATTTATCCAGTCCTGCTAAATGTTCTTGGTAAAACATCTTATTTTAATGGAAAATCTACTACTGGCAAAGTTCTGCTCAGCTGTAGTGGGGGAATACAGTTAACTGGAGAAAACAGTTCGCCAGGAGAGCGGTCTGAAACAGTGAAGACTGAACCTCAGAAACCTCATTTGCTGAGATCCTACTTTTGGTTTGCTGAGAAACACAATTCCTGCCTCCTCCATTCCCGACCAGGAGAATTTTGCAGAATCTCTGGCTAAATTATTGGGAAGACTTAAAGCTATTCTGCAAGGATTGTGACCACTAGAATTACATAATTTATATTTATTCCATCCTGGAAACAACTAGCAAGCTCATATATTCCAGTCTGAAATCAGTTAAAACTTGTACTAGCTATTTTATAAATTGTCCTTTCTATTCTGCTTGCTCATACACTTTTCCTTTAGCTCTGCAAAAGCTACCTGCAGTATGTACACAGTAAGCATGCAGCACATGCATAGGTATCCTTCTGTAGTAAATACTGACATGTTTGTTCGTAAACAAGGATTCATACTCAGCTCATCATCTAGCAGGCTTGTTCTGTCGAAACAAGGATTTTGATCTTCCAAAAATATTCCGTGTGTCATATTTTCTCTCCCTTTAGCAAAGCAAATGCTTGTCATAGGTTTTCACTTCAAAAATTGTGCCAGCTACAGCATCATTTTCACCCTGTCTTATATTTTTATTAAGTTACACTATTTGTTCAGAAACAAAGAAATGGCATTTTTAGCAGTTTGATTACTGACACTTATTTGTTTCAACTGCTAGGAAATGAGCATTAGTGGATCAACATCCAAATATACGTGGCTTTGTAAGGGTCTGATTGCTCAGCTGTTCTTCATATTAGCAGATCCATAAAAATCAGATAAGATTAACCCATGAACTTTAGGCCTCACTGCCATGATACTTAGAAACTAGCAGTAGCTGTTATGACTGTCCTGGCTTTCTCCCTCCTGCTCTTTTTTGACAAGCTACATATTTCTTTGCCCAAGGTCTCCAGAAATTTGAAATTTCATTCCATCGCTTGTCATTATATTTTACAGGCTTACATGATTTTGCAGCCTTGGAAAATAACCCAAAAACCTCCTCAGAGACTTAGTCAGGGGGGAGTTGTCTGCCTGGTTGCGATTTTAAATGTCTTTCAAATAAGCGTGAGATCCAAATCAATGCAAAATTCAGCATTTGGGGATGTCATGTGGATTTTTGTTAGTCTCTAAGGATTATAGGCTCCATGAAGGGACGAACAGACTATATTTATTCATATTTTCAGCAGCGCTGGTCTCCAAATAACAGAGTTGTTAATAATCAAATTCTTTCTTCTGTTAATATTCTAATTAATTCAGTCTACATATTTAAATAAGTAATTGATTCCTTTACCATACTACAGTAAAAAAAAAAAAAAACAGAAAATCAGTAGAGTATCTTCATGCGGGCTGGAAGAGAGAGCCTGGAAGAGCCAGAAGAGGAAGGGCCAGCCCTTTGCTGAAGGGAGCATCTCAGCCGGGGTTTCTGCCGAACAAAATGCACCCCCCGACAGCAGCACGTGAGAGCCTCGAATGCCCCATGTCCCTTCACTGCACACCCTGGCCCTTGTCCCAGAGGCGACGTGCCTAACTTGGGCGTTTCGCAGGCGCACAAGGCTGTGAAACTGAATAAACAATTTGGGAGCGCTCATAGCTAGGAAGAAAATCAGGAGGAGTAGCTGAGAAGGCAGACGAATGTCTCCTTTGCAGGACAATGTGGCTACCCAGTCCTTGATGGTGTTTCAAGCTGTTCTGTATTTACTCACTTCTTTGCTATAAAATGTATGTATCGTGCCCTTTAGGCCAAAATGCTGTACTGCATTTACAATACCGTGTTATACACATCATTTCTATCCAACTCAATCAATTTTGATAGAATCCTCTTGCTCTAAAATCCTCTGATTCCCCTGAAATCATGCTCTGCAAAACAACCTGAGTAAATAGATAAATGTACACTGGGACCTGCATGCCAACTAGCTTAAGCAACACCAGACCAATGAGAAAAGCCCATTTCAAGGTGTAAGGTCTGCAATTTCCCAGCTTCAGATTTTTTTGTGTGTGTGTGTTAGAAGCACACAGACCCCAGCTGAACGGAAAATGTCGCTTTGAATCATTCTGGCTGAACTTGCTGGTGACAATAATGAAGAGCAGGCATCTTAGATATATAGGATTTAATGCAGATGAACTAGGTAGATCTACTTAATGTAGATTTTAACTAACATACAGGACACAGAAAATAACTACAAGTCACTATAGCCTATGGAGTAAAGTTATAGGAGTTGGTTTGGGTGAAACACTACAGTTAAAGCACCTGCTAGCTGAGATTTTGTAGTGATTTTCAAGGACAGCTCTTTGTAAAGATGTCTCAAGGAAACTGGTTTGTAAGTATAGAAAACTGATAAAATTCAAGAAAAGAAAAAAGAAAATAATAAAGAAATCTTTGCAGTGTGGATGAATAAAAGGTATTCTTGCTCACTTCTGCCATCTGTGCTTTCAGACAGGAGCCCCGGGTCGCTGAGACCAAATGCTGCAAATTTTAGTAACAAAAGAAGCCGGTGACTCGGGAAGACAGAAAGTTTACTCTGCGGCCATGCCAAGACAACACATCTCTGCACTGGCCAGAGGAAAACCTGCAGGTACACACTCATTTCTGGTATTTTTTTTTTCTCCCCAGCGCCTACAGTTAGCACTGAAAAAAGCAGGTCTTTATTTACCAGCAGTTATTTGTATCCTTTATTTCACTGTATGTTTTCTTTCCATATATTTTACTAGGAAAAAAAAAAAACCTAAAGAATGCAAGAGCATAAGAGAAAGAAAGAGATAAAAGTCCTGTTTAAAATAAAAAAAATGTCAGAGGCAGAAAAGGCTCATAGTCTTTCCAAAACCGGATTATTTTTACACATGACTGAAGTACGATGGAGTTTTTACAAATGTCAGAGTCGCAATCAAACCATGCATAACAAATGTCTGATACATTTTAAGGAAACGTTCTAGTGACCTGCAACCCCCTCCTCCACCCCCTCCCCCATTATTAATGGATCAAAAAGATACACAGTGATTTATGCTGAAGCCTCCAGAAAGTTGCTTTTGCCATTTACACTCTATTCCTGGTTTTGTAGCGCAGTGTACCCGATACTTTATGAGCTTCCACAAATACCCCCTCTCAGAGTCTGCAGCAGCAAATAAAACATGGGAGAATGGAACACCTTAAAGATCAGTAGGATTTTGTGGTGACCTTTATCTAAAATTATCTCATTTTCCACCTTGTCCCTTTTTGATGAATTCACATTTTCTCAGAAAGGCTGGAAAATATGCCCATATGCCTGATGTAAGACTCGTATCTTTTCTTCACCTTGCTCTCGATGTATGGTTATGTCCATTAGGGGAAATACAGCCCTATTGTTCTAGTTTTGTAATCATTATTTTCCTTAACGTGGGTAGTGTTAATGGAATAACACATGGCTACGTACTGACCCCTCAGGACAATAGGAAACATCTCTTAGAGGAGTAGAGAAGAAGTTTCAGAACATATCTGTGCTTCGGGTTAACAGAGATCCCTCTGCATCCTGTCTGCAGCTGTGGACACAACTAGCACATACTCAAAAGAGGAAAGAAGAGCATTTATATGTTTTATAACACTGCTTATAGCTGTGTTTTATAACACTGTTTATTTAGATATGTGCAGCCTACACACTTTCCATTCTTTGGTCTGAACCCAAAGGTTTCCTCAGAGAGGGCAAGGAAATCTGCAAGGAAATTAAGTAATAGTGTATGTATTTGTAGAACTTAGCTATTACTCTAACAAAGAAATATGGAATAAAGGATGCGATACTCAGATGAGGCAGGAGGATGCGATGTGCAAACTTTGCTCTTCCAAGTATTTGCAGTCTCGTTCATTCTTTTGTTCAAAAAAACGATATGCAAAGCACTGCACCCCGAAATGAGATGTTAGTTCAGAGCATTTCAAAAGCAGTTCCCGACAAGTGTTTGTGTCCTGACATCTTCCGTGCTCTAAGCTTCTTTTATTTACCGTCTTCGTGGGGCACTGCCTTGCCCACAGAATTCGCACACAGCCTTTCTCATTTGGCTCTCTAGCGAGGCAGAGCGCTTCCAGAAACATTTCATTACTCCAGGATCTATGAGAGTCATTATCCTGGCGCTCTTTCCTCTCTCTTCCCTGACACTGTGCTGCTGTGGTTTTGCTGATTTCAGTCTATCATGAAAACGCCTTTTTAAGGGCAGGATAGTAAACACCAAGTGTAACACTGCTGCTAGTGATTAAGTGGACCCAGAAGTATGAATTTATTGACTGTGAATGCTGGTTCTCTCTCTATATATATTTACAATAAAACACTTCCTATCTTGCATTTCCATTAGTTATTAACCTTTTGCCATCTATTCTCTTCATTTGTTGCTCCAGCCCAACTAGAATCAGTGGTTCCCATCTGGGTCATACATTAGGTCCTACTTCTTCATACACTGCATTTGCATGTGTGCTCCTCTGCACATACTGTGTACATGATTTCCACCTGCATTACTAAGACAGGTCAGATCCCAGGCTATTTTTTTTTAATAGCCCATTTTTGAAAATTAATGGAGCTGGGAAGTTCTAGCAATCCAGGCAAACCGCCTCCTTGGGCATTGTCCTTCCTAGACCACTGCTGACTGGGACTTCCGTAGGGCCCTGTTACATTTCTAGCAGCATCCAGCTGGTCTTGGTGCTTCATAATGAAGATATGAAAAAATAATGAAGAAACCAGGTGGCTGCCTAGGTCACCTGCTGACCATCTTGTGCAACCAAAGGGCAGCAAGTCTACATTTACTTACTGTATATTCAGTGATGTTAAGGAACTGAGAGTCTAAGCACATAGAATCAGACAAGATTTTTTTTTCCACATCATTAATGGTTGTCAATAAAATAAGCAAATCTGATCCTTTCCTTTCCTTTTCCTTTTCCTTTTCCTTTTCCTTTTCCTTTTCCTTTTCCTTTTCCTTTTTCTTTTTCTTTTTCTTTCTTTCTCTCTCTCTCTTATTGAGAGAGCTTTCAGCTCCCAGCTTTATTGTCATGGACAACCAAGGTATATCTGATTTTAATGAAGGCTGTATGAACTATTTTTTATTTCTTGCTTTTGATCTTTTTTGATTGTTTTCCATTCAATCATGTGGCTACAGACAATAAGATTTTTTTAAGAAGCTAACAGTTTTATTTTCTTTTTTTCAAAGAAAGAAAGAAAAACTTAAAACATCAACAAGTCAAAAAGTGGAGGAGAAATCAACGATACTTAAAAAAGTCTTTAAGATATCTAAATTTGTACAGTAACCACAACCGCATGAGGTGGACTTATGTAAATACCTCCCTGGAAGAGAGGCAGGCAGAATGCAATTACTAGAGGTAGGAAAGAGAGGTCCTTATGGAACCACTAATCAGTTTATGCTTGTGAACTGTGTGTATAGATTATTAATAATAAATTTTATTATCATTCTTGCAAGCTGACCCCTAACGGCTGAAAGGAGAGGAAAACTACATGGCTGAATTGTTATGCCATCACACACTGTCAGTCAAAAAGCATATGGGCAATGGATTTTTGTTGCAGTAAATTAAGAGAATTTTAGAATTAATTTTTTTCCTAAATAGCAGTTAGTTATACCATTTCAAGCATATCCACATAGTCATGCTGGTGAATTCAGAACGAGATGGCCTCATAGCTTTCAGATCAATAATGTGGGTGTAAAAGCCTGTTGCATAAGCGCTTATTAATCTCCTGACATAGACATTTATTTTAAAATTGAGGACATGTTCTTGGTAGTAAATATTTTTGATTTTGTTTTCCCTTTTTTTTGGGGGGGGGGGAGGCTGCAGCTTCTGAAAACACTCTTCTTCATCACCACTGCAAGTTCTCTTTAGCTGCAGACCATAAGTTCCCCCATAAATTACCTCAGAGCAGTTCAAGTGATTTAAGCTGCTGTCTCTACAATGATGGGCAGATATTGATTTCCACGTTTTTATTTAAATTCAACAAGCTCTTGATAGTGCTAAGTCTGAAACATCTCAATTCCTATCGTGTCTTTGATGTTCAGATGGTACCTCTACTTAGTTCGTCTTCACTGCATTGTGTTCATATGTCAGAAAACTGGCTTGATCAGCTCTATCAGCAGATCTTTTAGCCTAAAAGAACATCTTATTCCTACTGGGCTTTTATTTGCCTCTATTTTTTTAACCACAGCCAAAGAGGAAGCAAATACACATCATTCTTCTTTCTTACTCTTTTCTAATCAACAATTCAATACATTCCACTGAAATCACTTATATGACATTTTCAGACTTTCTATTTTCTATATCACCCTAAAATTTGAATGTTCAGCCTAAAACTGCATGAAAAGCCTTTCCTGACTTGCTTGCTTACTTTTTGCAACTACATGCAAATAGACTCATGACACAACATACAGAACCTAATTATAAGGAGTATTCAGGCATATGTTTAACTCCATTCTCATTTAACGTATCTTTTACATTTGTGCCACCATAGCTTTCTGTTTGTTTTTGCTTTTTAGAAAATGAGGAGGGTAATGAGGGTAAGGGTAAGAATTCAGTGATACAAGGTGAGAAGACAGCCTCCAGCTTCAGTTGCCTAGTCCATTTTTGCTTTGGTTTATTCATTTCTAATGCAGTAAAAGCCTCATGAATAAATAAACCCTAAGAAAATCTGCATAGTAAATACACAAACAAACTACTATTTTATGTGGAAAACAGCTCATATGCTTTCTGAGCAACACAGCTAATTTTCCACTGTTGTATATATTTCCTTGTTAAAAATCTTCAAAGGTGAGGAGAGAGACACTTGGGGCTGTTTGTTGCTGCAAGGAAGACCTGATGCTGCCTGGTCGGATTTCATATTGGCTCCTTGAGGATACAGAGCACATAGGAGAGTGTGGAGGAGCTCCAAGGACTGTTACACAAGAGCCTCTGCACATTTCTCAGTTGTAAATTGTGCTCCCTGGGTGCTCAGACTAAGCTGTATTTTCTCTTTGCCCATTTTAACTGTCTTGGTTGGATACATGAAATGTGGGTGAGAGGAGGCTGTTACTCAGTTCAATGCTATCTTTAATATTACAGTGTAGATAATATATTCTGAAACCTTTTCTTTGAAAGAAGTCTGCATTTGATAATGTTAGAAAGTATCAAATCTTTATAAGGCTTATGGGATAATTTAGGTTAGATGAAGTTCTTGCTTTATGGAAAAAAATGCATAATAATGTACAATGATGATAATAACTGCATATTGGAAGCTGGCTACACAGGGAAAAGCTACCTGTTTAGTACATACCATTTCAGCACGGTGAAATAATGAAGTGTCTAGATGCAGAAAATGAACAATGAAGAGCAGCAGATTTTACTTTGCAGCAGATTATCCTTTGCATTATCCTACTTTGCAGATGTCTTAATGACCACTCAGCTGGGAGCTGCCAAACAACCCCACCAGGATCTCAGAAAGATGCAAGGAGCGGGAAGGAGAGGAGAGGGAAGAACTCACATGCTCCCGAGGGAATTGCTTTGATGCAAGGCAGATTGCAGGAGGCAGTTATTGCCAAGGCAAGGTAGAACCAAAAAGTCAGACCAAACCAAGCCTGGACAACATCAACCACCAATGAGGCCCGTCATGCTCAGCTGAAATATTAGGCTGCCTGGGCCAAATATCTGGTGGGATATGATGGGAGGCTGCAAAGAGGATGGGGCAAGACTCTTCTCAGTGCTGCCCACTGCCAAGACAAGAGGAATGGACCCAAATCAAAACACAGGAAACTCCTCATGAACACTGTGAAGGTAACAGAACACTGGAACAGGTTGTCCGGAGAGGTTGTAGAGTCTCCATCCTTGGAGATATTAAAAATTCTGGACAGAATATTCAAAAGTCTGGACAAGGTCTTGGGCACCCTGCTGCAGCAGGGGATTGAACCAGGTGATCTCGTGAGGCCCTTTCCAACCTCAACCATTCTGTGATTCTGCGATGAGAAGGAAATATCTGTGAATCCTAAAGATTTAATAAATATATAAAGACTCAAAGAGGATCAGAGTATCAAAGTAAGTCTGCCAAACAAAAAGATCTTCGGTAACCAGAAAAGGCCACTGTTTAGAAGTCCCAAAACAGAGTACTTAAATTACATGTACTTATAAGCCACAAATTAGAGCTGCTGCTTTGCTCAGGCCATTCTAGGTCTGCTCTAGGTTGGGTTCTAGTCCCCTGTGATGCCATGTCAGAAGCAACAAACACAAATTTGGGGCCTCTAACCAACTTATTGCTTATTTCTTGTTGCATTTCCATTTTTTTTTTTACACCAAAACCATAGATAAACATGGTTGGATTAACTAAAGTGTATGTGTACATTGGAAGTAAAATGACATCTATATCCAGAGAAAATATCTTTTCTCATTAGCTAAAATTGCTGCCTTAGTGAGTAAGTGCCCCAAGCTAAAGTGAAAGGTCAGCTCAGGGACGCCTCCAGCTCCTCTCTACTAGATCAAATGAGAGAGATTTACTCTAGGGATTCACATGGTCTCATACGGCATGGTGTGCTTGGGGGTACTGACTTCTTCACACTTCTGCCTGAACAGCAGGTAAAGTTCTAATTTGTTATAATTTATATTGACACAGATATAATGACACAGATCCCATTGCCTTAGCAGCACAAAGCAGCCTAAACCCAGTTGTGCTACCTGGCAGACAACTTTACTGTAATCCCCCCTAGCTCAGTGCTACATATGCTTCTTTATCTAATTACATCATATATTGAGGTTACAATTATCCTTATATCTTGTACAAGAAATGCTGTTTGGCTTTACACAGATTAAGTGCTACTACCCTGAAGAACAGCAACAAACCTATTAATGAGAGTAGTTTATTGGCAGCTTTGTAGCATCTCCTTGTCTCTTTCAAGCATTTTACAGCGATTTGACATTTGTCCGCTCCCTAAGCTCAGAATTCCCTAAGCTCAAAGGCTGGATTGTGTTAAAAGCACATATTACCACTATAGAAAGCTTTGTGCTTTTTTTCTGAGTCAATGTAACAATCTACATTGGTTCAAAGATGAATTTTGAGTAGATAATTAATTGTAACACTTTTCTGAAGAGAAATATTATTAATACTTCTTTTAGAACGCTACGATATGCCTTGTCTAGGTATATATTTAAATAACTTCAAGAACTGGATTCCAAATCCTAGATAGTAACTGTAGATTATGTCCTAGATGCAATGACATATTTTTTTTTCTTCTGCTCTATATTTAGATGTCTTTTTAATTGTCCTCTTCTCCTGGAAAAAGGGAGATGGTCTTAACTCCCACCAGTGGCTGCTCAGCTGCCACAGTCAGTGTTGAGGTCAGGTCTACCACCTGATTTCCACAAAACCAGCACGTAGCTCAGCTGAGTGGCAGATGGACAAGGGTGTAGAAGAATCCTGTATGCACGTGATGTGAGACAGATGGCCTGAGGAGTGTGATTCCGTGGGGTGTAGGTAGATTCCTCCAGGAGATGCTGTGGTAAGAGGTAAAACTGCATTACTGATATATTAAACTTTATTATTTTGGAGAACTGAAGAAGCTGGGAGGGGGTGGGGCGGAGAAGGAGGTGTAGAATCCTGTGGCTACATCATATTAATCTGTGCAAGCTGGGGAGTTGGCCCACTGATTCACATGATTGCTTTCGGCACAAAAAAAATATTCTGCTCTTTGTAGCTCTGTGAGAAATAGAAATCTTCTACTCTCTTGCCTAAAGCCATATCGCACTGTAGATGGTAGCAATTATATGTTGAACACTTTGGAAGTCCCATTATCACAGCTAAGTTACGACACCAACACTAAAGAAATGGGGAACAGTAAAACCTAGCAATATCATTTTCCACGAATGAGCAGATTATAGACAATGATTTTACCAATCCGGAATAAATTTATCTCTAGAATGCAAAGATTTTTTACACACTGAATGGTGTTCTGTACTCAGGTAACTGTTCAACATAATGTGCAACCATTGTAGAAAAGTGAATATAGCCCAGTTACTGTCAGTTTTATTCTTTTTTTTTGTAACCAGTGGAACCAGTCATGAGACAAACAGAGTTCTGACTTTCTCCAGGAATATTTTCTATTTGCTTTTGCAGTTAAAATGTTGGTGGGAAGGGCTTTAAAATTTCCATTGTTGACTGCTATTCTCTCTCTTCTCCATCCTCCCTCAAGCATGTCTTCTGCTTTTATTTGCTTACTCTCCCTGGATTTAAGAGTTACTACTGAGAGCAAAGGGGAATCTGCATCCATAAACAGCAGAGCCTATGTTCTGAAGTGTGGTCAAAAAAACCACACGATTGCTTTTTATGTTATATTCTCTTCCCTTTATACCATTCCTTCCTATTTCATTAAATTAAATGGCAATTATCTTCTTTCAAGCAGTCTAGCTTTTTAGAACAGGAGGGAAATTACCAGGTACTAATCACTAGACTCCTTTGTCATTAGCTGCTGAATAGAAACGGGCATCCTTCCACCTGCTCTTGACCCCTGTTTCAAAACAAAGCCCATTTGTCCTGAGAACTGAAGAAGATATTTGCTACTGAAAGGGAGACAGAGAAAATGAGAGGCTCAAACAGACAACACAAGGCAGGAAAGGCACCCTCTCGGTGCCATTGTATTTTCTCCTTGTGAAAATAGAAATGTTCCTTTCTAGCTTACGAATTTTTATAACATCCAAAGAAGAACATAAACGAAGTTCACTTTCACCAGTGATTTGTATTGAAAGCCTTAAGAAAATGCCATCACCATCAAACAAAGCACAAATCCAGACCCTGGAGAGCAGCCGTAGGAAATTAAACAGACAGCATGCATAATACAGCAACACAAAACTAACACACACAAAAAGATAACTTCTCAGAGATTCACAGCCTTTAGTCTGTGCGCAAAGCTTGCCGAAGCATGAACTGCAGTCTGCCACGTCTATATGGATTCTTATACTATATGCTGTTTGAGCAGTTTCTAATAACTAGTATAAGAATCCATATAGACGTGAGATCAGACTAGCCAGCTGTCATGTTTTTCGGCAAGCTTTGCGCACAGACTAACAGGCTGTGAATCTCTGAGAAGTTATCTTTTTTTGTGTGTGTGTGTGTGTTTGTGTGTGCTGCCATATACATGTTCCTTGCACTTTTGGAGAGAAGGGAGACCTCAGTTCCCTGTGAAGCCTGTTCCACTGGTCTGAGACGTGAAGCAGTTTCTGCTAGAGCTGGCACATCTGCCTTGTTTTTTTCATTTTGAAGGTAAATGGGAAAATTTATTCTCCAAATAAATTCGGAGATTCATTAGCTTCAAGATGCAGAAGTAGAGTCTATATCCAAAGTTCAGAGAGTTCAGAGCTCCGTCAGAAGTTCAGAGCTCTCCCATGCACAAAGGGATCTACAGGAGGCTTACGAGTCTGAACAGTAAAAACACCAGTTGTTGTCAGGGGAGATCCATCATGTTTAAATAGACTTCTCAGATATATAGTGATGGAGGACATCACAGTGATCATTGCTCACTTCTTATTGAAAATCGTAGATCCTTGGATATTAATAAAGATGCTTCCTGATTACTATCTTTGCTACTATATTTGATGGCAATAATAGGTCCTTGTAGGTAGGCCTATAGGCTTTATCAGCATGGCCTCCATCAGGTACATACATGAATAGAGGGTAGTCAAGTGGCCAAGCAAGTGGTCTAGCTTGTGTCCAAGGCTTTCTGGAAGAAGACATTCTGCATTTCAGCAGGACTGATCTTCAGCCTCATGGGTATCCTGTAGCCTTTTGCATCCATCTCTGCTCTACTCAAATCTGTAATGACCTCCACACACTCTAGCCCCTCTCCAGGCCGTCCAAACTCAGAAGAAGACTAGTGATGCACAATGGGCTACGTAAAGTCTATACACCACAGGCCAGAGACTGAAGACAAGAGGAATTGTTCTGGCTAGCAGACTTCTATTTTAATTCCCATCTCCCATTACTGGAGTACCCAGACTTCATCAAGCAGAGCAGGCAGAGGAGCAGATGCTGTTGGTGGGACTTCTTCACCTTCACAGGTTCAGGGGATCATCAGTGGGTGCAAAGCACTTGCACCAGAAGCCCCAGCCTGAGATCCCTCGTGGAGGAACCTACGCTGCCCTAGACTGATGGCGCTTTCACATCAGCAACCACCAACAGAGCTAATATACTCAGCTCGAGGTTTCCCTCAAATTTCCATCGTCTCCACTATTCTGAGGAAATCATTTCTCCAATTCTTTTTTTTTTTTTTTTTGGTCTGGGCTAGGGAAATAACACGGTACTTCCTCTGCTCCTTGACAGTTTCTAAGTGTGAAAGTGCTTTAAAGCCACAAAGAAATACTTGTGGTGTGAGTACACGTTCCAAAAGTTGTCCTTACGTTCCTCCCAAACGGGATTTTTCCACTGCCCTTCCTGTGACTATCCGTGGAAAGCAAATGAACAGCGTCACAAACGGAACGTGCGGATTTTTCGCCTCATGGCTATAACGCAGCGCGTCCTCTCCCCCGAAACGCACTGAGACCTGCAGGGGCTTCCCCACAAAACCGCGCCGCCCGGCGGGAGGCGCACGCATGCGCACCCCGCCACCGCCGCGGCCTCCCTCCGGCGCCTCCCTCAGGCCCCGCCCCAGTGAGGGCAGGCGGCCGCTCCTTCCCGCCCCCTTTGCCCCTGACAGCGTCTCGGGCGTGTCTGCGCGTGCGCGGCAGCCCCGCCCGCTCCCCCCCGTGCGGACGTCACGTGACGCCAGACGGGCCGAGTCGCGCAGGTACGTGGGGACCTGGGGGAGCCCCGCGGCGGCCGTTGGGGCGGCCGCGCGCCCCCGGGGAACGCGGCGGGCGGGGGGCGATGGGGGCGGCCCCGGCCTGGCAGGGCCGCCTTCCTGGCGGGGCCGCCTTCCTGGCGGGGCCTCGGCCGGCCCCCGCGGGCCGCTCCGCGCGACCTGGAGGGTAACGGGCGAGGGGTGAGGCTCTGTCGCCCCGTCACCTCTCTCACCTGCGGCTGTCGTAGCCGCGGCGCTTTGAACCCCCGTGAGCAAAGAGTGTCCCTCTAGTTTGTGTATCGGCAGTTGTAATCTCTGCACGTGCAGACCTGATTGGCAGAGGGATTTGTTGTTGTTGTTGTTTGCAGTTGTGTGAAATTAGCATGTTTTCTACGAGCTATAATGAGTTCTGCTAATGATACTGTTGAAGAAAAAAAAATTAAGTGCAAGAACCATACAAAAGCTCCATACCTACAATGTGGACCTGACCTGACTCCATTTGTGAGCTGTTAGTGCCCATGTGCAGTTTGTCCATTAATGTCTCTGCTAGAGTTGTTTCACTTATAAATATCACATATTCATGGGGTTGGGCTGGCTCTGGAGACCAGTGGTTTAAGCTCTCACCTGTGAAGTGCCCAGAATCAGGAGGTCTCTTCTGAGCAACAGCTATGACATGCAGTGTTCTTGTTGTTCTCCATCTAGCTGTCTGACAAAATGGGAAGATACAGTTTGAGACAAGTGCTCCAAGCCTAGCTTTGCATAATGCTTTTCCATTAAGACAGAAATTGATCTGTAAAACTATGTGGCTACTCAGCATTTAGATTTCTTGGCATATATAGGTTGTGTCCAAAACTTTTGCAAGTTCAGCAGCTACTGCACAGCAAAAAAAATAAATGTGGGTGTTTACTTTTTGTAACATTTATCATTGACTAATGTGAGCCTGTTTTACAGAGACTAGAAATACTGTTGAGACAGGACAAAATGAGTAGTCGTCGAAAACGTGCGCCTCCATCCAAAGTAGATGATGAGAAGAAGAAGCAGCTCTGCTGGAACATGCATGAAGACCGGAGATTTGAGGTGATAACATTAGATGATGATATGACTGATGAGGATCCCCTTCCCGGTACAAGCACTTCTTCAGCATCCTTCATCGTTATAAATGATGATAGTGTTGATGAAGAGCTTGTTCAGAAAAAGCAGAATGGTTCAAAATCCGTTACGTTTTTGACAGCTAATGATGAGGAAGACTCGTGTTCTGTCTTGACTCCTCTAACAGTGCAGCTAAATATCATAGTCTTGCCGTACCGCGAGGATGCTTCCTGGAAAGTTTTGCTAGGAGAACTTGCGCTTCATCTTCCTCCTGAGCAAAGTCTAACTGAGGACTTCCATGAAAGGAGTTTTACTTTGATGAGAGGAGAATCTGATGATCAGCTGCAGATCTGTGTCCATGCAAGAAGTGAAGAAGCGAACAATAATGATACAAAAGAATACTTGGGTGCTTACGAACAAAGCATTTTGGTGGAACCATCTTTGGGTGGTGAGATATTGGAAGGCTTGAGGTGGCTGCAGAAGAAAAGGATAATTGGACTTTATCAATGCCCGAGAGAGGGTCAGGCTCTAAAGGTATTTGTTTGTGTGTTTTATTTTCTTTGCTACGTATTTTAAAGTTCTCCTTTTTTATGAATTCTAAAATAATTTTTGTGAACAGCAGTTCACAACACAGTTTCCACATGACTGTGCAAATGCTTTCAGAGTGTATTTTTTTTCTAAACAAAGACCCTTTACTGTTGCTCTGTTACTGATGCATTATTAGAAGGAATCGAAGTCTTGCTTGCAACATACTGGATGTTCTGCATGGTGATATTTGCAGATTTAGTAACTGATAATTTTCAAAACATGGTGATTATGTTTTTTTTGGTATAAAAACACTGTCCATTTTCGTGTTTTTCTGTTTATAGTGTTCTTAGTACTTCAATAAATTAAGTAATTATGTCTACAAACGTTTCACAGGTTGGAATTTACCTTCTGGAAGCTGGATTAAGCAAACCAGAGTTTCTCAGTGATGGAGGTGGAAGACCCAAAAAAGCAAATCAGCTGATTCAGAAACTCATGGAAAAGTTCTATAGTTTTATAATTCCAGGTAATGTGATTCAGTTGAATCACGTTCAGTTGAATGCTGATAAATAAGTTAGTAGATTGAGTCTTGCTTTGTTTTGTTTTGCCTTTTTCTTTTTTTTAATTAAAAAAGAGAGAAATTCTTCTTAAGCTGAAGTTTTTAATATTTTTATTGCTTTTTTAACCCTGAAATGAAAGCCAACAGGTTTTCATTTAATCTAGAATAAAGGCAATATTAAATTGTTATTGATGTCAGTATTTTACATTCAACTTAAAGGTATTTTCAATGTTAAAAGAACCAGCAAACTACATATGATATTAAAAGGTTATACTACAGATGCAATAGCAGCTTTCAGTAATTAAAAGAACTAATTAGAATACTTGCTTCTGAAACACAATTAGAACAATTGAATTGAACAATGAAGATGCCATCTGTTTCTGAAAGGTAAAGAGTACAGGGGTGAAAGCTTTATAATTGAATTACATTTTTGAAATTGAAAACATAATATTTGATACTTAATAAGCAATTGGGAGAGAGGTTAACTTCTTTAGCATCCTTTTAAAATTCTCTGTGGTGTATAGAGTTACTTAATCAGGAAAAAAAATGTTTGAAATGAGAGTATGATTGAAAGCAGTGAAGGTATGATAAAAGCAGGACGGGGGTGGACAGGATATACCCAGTTGTTTAAAAGAGAAATTAAAGTACCTTTTTTATTATTTTTTTGTCTTTGTTTCCCCATAAAATTACAGATAGGCTTAATTTATACAAAAGTCAATTTATTATGCTCTGAAATGTGAGACTTCAACTGTTACATATCACTGAATGTTACCACAGATGTCATTACTGATGAACTTAGTTGTTCAAAATGATAGACCAGAAACTGTAGTTTCTGCAAGGAATCTGTGTGAGTGGGCCTCTCTGCCTGGCTTCTGTGATATCTAAAGCTGCATGCTCATCTAGTGATTTTTACCTTGGCTGGGCATTAATAACATGACGTGCACTCTAGTTGCCTCACTTGCCTTACAGGTGTTAGATCTAGTTGCCTATTCTCTTGAATTGATAGGAATTTAATGTCTTTCAGAATTCTCTGCCCCCTTGTAGAATGTATTAAAATTGGTCCATTGACTAAAAATCATTAGGGAAGGTATTGATGCCTGTTTTATACAGGCACATTGTATCATGCCTTTTCTTATGGAAACCATTTGGCACTTCTGTTTGGGAAAAATGCTGCAAGCTGTTTCTTTCTACATTATTAGTTATGGTTAATATTCTTTGACTGTAATGTTGTGCAATTATTCCTAGGTATGTACAAAAAAATGTCAGGTGCAGTGATTAAGACAGTTTCATATATATAACTTGGTGTATATAGATGTGCTGAATGAAGATGATGAAGAATCTGACATGGAATTAGAGCGACAAAATATCGAAGAACTTTATGACTTTGTAAGGCGTACTCATCAGCAGGACATCCCATTACTGAGAGAGGATGTGCAGCATCCTGCATTAATTCCTGTTCTGAGGCCGTACCAAAGGGAGGCTGTAAACTGGATGCTTCGACGGGAGAACTTCATAAACTCTCCTAGCAATGGCAAGTATTATGTGTCTGGAAAATTTATTTCCCAATAAAAATACTGCTCAAAATTGGGAAGAAGGTGCTGTTGCATTGTCAGCAGTAACACTTCCTTGCTGTTCCTTTAGAAGCTTTGTTAGTCACTTCATTTCTTGTTTTGTAAAAGTTGTTTGTCGAATAAATGATAAATTAAACAAACTTTGATCAGCTGGTTGTCTAGCTTGTTGGTCATGAAATTCTGTGAAGGTAGAGGTCCGTGGGTGTTTTTTAATGCATTTATTTTGTTGATTTGGTTTTGTTTTCTCTTTAAATGTCACAGTGAGATGGAGCAATTCTAAGTATTGTGCTCTTTATAGAGAAAGCTAATAATATAATCTCTTTCTCCGTAGAAAACGCACTGCACTTCTTATGGCGAGAGATCATCACGCCAGATGGAGCAAAAATCTACTATAATCCATATACTGGCTGGTATGGTTCTGTGGTTATCTCTTTCTGACAACATCTCAAAGTTGTACTTTGTGAAGCCTTATTAGCATCTTTTACCTGGAGAATGTAAAGTAATCCATAATTGTAGTTTTTCAGTTAGCAACTAAAGAATTTGAAAAGGGATATATATGACTGAACAGAAAGTGAAACAAATATCCAATGTAGAAGTAAATACATAAATTTTGAATGTAAGATTTAATTCTTAAGCTTTTTAAAATTAATTTTTATTATTCAATACAAATTTTTTTTTTTTAAGATTAGGATTAACGTTCTTTTTAAATTAGATCCTTGACAGTTTTGTCTTTTTGTTCTAAGGTTTTTAAAAGCTAAAGAAAGGAGGCACCTTTTCATGAATACTAGCTGTCTGCATGCACTAGTTTTGCTTCAGTTGTCTCATGAAGTTGGTTAGAACAGAATCTTTCAATTTCTGTTTTGCTCTTTATTTTTTCCCTGTTTTTAACAAACATAAATTTCAGTTCTTTTTCATGAAACTATAAATAGAGACACTAGTCTCTGAAAGGCAAGTATCTGTGATGGCCAAAGATTAGCAAGTGACAGCAAGTTAAGAGGTGCAGAGACCCCAGAACTTGCTGGCGTGCACATTGTTCTTCAAACCAGGATTGTACATGCAAGTGCTTGCTGTTTTATTATCAAGCTTAGCTGATATCAAAGGCACTGCCTTTTCCTCAAACCTTTGCCTTGCTGAAACTGTGTGTCCCTGAACGCGTGCTACTCTGCCATGCTATTCTACACTCACTGATTTTGGTTTGCAACTGTGCTTGAATTCTAGTATTATCCGTGAATATCCAATTGCTGGACCTCAGTGGCCTGGAGGTATTTTGGCAGATGAGATGGGTCTTGGGAAGACAGTAGAGGTGCTGGCTCTTATTCTGACTCACACCCGACAAGACATTAAACAGGATGTTCTGTCATTACCAGAGGTAAGAAAACTAAAGTAAGATTTAATATGAAGAAAGTATTTTCCATAGAAAATAGTGAAATGTATTTCTCCTAGTGAGTTTATTGCTCTCTGTTTTATAGAAGTCCAGAATTTAAATTGGACTAAAATTACAATGAAATATTCTGCTTTCTCATGTGTGATATTTGTCACATATACTCAAGTAGCAACTGATATTGTTTACCACTGATATATGGGGTTGGGAGGCCAATATGCTGTCAGTAGGCTCTTGGTAGTTTGGATACCCTCCCTGAGTGTATAAATCTGTGCCTTAGTCTAACATATTGGAAACTGTTTTCCCCTGTCATGTTATTGGAGAATGCCAAATATCCATTAGACAAACCTTCTATACCAAAATAGGGAAGATTACTCTGTGAATAGAAGCGTCTACTCACCGTTTATTTCATGTTAGGAATACATTTGTTTATTGGCTTGTTTAGAATATATTTAACAACAATTTTTCATCATGTCTTCACTTTCCTCCTCACACGTTCTGTGAAGCAGCTTGTTTAGCTGCTCTTTGCTTTCTGTTATAAGCGTAGTGCTGAACACCAGTGGTCAAGAAGCTGAGCTGTATAGGCATCATTCTGTACCCCCAAAATGAGGTATCTAGGTAACATATCCTACAAAAGTCAATGGGTAACTGGCGGCTTCAGATTGTAAAATGCTGGATTTTTTTTTTCTTAGTGTTTTTTTTATAATTAGATTGCACATTTCTGTAGCAGTTCATGCTTATTTTCAAATGTGAAAAGATTATTAAAGAACTGCAGAATTGCATTGAAGAGATGTGAACTTCTAATGCTATTTAATGTTGTCTGTACTAGGGTAAACTTGTGAACTTCTTTGTTCCACCTCAGCCTTTAGAAGGAAATAAAAAGAAAAAAACAAAGAAATTGGAGCTTAAATTGAAGGAAAAAATACAATATCCCAGTAAGTATTTTATTTTATATTTTGCTTTCAGCAGAAGTCCAAGAAACAGTACTTGTGGCTTGTGTTGGCCACTGACTGAGTTGAAGGCTGGGCCTCACTGCCATAGCACGGGCTGATGCTTTTGATAACCACGGTGCTGGCCCCGCATCAGAGGTGAGTGCGAGAGTGTAGGACTCCATGCTGGAAACAGGTGATCAGTTTTCAATGTGAAGTCACCAGACCAGTACTTGTCCTGCAGGGCTCTGTGTCATTGAAGGTAGTTTTGTGGGAGAGATTTCTGTCAGGCTGAAATATAATGTATTTATATACATTCCAGTAAGAGAATTGAGTGACTTATTTCTTTTGTTACTCTTCTTCACTGAAAACTGGTAGATTGTAGTGATTTGTAGGGCTAACTGAAGTAATATATCACCAAAGCTATTGGCTGTATTTTTCTGCATTTTTTGGATGGAGATGGGGAGTGCTTTTGTTTAGAGATTCTCTAATGTGCTTTCTCCAAGTAATTTCTATTAGATCTGAGCTGTTTTTTTTCTTGCTGTTCTGCATATAGGCTTGCGAGTTATGATATTAGCGGCTATAAAGGAGATGAATGTGAAGAAAGGAGCTTCCATTATTGCAATATTTAAGTATATCAGTGCTATATATAGGTATGACGTACAGAGAAATAGACGGCTTCTCAAAAGAACTCTGGAAAAACTAATTGCAGAACAAGTAGTGGAGCAAGTCAAAGGCCATGGTCTGGCTGGTTCTTTCAAGCTGGGAAAGAATTACAAGGAAAAGAAGAAGCGAGAAAGACCCAAAGAGCAGGTAAAATTTGCTTCATTAGCTAATTGTGAGTGTATTGAAAAAGCAGGCCTTACTTATGCTAAATGCATGTTACTGCCAGGTGTGCAGTTTGCACATGTTTGTGCATGCTGCTTTAGTGGGTGCTGGCTGGCTTACAGAAAACAGAACTTCAGCATTTGCTTTGAGCTTCACAAAGCAGAAGATGACAAAAGTAGGTCAAATCTTAGGACTGAAACATTAACTCTGTCATAAATCTTTTAAAATACTGCTGCAGGAGCTGACACATGTTTTCATGTTACATTGAAAGTGGTGTTTTAAACGCTGGTAAACAGTAACTAAATACCTAAACCAAAATTTTATAAAATGTTATCTGTCTTGAGGTATTTATGCTTCCTTTCAAAAAAGGTGAGAGGAAGTCTGACTATCTTGGTTAATTTTGTTTTGTAGATAGCAACGTCTTCAGAAAGGATTCAGAAGTATTTGACCGATGCTAAAACTGAAACCAAAGAATCAAGAAATAGTGGTCTTACTTCCGAAAATGTCATTAAAACCCCTTTACAGGTGGATATCACCACAGAAGAACATGATTATTGTGCAACTAGCAAAAGTAGAAGGAAGTCAACAACAGATCGCAGCAACTGTGTAAAAGAGAATGCTACTCAGCAAGAATCTGTGAGAACGAAGAATCCCGACATGTATGGTAACCCTGTTTCCACTGATATTATGAGTCAGCCTGATTTTGAGGTTTCTAAAAGTACAGCTGATGCCCAACAGGACATTCGAAAGGAGCAGTCCTCAGATTCCCAGGAACATGCTGGCAGTAGTGTGCAACATACCAGTTCTGTGTTTCCGTTCAACACCTCTGAATATCGTTTTGAATGCATCTGTGGTGAGCTTGGCTTAGTGGACTGCAAAGCCCGTGTGCAGTGCCTGAAGTGTTATTTATGGCAGCATGCAGAGTGTGTTAACTACAAAGAGGAAAATCTGAAGATCAAGCCGTTTTACTGTCCCCATTGCCTTGTGGCAATGAAACCTGTTTCCACAGGAGCAACACTGATAATTTCTCCAAGTTCTATTTGTCATCAGTGGGTAGATGAGATCAACAGGCATGTGAGATCGTCTTCTCTTCGAGTTCTGGTATGATTGTATTGCTTCATATTATAATTATTCTTCAGGGCTCTGGGATTCCTGTCAGAGTCTCTCTGCCTCGCATGAAATTCTGAGGCCTTTTCATTCACTGTTACAGAATTTCACTTTTCTGACTGGTAGACCAGCACTTACGCTTTGGACTCAGTTGTTCACTGATTCCCCCAAAGGGTTATCTCAATTTAATACTTCAGTTTTTGTTTTGTCTTATGAGCTTATCAGGAGACAACATAGTGGACTTGGATATGTTTATGAAAGGGCAATATGTTTTGAGCAGTAGCAGCAAAGCATGATTTCTGAGAAGTAAAGGTCTCTTCCCTTCAAAAAGATTATCGAGAATCTTGGGAAAGCCTAACTATAGATACCTTAGCAGGGTCCCATCTGTCTGTTCATCTGTGTTTTAACAACTTCCTCACAGTTGCCTTTCAACTCTTTCTAGATAAAATGAATGTTTAAATAGATTAAAAGTGTGCTGCTGAATTTCTTCTTTTCAGAATGTACCTAAGAAATCTTAGGCTAGGCCTTGCTGTTGACTTAAAGGAACATTTTAAAAACTTGGGTTGGGGTCTAGGTAAGCAGCATCCTGATAAATGCAGAAGATTTTATCTGGAGATCACATATTGACCTCCTACTTTGTTCTGAACAGCTCTGTAACTAAATCAAACCTGATTATAAATACAGTAAATGTTTTAAAAATTCCAGGATAGCCATATATCTATTACTTTAGGAATGAAGGGTGGCCACTGTTGTCTTATTAATAACATACTCGAGTCTTGTCCTTTTTACCTTTGGGAAGAAAGGACCTTAGTAAGGACAGAGTGCTCTGAGATTCGTAAATTCTAGGTTGTGTATATTCTGAGGAAAGAGCAGCAGCAGTAATAGTGAGAGGGAAAGAGGGAAATCTTTGCATTCAGAAGTATATCTTATATTTTCTTCTATCTTGCATGGAAGTAAAACACACACATGAATCCCAGTTTCCCTGCTAAGCATTTGTGTTGGTAATCTCCCTAGGTTCAGTGGAACAGCTCACAGATGTGTAAAACTTGCACTGTTTTCATAGGACCTTACTCAGCTTTTACCAGCTTTGGTGAAAACTGTCAGAAATAAATTTACATGATAATGGTAAAAATAGCTTAAAAACTGATGTCAGCACTTGAGACTGTGTGACACGTTCCAGTCTAAGGCACCATTTTGATTTTTTCTTTTTCACTGCCAACTGTGAGTCATCCAGACTGACTTTCAGTGAAATGAAAATAGTTTAGAAGCTTCAAAGAATCAATGTCCTCCGTTAGCAGGTTTTGCATGTGAGCGTGGTTTTTTAATTCTTTCAACTGCTTATGACCCGTGGGAGAGTCTAACTCTTTTGTGTTTTAAAACAAGGAATTTATCAATAGAGCTCTCTGTGTAGCAGTTTGTCTTTTTGTGCTGATGTGAGAACAACCCATACTTGGCTGAGTTATAAACCTCCAGAAAATCTGTTCACAAATACTTGCAAGAGATCATTAGACTTCAAGAGCTATTTTTCAGTTGCTTCACTGAGCTGCTTTCCCTCTCTCTGCTCTTCCAGCTCTTGTGCAGTAACCTGGTTGCATGTGCTCTGTTGTCACACGTTCTAGGGCAGAGCAGGAATTTTCTGTAAATGTTTCTTTCAATTGATTAAAAAATGCTATATTACCATAACGAGAAATATAAAGTAAGGACATCAACAGAGAAAAAGTACAGTAACAGGGATGTTAACCATGAAAGTGAATGTTAAAGGTTTTGACACTCTGATTCAGAGTAGGATAGTGTGTTTTTTTCTTAAATGATTAAAAAGAAGTGTTTATAGCCAAAACAAAAATTTGTTGGTCTGTTCTTATCCTTAAAGATCTAGACTGTTCCTATAATAGAGCAGAAAATAATAGAGTGAGAGAAGAATAGGGGAAAAAAGTCCAGATATTTGAAAATAAGCCTGGAATATAGATTTCTTTGGTGGCATATATGAATATCCCAATCTTTAGAAATAAATCGTATCCATTTTAACATTGACATTCATATGGGTGAGCGATAAGAAGTAGCCTGTGATTTAAAAAAAAAAAAAATTGTAAGTAAGCAAGATGTGTGTAATTTTGAAACTAGTTCCAGAGGTAAACTGGGAGGCAGGGAAATTAATTTGTATGAGAGAGGGGAAAAAGATGTTTGGCATATTGCTCTGGTAGCAATTGTCCTTAGTAGCTAAAAATCCTAGTGGTGGCAAAATGCCCCTTTTTCAGTGGATGTTATTGGTTAAATTATGCCTGTATCACACCCTGTTTGATCTTTTAAAAAGTATTAGTTGAACTCATAATTTGCATTTGCTCCATTCTATTGAGATATCACATGCTAACGTGGGGAAATACAGTAAAAAGTTTAGCTTGTAATTTTTTTAGTATTAAACTGTTATGTGTTTCCATTATGTTTGAAGTGAGGAGGCAGATAAAAATACTTTAGATATTGCAATGAATATCATTATGAAAGGCGTATGTATTCTGTTGGTAGATGTGGATTTTTTGTCACTAAGTTGCAAATAAAAATGATAATCTGGTTAATGCTTTTGCTTTTAATTATTTTTATATATATTCCTATCCTTGTGTAATATTTGATGAGATTATTAGGGGGAATAAAACAAAAAAGGAAGGTAATGTGCAATGGAAGTGTCAACATGTAACACTGACTTCTGTAATGTTGCCCCGTACAGCTTTACAGAACACTTAATATCACATATACCTGTTGTGGCAAATACTAAAGACACCTTCAGAGAAGAAAAAATCAGTATTTGATATTTTGTATAGAGTTAAATACATATATAAATTTTACATCAATATCTATTGTACTTATCAACTGTATTACTTATTTGGATTTCCCCCTGTGTTATTACACAAATGTAGGTTGTCTGAATTATTTAATATTATATTAGGGGCACTTTTGAAAGTGCACGCCATAATAGGCTGTCTGGAAATTTTTGCATTTCATACGAGCGTTTCTCAAGTTCCCCCTTTCCTGTTGCCCTGTCGCCTGTGCAGGTGTATCAAGGCGTGAAGAAGCATGGCTTTCTGCAGCCCCACATGCTGGCAGAACAGGAGGTGGTCATCACCACGTACGATGTTCTGCGCACCGAGCTCAACTACGTGGACATCCCGCACAGTAACAGCGAGGACGGGCGCCGCTTCAGGAACCAGAAGCGGTACATGGCCATCCCCAGCCCCTTGGTAGCAGTGGAGTGGTGGAGGATCTGCCTTGACGAGGCACAGATGGTTGAGTGCACTACTGCAAAGGTTTGCTATTCCCAGTCATGCCTTTATTGAACTGGAAAAGCTTTTGACAAGCTTGTTGTAAATAGTAAAAGAAAATAGAGCTGCTATTTTTTTTTCCTCCTCTTAACATTGGATGTACTTGTGTAACTTGTCCTTGTAGCTTGTTCTTTAGAAGTGACTAGTAGTCTATTTTCCCTTGGAGATATTTACTATCATGTGTTTCTCCTGTTGAAATTTTGGCAAACTGAAGTATATTCAGCTCAAAAAATACTTAACATAATCTATACCGACAGCTTAAGGACATAGGTCAGCATGTTGTGTATGGTGTTTGATAGTTTCAAACAAGATGCTGCCCTGTTCAGTGGCATGGTTCAGAGGCATGCATATAGCCTTTGGGTCTAGAAGCTAAAATAGTCCAAAATGTCTCTAAGTCGGCAGTCTGTAGAGATTATTTTAATTAGTGTGTCTCTCTCTCTCTCCTTTTTTTTTTTTATTTTTTTTATGTGTGCTTTTTTGCAGATGTATTTGAAGGTAGATACGATTTTAGCAGCTTTCAGTTGCCTTCAAGAAAGTCCAATACCTTTATATACATACTTAAAATATATTGCAAAATTACTGTCTATAAGTTTGCTAGTCTTTTATACTGAAAGATATTAGAACTCAGAAAAACATATATATATTGTTTTAGAGTCTGTTCCGCTGTCGTCTTTTTCATTTTCCTACCGCTGGTTCTGTCTTCTTGTGCTAGGCTGCTGAAATGGCACTCCGTTTAAGTGGAGTCAATCGTTGGTGTGTGAGTGGCACTCCTGTGCAGCGAGGATTAGAAGGTAAGCCTTGGGTTTTCATTGGTGCTGATGATTAGGCAGCTGCTTTGGAGGAGTTAAAAAGTCTAGTAACTTAGGTTACAGCACTTAAAATACTATGGACTGCATTCACTTAGGCCTTTTTTAAGAACAGAAAAATTCAGTAAAGTAAATGCAAGTAAATTCAAGTAAATGCAGTGTAAGCAGGTTCAAAAAGATAGTCTGTTTTCACTTATTTTAACTTTCTATACAAAATGTTGACTATATCTTTTCAGCATAGCAGAGTTTCCTTTGAGTGATGTTAATGTAGCTGATTTTGTGGCCTACATCTCCTAGCTGAAGATGTACTTATAGAACTGCAAATTACTGGCACGTTATTTTGCTTTGAAGACAGTCATCAATAAATGTCACTGATACTAAAATTGCAGGTCTGAAATTTTCTCTTCTATCCGAATTAAGCAAATGCTTGCAGGAGTGGAGATCTGTGTTGAACAGCTGACTCAACTCTGTCCTTTGCCTTTCCACAGCAGAGTGGGAAAATATTATCCCCTTCTCTTGCAGCTTAAGACAGCAGGCTCCTTTTGCAGAAACCTTCTAACTATCAAATACAGATGTGCTGCTGTATCTTGCATAGCCTTCTAAAACTGCTGTGGCCGTCAATTTCCATGTACTTACCAACAGTGATTAAAAAATCCTAAAAATCATATTAAAGCTTTATGAAACTGTTATAAATCCTTATTTGAGGACTTGATAAATTGAGATGCTGGTGTGAAGCAGGGGAATGTATGTAAGCAGACCTCATTTATCTTGTCATTTTCATGAGGTGCCCCGTTTCTGTAAGCAGTTTCCAGACAGGTGAGAGAAAGGAAAGGACATCAAACTGAGGCCATAGTTTTGAAAGGGGATGAATCTGTGTACATTTGTGAACTGCTGTTCAGATCCAAATTATTATAAAAGTCAGTATTGTGGATTAAACCGTTATGGAATTGAGTATGAATTTTTAGTTTTACGTACAAGAGGTGTCAGAATACATAGTCATAAAGGAAATACTGTGGGAAGAAGAGATTGAGTTGATTATCGTGATCAACTTGTTGAAGTCCTTACCTGTGGTAGTGCTAACTCTAAAATGCCTTGTTTTCAGTAGTACACATTGGTCAGCCTCTCAGGCTGTACAGAGGCAGTCCCCTTCATATGCGGGACAAGGGAACCACTGACTGATTTCTGAGCTGCTATAGTGAAGTGGGATAGGACCTCTGCAGGAACTTGTGCTTCCTGCATATGAAAAAAACTGTCAGGATTTTCCTTCTCTCTGGGCTCAGTTTTGTGTGGTATTATGTTTAGTAGCTCTCAGCTGATTGCCAGAATCAACATAAAGCTAACAGAGTTTATGCCTGAGATCATTTACACCTTGAGGATACCATCATATGTTGCCATCTATTTTTGCACCATTCACATGCAGCACTTAAACATGTGGTTTTGTAGTCTTCTAATGAGTTTTAGGTACAAACTTAAGGTTAGCTTTATTCTTTAAATTTAGTCCCTGAAAAATGGTGGCCTTCTGAATTGGGGAGAATTGGTAAGCTGTATTCCCTCAGTTGGTAAGTAAAGAATAAAAGTGATTTTTTTTTTAATTAATTTCTTCTGCCGTGATAGAGAAGTGAAACCTTCTGAATTGCAATCACTTTTAGGATAGTGAACAGTAGACAGTTGGCACACAGCAGGCTGCAAAGCAATGATACTGAGCAATATAATTTTACAAAAACCTGGCACCCCAAGCTAACCATATGTAATCATGCAATTTCTGCCTCATGTCCTTGTTCCAGTTAGGTTTAGAATTATTTAGTTCAGCTAAACTATTTTTTTTAAAAAGAAAATCTCAAGAACAGTCATATTTCTAAAAATTCTGGGAAAATCAGTACCTAACCGAAGGAGATAACTTCTCCCCACCCCATTCCCCTGCCTCCAGCTACTCTTAGATGAGGAAATGATTGGAAAACAAATGGAAAAGATGGCTAAATAGTAGCTAATTTATGTCTGATAACCTTTCTGTGAAAAGTTATCTTTTGGAGGCATGTCCTGCAGTTTTAAAACATTACAGTGTTGTATTAAAAGAGCTTCTTTTCTTGGCAGATCTCTATGGCTTAGTCCTTTTTCTTGGAGTTGATCCTTACTGGGTCAAACATTGGTGGGACCAACTGTTATATCGACCTTACTGTAGAAAAAATTCTCGGCCTCTCTACAGCCTAATTGCCAAGATAATGTGGAGATCAGCAAAGGAGGATGTGATTGATCAAGTAAATGTTTTTTTTTGTTTGTTTGTTTTTGTTTGTTTTTTTTTAAGTTTCTTAATAACATTAATCGATAGTTTTATTTGCAAATTACTTATTTTCTTTCTCACTTACAGATTCAAATCCCCCCCCAGACAGAAAACGTACACTGGCTTCACTTTTCTCCTGTGGAGAGACACTTCTATCATCGCCAGCACGATGTGTGCTGCCAGGATGCCCTGGCAAAACTGAGGAAGATTTCAGATTGGACCCTTAAGCTCAGCAGCCTAGATAGAAGGACCGTGACTTCTATTCTGTACCCTTTGCTGCGGCTGAGGCAGGCCTGCTGTCATCCCCAAGCTGTTCGGGGAGAGTTTTTGCCGTTACAGAAAAGGTGATTATTTTTCACGTCCTAAATGGTGTGCTTATTCAAAGCAAAAGTCCAATTATTGCTACTGGGGCAAGATCTTGTGCAATTTAAAGTAAGTCTAATTTTAAGCTTGTTCAGCAAAACACATGCAACTATGTCACACCAAGGTATGGGATATTAGAATTTAATAGGAGGCAGTATTGCAGTTAGGATAATTCTTGTGTTAGAGAAGACATCTTTTTGTGCATTAGTATTTTAACCTCATGATGCTGATGGATTCTAAAATGTTGCAGCTTATATTTATAGCACTAAACAAAACAGATTCAGTTAAAAAAAATGAGAACAATGAACAAAGAGTAAATAGAACAGAGTAATTCGAATTAAATCAAATGTAATATCAGGTTACAGATTTTTTATCGAGATCCACCCTTGAAAGCCTTTAAAGTGAAAGCCTATTCCAGGCTCTCAGAGCATTGCCTCTCTTGTTTAAGTAGCAGGCAGGGAAGAACTTAACCTTAATACATACTACACTTACTGTTTCTATTGTTTCCTGCTCTTAATTGCCCATGCTGTCCATTTTTCTTCTATCCTTTTATGAAGTTTTGTGTCCTACTCCTTCTTTTCCTTATAGGACACTTTGAATGTGCCTAAGCAGTCGTAACTAACTTTGCAGCTACTACAGCAGGGACCAATAACAGGCATCATGCTGGAGCATTTTGTGCCTGACGGGCAGAAAATCTTCCACTAATGTGGAAGCAATGACTGAAACATGGAAAAACATCAGTATTCACCCATACAGTATTACCCTTTGCAGCAAAGTGATCCAGCAGAGTACAAGTGAAACATGAGTTAAGCTGAGTATGTTGGGGATGTCTTAGTACTGCATCGATTTCACTGGAATGCCTGCAAGGGGGACAGCAGCATAGTAACTTTGGTGGAAAGAATAACAGCAGTAAAAATTATTTTTTCTTAAAAAGATACATGCAAGGAAAAGCTGTTTCCAAGCACTCTTGATATATCTTTCTCATGAACCAAGCCTGACTGCAGTAATGGACATTTCCAGAATAGGCAGAAATTTTGGCTCCTGAATGTGGTTGTGTGTGAGAATAATCAAGAAATTCAGTACCAGGATGAATAAGAGAAACTGAGCTGAAACTACAAAGATGGTGTTGGAACATGGGGATAAAAGAAACTGGACTGAAACACAGACCTTGGAACATGTTCTATACTAGATGATCTTTTTCCTGCCTGCTTAGTGAAAGAAGTGAGAACATCTACTTGGCAAAAATACAGTCCTCAAAAGGGCATTTTTTAGGTTCCATAGTTAAACCGAGTCAAAAACTTTTTGTCTTAATTGCTAATCTCGGATTTTAAGTAAAGCAAATTGTGTCGTTTGTAAAAGGATGTGCAGAGACTTTTCCTTGAAACTGCTGAGGGCTTTGAAAATGAAAGATAAAGAGCAATGAGTGGAAATACTGAAGTGCGAACAGCAGGTGACGTGTGTGTATCTGCCAGTGCATCTGCAGAATTGAGCTAATTTCAAACAGTGATGCTATTAATTAAAAGCCTGCTCTAGTATAACACTAACTCAGAGACCAGTTCCTGTACATAGAATGGTGTTATGAGAGGGGGCAATAAAGCCCTTTTCAAAGATATCCTGCTTGGGGGTGATGTCACTTGATTTCAGAGCACTAAATCTCAAATAGTAAATAGCTCTCTGGAAAGTGGTAGTCTCTGGTCTCAAAGCAGCAGTGGGTCATAAAGCAGCCTCAGGTCAGGTGTTGAAGACTGATGTCCTGTCCCTTTGCATCAGTCATCTTCCTGCTTGACCTCTGCGCCCATTTGCCTTATCCAAGGCATTCTTCTATCTTCGTTCTTTCTTCTCATCCCTGTTCCTGCTTGTGTTTCTTATGTCTTCCTTTCCAACTAATTCTCTCCTAATTAAATTTCTCTGTAGAATTACAAATAATAATGAATGTAGAAAAATAGTATCTTTAAGGGATGCTTGGTAATTTCACTGTTCTCATTCTCCACACATTTCTCTCTACCTCTCTAAGTCATCACTTTTTCATGTTTACATTGAGAGGGAAAGTATATAGGCTGTCTTGCTGTTTTCATTTGAACAGCTTCTAGCAATATGAGATCTATTCTCAGTTGTTTCTTGTAATAAATTGAGCAAAGTATTCTGCACCGTGAAGAGATTTTTCTTAACTTTTTTTTTTGTCCTTGTTGCTTTTTGGTTTCTATTTTTAGGAGATTTCGTCCTTTTGAAATACTCTTTCAGGTTAGATAGGGCATAGCTGCAGGTGGAACAGAAGCTGACAGAACTATGTTGTTTCTAAAAATGTCTAGTAAACATTTGCACAATATGTTTGTTGTAACAGTCATACTGTATCATACTGCACAGTATGATAGTCTTACTTGTGTGCTGCTGTCTTTTTGTTTCAAGTTTTAGCCATTTGATCTGTATTTCAGCACCATGACCATGGAGGAATTGTTAACTTCGTTGCAGAAGAAGTGTCGAACAGAGTGCGAGGAAGCTCACCGGCAGCTGGTGTGCGCTCTTAATGGCTTAGCAGGCATCCATATCATCAAAGGTGAGACTGGACTGCTTAGGCTGCTCGTCACACCTTCTAGGAGGCTAATTATGGCTTCGAGGACACCACATAAAAGTGGTTGACATTCTACATTCAAGAAAAATCTCATAATGAAATCTTGGGAAACTAGAGAGGATCTTTCTCCCTCTTGAATGAGGGAGAAAATAATAGATGTGGTTTGTTGCATCCTCGAGATGTCTCATAGTATTTCCAGTTTTCCTGTGTACTGAGAAGATAAAAAATGACACTCTAATTCTGCTTAAAGTACTTGTGTTGAATCAGTGTTACTTTCTGGGTTTCCTTCATACTTCTTGCCATGCTGACTCCAGTCTGTCTGTTGGCTGCGTTCTGAGGGGCTTTGCTTTTGCCTAGCACTTGTATTAGTGCTTCTTGCTATCCAAATCTCTCAATATGTATTTGGATTGAACTCGAGGGGAAAAAAAAGTTCTGAACAGGAAAACAAAAATAATTACATGAAGCTTAAATGTCCTGCTAAGCAAACTAACATATTTACATGATCTAATCATAAACATGAAAGACTGTAACGAACAAACTGCTTTTGTTACTTACCTTAATAAAAGGCAATAAATACAAACACTTCTTCTACAAATATATTATCGCTCTTATATAAATACAAACACAAATCTGGCAGACTTGCTTCCCACTGTTCCGGTTTGAACTGCTTCTCCTCCCTGACAGAGGTAGAGAACTCTGCACCTCTGGTTACTATAGCTCAAAGCTTCTAATTCACTCTTCAGATTTTGCATTAGTGTAAAAAGCTCTGTCAAGGTTGCCAATAAATCAGTTTTACTTCAAATGAAATACTGCCAGGATCAAAGGAATTCATGTTCACAGAATAGCAGGAGAGCAATTACTTATCTCTAGACTATATACAAAAGGACTGCCCCAACTTGCCATAAAGGTTGTCCCCTAAAATGCTGTAAGGCTCCCAGAAGAGCTGCCTGTATCTCTGCCTATTTGTTACATGCAAGACCTTGTTAATGAGCTAGGATGAAGCACACCTTAAGCTAAGAATTTGTTGCTCTGCCTTTTCTTGGTGTTATGTTCACCCTTTCAGTAATCTTTTGAGTTGGCAGGTTCATTCCAGTGGTGGGAATGTGAGTTGTCAATATCCGAAGGTTTTTTTTGCCAGGAGGAAAATGATGCTTGTGTTTATGGTTTCTTCTTCCTCACTCAGTGATTCACCTGGAGTCGTTTTTGTGTTTGAGATGCTTTTACCCATTTCTGTCTTCATTTGTCCACAGTTCCGCGTTACAGTCAAATTTACTGTCATAGGATGCTTTTGCATGTGTCAAATACTATTTATTTGTTCTCTTTGTTACTCCTAAAACCAATTTTATTCAACTCCATTTTTGTATTTCATTACCTGATTATGGGTGAGTTTTTATAGCTGCAGGGTCTTCAGTGCAAAGCCTGTGCGCTATCTCATAGCTCATACACCTCTTTAATTCATCCTGTGTCTCCCCTTTCCTCAAGGCCTCTGCTATTTGTGCTGCGCCTACGTTTCACTTCGCTGCGTGTTAGTCCTAAATATCTCATTTTACATAGAATAACTTGTTAGTGCTACTTACATAAAACCTTATTCGTACCACACAAAGATAAACAAAAGTAAAGCAAATTAGCCATGGACAACTGATCTTGGAAGATGATTTAGTTCTTGTAAATAGAATACTTGTAACACATTTTGTGGAGATAAGCATATACAGAACAGCCCTTCCAGAAACATTTTAGTACATAGCAAGTATGAGTGCTGCCTGCTTGGGTATTTAAAGACCAACACAATGTGTATGTGTGTGCGCTTTAAAAATTTTTACTTATTTTATTCAGGAGAATATGCACTGGCTGCAGAGCTGTACAGAGAAGTGTTGCGTTCTTCTGAAGAACACAAAGAAAAGCTCAAAACTGATTCCTTACAAGTGAGTGAAAATCCAAATATAAAGACACAATTAAGAGTTGGAATACTCTAGATTTTTTTGTCAGGTTAGTCTTTTATTCCTCCCCTTAGCGCATGCCAGATGACTTTTTCAGGCTGTTATCATCATCGCAATATTTAAATAGTATTCTGTGACCTTCACATTTCTTCTTTTTGCAAATCATGCTATTTCTAAAAAGCTTTTCCGTGTTATTCTTGATGCTACCTCAGAAGCAGTGTATGATCTCCACCTGCTGTTCTGTAATAAAACTTAGCAAGCTGCATCCCTAGACTTCCCTGTGCGACTACTCACATTAATAGCACTTTGTTACAGACTAGTGCAAATAGAGGATGCTGGAGTGGCATTCAGAATGATACAAGTATGTCACATTGAAGAAGTAAAAGGTGTCACGCGGCAGAAGATGTTCCTGAAGGCACATCAAAATGTGAAAAAGAGCTGAAGCTTGTATATTTTTGAGTGCTTTAATAAAAATGAGATGAATGAAGAAATAATGATGCTGTAACCAGCATCTTTATATTTCTTCAAAGAAGTATCAGTTCTAAAATGATTAAAATTAGCATTTTTCAGCATAGCAAGATATTTTAGGTTTCTTAGTAGTAGTTATTTAGATAGGGAAATAAGAAGTTAGCAGTTTTCTGTTTTTTTTTCTTTCCTTCACTAAGTGGAGTAAAATATTCTTCCACATGATCATTACGTTTTCATAATTCCATTCTGTTCTTTTACCCACGCTTCTCCTTTTTGAATTCTAGAGGCATTTTTCCACTCAGGTTACCTATACCAGCATAAGTTTTTTAATTATGAGGACGCCATTATACTGAATTGAATATAAAGCTTTTTTTTTTTTTCCTGAAAATGTGTATTGCTGTTGTGTGGTAAGACTCAGCTGTTGTTGAGGGCTTCTTGGTTGTGTAGCGCTGACTGTTTTAGAACATGGAAAGCCAGTACTGGTTAATGCTGTTCGGGGGGTGACACAGTAACAGGACAAAGTTGAATTAGGGAGGTAAAAAGGGTACTAGATCCCAATGGTGGAGACATCCAGTATGATTTGGTGTGATACACTGACATGCATATATTTATATATATTTGTATACATACCCATAGAGAGAATGAGCCAATATATGCATAATTAGTGATCAAATTTATTCTTCCTAAAAATAAACAAAAAGTCTTTTGTTTTCAAATTATCTTTTATTTCAGAAAAATGAAAAATATAAAGATGTTTGAAGCTTTGGGAGCTGTCTTTTCCTTATATTTTAGTTTGCTTTAGATGGTCTAAGTGACTTATTTTTGCATTACATTCTGAAAATTATTACAAAAGAATATGCCTTAAGGGAAATAACTATTTCCTGTAATAGTCAAGGGCAGCTTCAATTAGAGGATGATTATAGAACAGAATCAGAAGACTTCATATCAGATTTTACTGGTGATTTGCTGTCAGATCTTAGAAGACTGTGTTGTTGTTGTTCTGTGTTTTATTTCCCCACCTACAATGAGGACTATGGTCCCTTCAGTTTGAGAAAAAAATCTTATTTTAAATGAATGTTAATTTCTTGGTATAGAATTTTGTTGCTGATTAATCTTTTCCTGTCACAAGTGATGGAATATTTTTTCGTGATTATGGCTGACTTTGTTTTTTCAGAGACTTCATTCTACACACAATTTGATGGAATTGTTGCTGGCAAAGCACCCAGGAATTCCACCAACTTTGCGTGATAGCCGACTTGCAGAAGAGGTAAATATTGCTCAATTTTTGTATAAATACATCTCAGAAAAAAATACTTGATTGTTTTATCTACATAAAGAAACAGCAATAAATAACTTTCATGTTTCAGGTCTTATTTTCAGTTTCTTTCATCGCCTGAATCTCATCCTTGGGGTCTACCCAGTCCCTCCATGTGTTACTCAGTCACATGCCCTGTTGCAACTGATTCTTCCCATTGACTCTCTGACTTCCTGTGTGTCTGGAAAGTTTGAAAAGCAAGTCACTATAAGTTCCTGGTTACATCAGGCTGTATAGCTATATCCTCAACAATGAAATCTCTTTAAGATAGCTGGTATCGTTGTTCCCCACTGGTTACTTCTGGTGGACATAGGGCCCATGTTTGCAAAAGATCATTGTTATTGTGGAGTCATTAAGGCAGGAAAGGACCTTGGGGAGGTCTCTAGTCCAGCTTCCTACTCAGTGCAGGCTCAGTGCTGATTTCTGGCTGTGTAGCTCTGGCCTTTGTTCCAGCTGGGACTTTGAAATCTGCTAGTACAGAAGCTTTGCAGCTTCTATGGACATGCTGTTCCCATACTTAATTAACCTTACAGCGAAAGAAAAATTTCCCTTTGGGAACCTCCCATTCCAATTTATAACCTTTGTTACTTGTTCTCTAGCCATGCACTTCAGAAAAGTGCCTGGCTTCTCAGTAACCTTCTCTTAGCTGCTGGAAAGTTGTTTTTTGTGCTCTAAAATCTTCTGTTTCGCAGACTGGACAAACCCATTTCTCCTAGCCTCTCCACTTGTGTGCTAGGGATCAGTTTGTGTTGTGTTTCATTGGTATCTTGTTATATTTTTTAATGCAAATTCTGTGTTTAGGCAGCATTTTTTTTTCTCCCAGAAACATTCTAATAGATCTTTGCGTCTAGTCCCAAGTTGCTTAAGTTGATGAATGGGGGTGAGTTTTTACCGATCCAACAATGACAAAAGTGGTTGAACATTTGACTTTTTAAGATCTTCTTTGGGGATTTTCTTTGTGTACAGAATAAAAAATAATAAAACCTGAAAACATATGGCATTTTTATTTCCTGAAACTTTCATCACTAAGATCATGATTGGTGGTCCTTCCCTCTAGAAATTATTTATGTGCTGTAATTATAGGTATGCAAATTACTGACATATTGGCTGCTGTCTCCTAACTTAGTGTTGAATCTCTTTGTGCCTGCCGTGCACTTCTTTTGTGTGAGGAGGTGTGACAGAGGAATTTCATCTGAATTATCTACTGTGTTAAATTGCATCCTAATTTACTGCACACTAGTCACCCCAAATAGACAAGATTTTTGGCCATTTTTGGCCCAAATTCCTCTTCCTTTTCTTTTTGTCTCAATATAGTAACAAGTAGTTAAAACTTTTCTTTGAACTAGTTTCTATAGTTAAATGTTAACAGATTGTTCTTACAAATGTCATCTGCATGAGTAAAGAATGACTATTTCAAATGCACATCTCCAGGTATAGGAATATCCTGAGTATTTAGGGAAAGATTGATAAAATTATGTTTGAGCATCTCAAAAAACTGATTTAAACCCTTTGGATAGGTAGATTTAAATAGGTTTCTATCAGCCTTTGTAGAAAGACTGTCAATTTTTTATGTCCTGCAGTCATAGCAACTTATTTACATCTTCTCCTGAGGTTATGGGGAACAGGGTTGAAAATTTTGTGTTTTATTTAAACATGAAAAATGGAGATAGCTCTTCAGAGCCATCTGTCACAAACAGCTCATCTAATACTTGAGTCTTCTCTGTTTTCAGTAACTAAGCTTCATCCATAACAATAATATAATTATTTTGATTTTGGCAAGCAAAATGAAAAATGAACCAAACAAAATGAAGCCTTTAACACACCCTTGAAAGCACAAAATCTAATGAACGTAATGGTGAAGACGTACATACCTATTACATCTGAGGCATAATTTGTTTGTTCAGCAGATGTTAAAATATCAGATGAACTGGTAGTGATTTAAATCTTTTATAGCATCAGATGCCACAAGGGATTTTCACTGTCAGAAGTAATTTTTGTTAAATATACTTTCACCTAAAAAAATTAAATTTAATTTCAGCTTTTCTTGTTAGTGTATAGGCATGTAGCATATATAGTTAAATCATGCTGCACTCAGATTATTCCAGTATGTTTTTACTTTGCAGGTTCAATGTAACGTATACTTTAAAACTGTATAGTTAATGTCTTTGTAATAGTTTGTCTTCACAAGTTTTTTTGTCAGGCTTAATAATAGCCTAAAAGTTTTTTAGGCTTAATAAATGCCAAATTCTAGAGGAAAAAAAAATAGTGCTATATTTTGCTCAGAAATGTAGGTAGCTAGATTATGCACTTTAGGTCACTAGCCGTTCTAAAATTGCATGGTAGCTGAGGAATTTTTATATATTTAATTAGGCACTATAAATATAAATAAGTTATGCAAGACTTATTGCCATCTTCATATAGGCAGAACAACTTCGGAAGCATTATATGAGTAAATCCAATGCAGAAGTTGCTGAAGCCCATCAGGCCTTACAGCCAGTTCTGCAGACGATTCGGGATCTCCAGAGAAAGGCAGGTATCTCTTGCATATTTAGCTTGTGATTTTTTTTTTTTTAATAATTTTCATCTGTTTATCCTGAACTTCAAGTATTGATCTCTAACAATTCCTTCAAGCCTCAGTGGTAATGGGAGTTGGACAGTGCAAGCACACAGAGCCTAAAATTGTATTCTGTGTTCCTTACTTAAAAGAACCTACAATACATGATGAACAGATGTCTAGAAAGATAAGTACAGAGTTATGGTGGGATGATTCTGATACAGTTTAACATAATTTTTACCTTTATATTATCTATTTTTCATATATAGTTTAGTTCTAGAAGTTACAGGTTTTGACCTTGAAATATTTCTGAAATATTTCAGATAGGATTTCAGTTATTTAAAAAAAAAAAGTTCTTTTTTTGTTGTTTGTTCTAACATGCATTTAGTCATTGGGCTTAATGCTTAACTGCATTTAGTCTTTGGGACAAGTCAGGTTCAATGGGAAGTTATAAAATATTAATGATTGGATGAAGGCATGTGATTAAATGTTATTTGTATTAAAATGCATGACCAAAATTGTCTTTTCTATATTAATTCACCTTCTTCATGTATCCTCTTGTTAGGAAAAGGGGTAGGTTATGAGTATATCCCCATGGCCTGGTAACTTCCTATGGAATTCAATATTCTGTGTTTGAGGCCTAAAGAGCAACACAAGTCTCTGCTGCAATGAGTAAACTGGTTATTTATTGAATGTTCACAAATAAATCTGTTCTTTGGCATACAGATACGTTCCGGTTCCCCTTGGTGGCTGGATGTCATCCAGACAGCAATACAGTATGCCATCGATGAGGAGCTTGTTCAGCGTGTGCAAAATGAGATAAACTGCAACTACAAACAGCAAACTAGTAAACTCTCCATGGCAGACAAGTAAGAGAGTAACTGCAATATATGATAGTGAATACTGTTAAATCTGCTCAAGTATTTCAGTCTTTACTAACAGTTACAATTAAAGGGCAGGTACTTTTTTTTCAGACCATCTGGGCTGCAATTAGTTTCAAAAGCACTCCAAAAAAGAGGAGAGATAATTAAATAGGAAACTTTAAAAGCAAGAGAAATTTCAGTTTTTGTCTAGACAAGCTTTCTTTAGGATGCTCTCCTATGAATTATCTATGATGGTTTCATGATTTTCTGCATCTGTGCAACTGCTGAGCAAAAAATAATTCAAAGTTTATTGCATTATGATTGAGTAACCTCTAAAATAAACTGACTTACATATATAGGAAATGATCAAGCTATAGTACATCCTTGGATACAACATAATATAATGTTACTGTTTTTTCTGACCAAAGAATTCTGTATTGGAAACAACAGTACTACCAAATTCTACTGGAACTGCTGCTCTCTGGTATTACCCAAATACTTCCATTTTCCAAACTTTGACCCACACTCGGTGAAGAATTTTTCCTTTTGTTAAATCAGTGTATCCTGTATCGTCTCCATTGCCTCTTGCCCTTATTTCAGTGAGATACATATTACTGAGGGAGAATCTGCGTGTGTGTGTGCAGAAATAAAGTCTTGTAAAGACATATCCTCCAATTTGCTTACTCTGCTACCATGACCTCAAAAGATGGGAAGCCTTTGCCAACTATTAGATTTAACTAGATATTTTATGTATTTAATTTGGCTGAAATTGTGAAGTACCATTTGAGAATGATGCCCTTTTTGTTTAAATTTGAGGTTATTTTCTCTTTAATTTAGCTTACCAGCCAGTGATAGAAAGAGCCAGTGCTAAATTATAGATGAGTATTGGAAATGATTAAACAGAGTATAATGTGTGAATATTTGACAACTGATTGTATTAACAACAGACTTTTACTTGTAGTTCATGTATTTTCAGACTTCCATGTTAAGCAAACTTGTCTATTTTATTTCAAAATTTATATTGCTTAACTCTGTCTTTTTAAAATTTGAACTTGTTGAACTTGCTTTTTTCTAACTTTATTTCATTTTACAAAAGGGATGTTTCAGATCAAGCTATCAAGCTTTTTCTATGAGGTAGAACCACCTCATCCTGCAACACATTGTCTTGTATATGCATATAAGACTCTGTAAAGAGATCCTGAACCATGTTTTCAGTGAGACCTCTGTTCACCGGAAAAGTACAATAGAAGACGCTCTTACTGGTGTCCATGTTCCAAGTCCTACTTGAGAGACATAATGAGGTTTTAGGGAAATAGTTCACTTTCATATTAATTTAATCATTTTTAAGCTGAAAGCTAAGATGCAAAATGCAATAGCTTTCTTTTTTTTTTTTTTTTTTTTTTTCCCCCAGTGGCTACACGTGTCTGCTATGAATTGCATGGGTGCTTTGAAAGTCAATTTGATGTCCAAGAGATTAAATAAGGCTAAGGGTTTGTTGAACTTAGGGAGATTATCCTTGTGGGTCATAATGTTGCTGGTTGTTTACACAGTTGTGCCTCTCAGGTCTTGGATTGTCCTTGTTTTCTATGAATATCAGGCAAAATCTCTGTACACGTGTACATGGGACTGATCTCTACCAGCTAACATGGCATGTCATAGTAAGCATTTTCAAGGTATAAATTAAAGGACAATATAAAGTTGTTTCTCTACTCTTTCAATTTTGTCCCGGTGATTCAATGCGCTGTGACTTCGCTCTTTCTTTAAATCAGATTCCGTGACTGCAGAGGCCTTCAGTACCTGCTCACAACCCAGCTGGATGAAGTGAAGAAGTTCCAGAAGACTGTAAGAGAAGCAGTGAAAAATTTAGAAGGCCCTCCCTCTAAGCAGGTCATTGAGGCTGCCACTATCTGCCACTTGCGACCTGTGAGGCTTCCACTTAACAAGTATGTCTAGAAAATGAAATGTATTTTAAAGGTGTATTTTCCTTTGAAATAGGAGAAGAAAGAAAAGAATAGTATCCTTAATCTAGAGTAAAGATTTATATTTGGACAGCCATGACAGATGCAGTTGTTAAGACACATGACCTTATTTTTATAAAATCTTTGGCAGTCATTTGTATCAAGTGTAATGTATGAGACTTTTTTTAAGGATTTGGTTTGTGTTTATAGTTGTTGAAGTAGCGCTTTTTAGGAATTGCTTTGTTTTCTGGTCAAATTCTGAGTGCTTCTGTTTTCTTCTGTATTGCAGTTGTGTCTTTTGTAAAGCTGACGAGTTGTTCACAGAATATGAGTCAAAGCTCTTTTCTCACACGTAAGTTCATAGTTTTATAAACTTTTCATACTAGAAAACTAAAAGTGAAAGTTATTCTTTTATGTTTTCTACTTCAGATTGTTTAGAACAATCTTATTACAGAATTAAAGACCAATATGTCTAAAATGATTGAATTGGTGTGCTTTGTCAAAAGGGTACTGGGAAGCTGTAGATTTCTTAAATGGTCTAATGCTCAGCAGCAGTCTTTGCATCAGATTTTGACTGCAACTCTCATGTTCATTTAAGAAGTCAGACTTGCAAAGTGTTTTAATGTATGTGATAGTTGCAGAATCCTTTATAACCACTGGAAAAAAAAAATGCATAAGCCTTTGCAAAAGTTGATGACTTTGAGCTGACAAAATGCCTTGTACAGGGATTTCTGGTAGCAAGTTCACTGTGTTCTAAGCAAGTTTCAGAATATCAAGTAATAGAACAGCTCTATGAATGGTATGTGTGTGTGTCTTGTTTTGTTTTCCTTTTTCCTTTAATGAAATGCTAGAAGACTGAAGTATATGATGAATATGTAGAAATGGATAAGAAAGTATAAAATAAGTAATGAAAACTATGTTGGGCTTATTTCCAAGTGTTAAAGGCCAGATGGCTATATTTGAAGAGATGATAGAAGATGAAGAAGGTCTCGTTGATGACCGTCTACCGACCACAAGTCGAGGGCTGTGGGCAACCAGTGAAACGGAACGTGCCTTGAAAGCCGTTCTCTCCTTTGCCAAAGCGCACCGCATGGACACCAGGCTCACTGAGGAAGGCAGCCTCTTTCTGGAGCTCTTCGAGGCGTGGAAAAAGGAATATAAGGTACAGCAAATGAGGCTGTGGAAAAACATTTGCGTGGTGCATTTTATGTATGAACAAATCTAAGTTGTTGTCTGAAATTGGGGTTTACTTATGCAAAGCGTTTACACAGTCCTTTAAACAATTTAGTAAAAAAAAAAAAAAAAAAAAGGTTTAGTAGCCAATAGAGCTCTTTTAGTGATTGTTAAGCAAATTCATAAGTACTATAAATTAATCTATTAGGAAAGTATACTGATATAATTAGATCTGTTTTCCTGGTTAGTTTTATCAGAATGTGACAGGAATCAACAAATCCAGTGCTGTTCTTTAATTCAGTTCAATTCTGGTCTGTTCTTTAATTAGTTCACGTTCTGTCTTGGGCTAGGTAAAGATTTTTTCACTTCGAGTAGACTGCAGCACAACAAACTGTGCTACACAATGTAACCTGAAATCATTAGTCTCTTCTGGCCTGGGAATATGAAGGTGTATGCCAGGCTTCATTTTTGCAAGTAACAGTGATGGAGAAGGGAGAGGAACTGGGGCACAGGGTCTCATCCTGTTTTATACATAAATGTAATCAGAAATGGTTTCTCTTAAATCCTTCTCCTTCTTTTTGATTTACATATATTTCCACTTCAGTATGTTACTCTTGCTACACTGCTGTCAGGATTATCTCCTTTGTGGTTCCTTTATGCACTCATCTTCTGTGGGCTGACATCTGAGCAAACCCCTGTTCCTTGCAAGTTGTTTTTTTTTTGTTGTTTTTTTTTTTTGTCTCTGTGGCCTTTCTCCCAAGACTTTTGTTTCATGAGTCAAGAGAGTTGTCATTATTCATAGGAGACTTTGGAAAAAGGAGAGCTACTTCTGTAAGAAGTTTGCCATCCAGGAACGAAGCTTTTGGCACTATATCTAGTCCACGGAAGAAGAAAAGATATTCTAGAGAAAAAGATACTCACCTAGTCCAAGATAGCTAAACTAACTGAACTCAGGCCATCTTTGTTTTTTAGCAAACTTATTTACTGATCACCTATGTGCCTCAAATTGGAATGGGGCTGGGGTGCTGCTTTTAAATGTGAAACTACAGCTGCCTTTTTTCTTATTTTTTTTTTTTTAGAAAAGGTTGACACAATGTAAAAACCTTGTAAATAAATTGACATTAATCAGTGTTTAGATATCTGATAGTTAAAATTATTAAATAGATAATGACCTTCTGAAAGCAGCAAAAATGTAAGTTATTTGATTATGGTACCAAAATGCTGATTGAAAAATATTAACCCTTGCTGCTCTTGAGCTTCAATATTTTGCATCCTGGGCTTGTTGCGTGGAAGAAAATAATGCAAGGTAAACAGCTACTGATGCTTAGACTACATGGTGGGGATATTTTTGCTGCAATTAGGGAACAAATATTTTCATCATCAATAACTTTTGGCCTTTGCAAAACAGTTTGCAAAAGGTCTTAAAATTTCAGTAAGACTGTATTTAGGTGCAATACTTAAAAAATGTAGAAAACTTCCTTGGGAAGAAGTATGATATAGTATTATCAGTTTTTAAAATAATACCAAGATTTGTCAATTTATATGTGTAGCATACTTCCAGTCTTAGCCATTTCTTTCATGCCAGCAATTACTTTTGTTCAGAGAATTTAATCACGTCACTCCTGTCTGTTCCTTTGTCATCAAGAACACTCAACATACAACTGTTAATATCAGAAAAAAAATCTTTTTAAAGAAAGAAGTGAGCTAATACATCACCTTCAAGCTGCCGCCTTACTGTCATGTTAATTAGGTGTTTAAAAAATGTATAGTCTTTGTTCCTGGTGCTTAGTCCTGGGCATTTTGATTTCTGAACTTTAAATTTCTTGCTCCAATAGCTGTAGGAAAAAATGTGAGAAACAACTATTTTTTCATAAAGAGATGCTGGAAAAGACAGCAGGTAAGATCATTTAGGTACTGGTCTAGTTTTCCTTGATAATTTTTCTTATTGCTGAATTGCTACAACCTTATCCCTTACTCCAAAAGAATCTTCACATTATGCTGCCTAAGTAGGGGGCAAATAAGGCTAACTCAAGAATTCTGCTACTAATTAGTCTAGGCTTTCCTTTTAGTTGCTTCATGAATATTGGATGGTGCTGAGGGATCATGTGTCTGCTATTGATGAACTAGCAATGGCTACAGAGCGGCTGAGAGTGCGTCATCCTGATGAGCCCAAACCAAACCCGCCACTTCTCCACATTATAGAACCACACGAGGTAGAGTACTTGGCGAGAAAGAGGTGGTTTTTTGTTCTGAAAGAATAAAGCAGCTTTTTTTAGATTCCTGCGTCCTACAAAAGTAAAATAAATATCTGTATCTGTTCATATGCAGCATGTCTGTTTTATTTGCTGAAAGTCTAGGTGACAGAACAGTTCTTACGTACTTTTACATGTAGTGTCCGGGCCTTTTGGAGCTTAGAACTACTACCTTGATATATTTTCTCTGTCTTCTGGCTGTGAGAGCAACATGTTTCCAAAAGGCTATTCTGTTCCACACTAAACAAGGAGCAGTGGGACTCCTCTCTATGACTTCAATTTTCCAAGCTGGTGGAAGATTAAATTGACATGACTTCTCACCTGTTTTGTCCTCTCTAAGGATTCAAGCAGCAGTGAAAACTAAGAAAGAAAAGCATTTTTCAGCACTTTTGAATTCCTTAGCAGCCTTAGAGATTTTTTTTTCCCTTCTCAATGATAGAAAAACATGCTTTCAACAAAAACAAAAGTTTTCTATTTTTTTTTCTATGAGATTGTCTGTTAGACCAAAATACTGCTTTTCTCTAGGGAAGTAGCTGTATGGGTATTTCTTGCCTCAATCCCTTCTCTGTTCTGTATTTCTACTGGATACAGAAAAGGAGTTCATAGACATTTTGCTGGGGGAAATAGGCTGAATTTACAGAATGAGCTGTTCCCAGTATATTATTTGGTTTAAATTTGGAAAAAAAAAATGTATTTAAGCCTTACTTAGAAACTTAAGTATTCATTTCTTGTTTGTATGTATTCGTTTAATGCTGTTTTGATAGGTAGAGCAAAATCGAGTGAAACTTTTGAATGACAAGGCAGTTGCCAAATCGCAGCTTCAGAAGAAATTAGGACAACTTCTGTATCTCACTAATTTGGAGAAGGTGAGATTTATTGTTTCTTGATGTTTGCTAAACTGAAGTGGAAGAAAACTGCCTATGTTTTCACTTAAAATAGATTTTTTTCAAGAAAATGTTTTTTTCTATAAAGATTCACTACATGTTGAAATTCAGTGTGTTTTTTGGGTTTACTGCATAGTCAGTATTATTACCTTACATGTTTTGTCCATTTCTTTAGTTATAAAACTATGGAATAGTTTTAGATGGTGAAAATCTTCATTAAAGTGACTGGTCTGCATTCAGTAGATGCCTTGTAAAATGATAGACCTTGATATGTGTATACAAAGAACTTGGCTTCTGAAACACACATGAATAGGATTATAGGTTAAATTCTATGTTACATTACTTAATCATAGTGTCCAAGTAAGTGCGTCAATGCTTAAATAAAGCATAAAGATGCAGATACTGTCTGAAGGACTGCAGTATGAACAGCAATCCTTTTATATAACGACTTCAGGTTAAATATTTAGTAGCTCCTAAATTCCCTTATTTCATCCTGCGTAATATTTTAGAAATTTGCAGGTCTCTTCTCCCATCGTTTTTGACTTCAGCATTCATTTTCCAAGTAGCTTCTTTTAAAGAGAATAACATTTTATTTGTTGAAATAAAAATGGTGCTATTTTTTTTCCTACTTTATAGTCTCAAGATAAAACTACTGGAGGAGTTAATCCAGAACCATGCCCAATCTGTGCACGTCAACTGGGAAAACAGGTAAGATGTTCAGTCAACATTTTTCACTTTTGTAGAGTCTTTACCTAGATCTGAGCCATTTCTATGTTAAATTTTCTTGACATAAGCCTGAGCTTTATAGTAAAAGAAAGTAAGACTCTTTCTGTAATGTACTGTAGTTAACACTTGATTATGTATTAGTTAAAAAACATGCAAGGTTTCCTGTGCAGTCAAACTAATCTGGCTCTTTTTAGGCATTTTTTAAAAAAAAAAACTATTTAAGGTATTTTCACTTTAGCTAGCGTTCCAGGCATGACACATGAGCTGGTTTCCTGCCGCATTTCTAAACCTCTCCTGCCACGCAGGTTCTTTTACAGAGCAGTTGTTTGCCCTGTGCCATCTCAGAGGTGGAGAAGCTTCCTAAAAGGAAAACTTTTTTTTTTTTTTTAAATAAGGCTGAGATTGCCACTTGATGATAATAGTCATCCTGTTGCAAGGAAGTTTTATCAGGCTTTTTGTCTGTTGGTTACGTACAGCAGTGTGTAGTACAGGATAAAGACCATTTCTAACTGCAAAACCACGCTTTACAAGTGCACCGTAGGTGGGCTAGCACGTTGAAGGAAGGACAGCTTCTGCAACACAGTTTTTGCATTTGCTTGTGTTCTGTGGGGGAAAAATAAGATTCTCTGTATAATATCTTCTTCAATTCATTTTTAATTTCAAAGGTAGTGCATAGGACTTAATATGCAAAAAATTAAGGCATTTTCTTTCAGAAATTTTTATAAAGATTGAATCTGAGTGTTTACAAGTGGCCAGTGCAAATATTTGTATTATTTTGTTTAAAAATACATTGCAAATATTTGCTGTGCATTTGACCTATGCATTAAGACTGCGTTCATATATAAATGGCTGTAATTCTTGCTTGCAAAAATGGAAAAAAATGAACAAAAAATGAACAATAAATGCAGAGAACTTCTACAGATGATTACTCCCTTTCACCTGGTAAATTTTGAAATCTAGGCTTCTTAACAGCTGTAGTGGTGAAAACATTTCTAAAATTCTTCATTTTAATCTGAGTTTAATGAAATAATATTTCTGTGAAAATGTAAGTTAATGCTGCTTAAGCACACTGTTCTTTTGTGTTCATGTGAAAGTGATAGTGGAATTTTGGTTGTGTTTTTCCTAATTCCTTGCATAGTGGGCAGTGCTGACATGCGGACACTGCTTCTGTAACGAGTGCATAGCCATCATCATCGAGCAGTACAGCGTGGGCACCCGCCGCAGCTCCATTAAATGTGCCATCTGCAGGCAGACGACGTCGCATAAAGAAATATCCTATGTCTTTACTGCAGAAACTGCAAATCAGGAGGATGATATTCCTGTCAAGGTAAGCTGCTTATGTAGGGGGTTTGGTTTTGGCTACGGTGATTTTGGAGGGTGCTCTTTGTTCGTTTTGTTGTTTGCTGTGCTTTTTTATAGGAGTGCAGTGCTGAGGGGTTTTTTAAAAGGTCTAGTATTGCTACCTTGGCTAAAATAAGTAAAGTCTGAGAAAACTACGTATACCATAAAGCTAAATTGTTAGTGTAACATAAGTATTTTAAATTGATAAATCTGCATTTTTAGCCACACAAATCCTGATTCTCAACTTCTATTCAAAATAAATGCTTCTCTAGCTTTCCACATACCTGCAGTTTGCAAATATATGAGATATTGTTCCCTGGACAAATTATAATTGGGAAAGAAACACACTGTTTTAAATAAGAAATTGATTCAGGAATATATCATGGTAGAGAAAGTAGAATGTTTATCTCATAAAACAACATTTGTTAAAAACAGGGCTTTTTCTTGGAATATATGTGGATATGTTCTGTGAGGAAAGATTTCCATGGTATGGAAAGAAGATGTTCCCCTTATTTTCACCTATATGAATGTGTAATGTTGTTATAATGTTATTGTGAGACCACTTACTTTGAGCTCCTCTCTTGTGGTTTTGATCCAGTTTCAGAGTGTAACCCGTTTTCTTTTCGTGTTCAGGACCCTATTGTCTCTGGGAGTTTGGTTTTTTTCCCTTGAAAAATCAGAAGAATATTTTTTGGAAAACTGATTAGTGCTCCTTGCCCACCTGTATTTTAAACATTCTTAATCCATGGTCACCGTAGTTGTGGAGGGAAGGAGGAAAAAAAGGGGGGTTCTGGCCCAAAGCACAAAGGTAGAGACTTGTGTCTCTGTACAGGTTTGCTGGCCTCTGCTGAAGCTGAGGTTGCCACATTTGCACTAGCTAGATCAGCCTCCCTGCACAATTGCATTTCAAGTGCAGATGCATCGTAAATCTATCAAATTCAAAGTAGTTGACAGCGTTTGACACAAGGGGGAGTAAATGGGCTGTACTTCCGAAATGCTACTGATTGGGGACCACACTTTACAGGAGTTTTTAACAGATTATTTCCTCAGGATTTAGAGGAGACGTCATGCGGTTTTCTAACAAATATAAACAACCCTTTCGTAAGTTTTAAACACAGAAGGGCCTTGTCATCTGCTGGCCTGCATAAAGGGCTGTAGTGTTGCCTTGGATTTCAGCATCAAGTCAGTAACTTGTAGTTTTAAGCAAAAATATGAATTCAGTATGAATTTGCATATCATCTAGAGTTGTGTCCATTCTGATCCACTTTATATTACAGCTTTGTCCTGTGTGCTGTCAAAAAAAAAGCATGAGTGTTAAAAATGGAGGTGAAGTCTTTCATCTCCTTCCTTTAAGGATGGTTGTTAACAAAAGTTAACCAACTTCATAGTTTTTGTAGAATACTGAGGTTAACAGCAACATTTTGCAGTCTCTGTGGGCAGCTGTGTTTCTGGTCTCTTTTTGTCCCGTGTATGTGCGTGTTTTTGTTGTTCTTCCTCTTGTGTTGAATACCTCATGCTCTTTATTGTACCAGCATTATCTATGCTAAGTTTATGCTTCAGTTGGATACAAAAGGACTACTGTAAAAGGGAGCATTTTATACTAGGAGAGAGATTAATGGCATCCCTGTATACGTTGCCTCTGTAAAAGCTTCCAGTGTCTGGTTAGTGTTACAGGGGCTCCGGCGAGCCTGTCATCGGAGCGAAGCCGCTTGCTGGAGAGTTCTGGTTCTGGTGTGGGCTGTTCTGTAATTAATTGGAACTCGCTGCTCTGTTTATAAATGCAGTGTCTGGGTCTTCAATAGAAAGACAATATGAAGGTGCATGGGTACCAGGCAACCAACCTTTTTTAAAGACAAATTGAAAACCCAGAGCACATAGTAGCCAAAATACCTTTGTGTGAACACAGTTTATGAATGATCTGGGCAGTTACCACCTCTGGGCAGATAACACGGAACATGTAGCTTGCTTTTTTTTAATTTTCTTTTTTCTGAAAAAATTTTCTTTACATGCTTTCAAAAAATGTTAGCCTGAGAAGACAGTGCTCTGTCCACAGACAGAGTGCCTGTTTTTGTCCTCTTCTTGCAAAATGTTTCAGAGGAAAAGCTCATCAGAACACATGAGCAGGAATTGTTGTGTCTGATTTGGAGGGGAGTGGTATCGGGAAAACACAAAAATAACCATGGAAGATGACCTGGGGAATACATAGGAAGTGCTGAAAATCAGTCTCGGGTCTAACTGAAGATGGTTATGAGTGCCATATTACATATGGTTATGAGCTGCCACAAAATTGCAAATGTGTCACATTCATCCTTGCAGATCCTAAGTCCTCCTCTGACTGAGGCATTTTTAATAGCCTATCTGACTTTTGCAAACAGGGCATTGATGTCCACCAGGTGCAACAGAGATGTCATGAAAAAGATGTTTTACTTTTGAATCCATGATAGAATTGGAATAATTGTAGAAGACCTGAAGTGGGGGGGAAAATGGTGCTGCCTAGTGCAGCCTTTAATAAAGGAGGCTACAGAAGGTCTCCTGCACGGCTCTGCTGGGGCATTCATGCAGCTGCATAACAGGAGTGATCGAGCTGCCCGGCCTCGGTCCCAGCTCGTGCTTAGGCTGGTGGTGTCCCCCTCTGCCAACTCCGCAAGCAGCATAACTTCAGTAAATTTGATCCAGCATTGATGCAAGCCAACAGAGTTAATTCAGCATTCGGAGGACAGGTGCAGACAGAAATAAAACAATATTTGTCCAGCTGAAAGTACTGCAGCATGAAATTACTGAACATGTAAGAACAAGTAAGCAATTAAATAATGGCTTCGCGGAAGAACACGTTAGGTAAAATTATTGTAACACAAAGTGCATACTGAAGGGATTAGAGGCAGATAGTAAAGAACTGTTTCTCAGAACCATCTCCCTGAATTAAGAGGAGAGAGGAGAGAAATACAGAAATCAAAATGTACAAGCAGACCAGTTTTTTATCTTTTCTCTTTTTTTTTTTTCCTTGAGTCTGTTGCAGTTTCGGTATGTGAGATAATTCATTAAGCACTTCAGTAAAATACTTTCAGATGAGTGGAAGATGGACAGAATGTACAGACATTTTCACTACAGTGCAGAATCCTGCAAGGATTAATTTAATTACATTTATCAGTATCTCAATATTTTGAAGATAATTAACTTGATACACTAAACAAGCTCAACTCAATAGCACGAGTGCAACAGTATGAGCTTAGGTTTAGTGTTGTCAAACTGGGAAAACAAGCAAAAATTCAAGGCTTCAGGTAGCTTTTTTCATCCCCTTTCAAGAAGCATGAAGGGAGGGGAAAGTAACTGCGCACCTGCAAGGTTCTTTGGAGATTGTGCTGCTGAGCAGGTTAAACCTCTGCAGATCCAACTGCCGCATTTGCTGCAACCGCGCTGCAACTGCTGCGGCTGCTGCGGCTGCTGCAGGCGCCTGGACAGCTCCTGGCAGCACTAGATGGGTGCCCGGCTGTGGTGCTGGCAGCCTGCAGTGCCGCACGGGTGCTACAGCAGGGAGGTAGAAAAGCAGCTGGGGGCTCCGCAGCGCATCCTCCCTTCGGTTGCCACTTAGGGGGTTTTGTTCCTACTCTCTGCGTGGGAAGCTGCCATCTAAATAGGGTAAGATTCTTCAAGTCTCTAAGTATAATTTTGTCTTCTTTTTTAAGAAGCATGACAGTTGTGTAATGTTTTTACTGATCTCTTTAAAGATGTGTAAAATAAGTCCTAATATAATGCTATATATAAAAAAAAAGAATTTGAAAGGGATTGTTGTATAATAATCTACTGATTTTCTTTTACTTTTTGAAGGGAAGTCATTCCACCAAAGTAGAAGCTGTGGTCCGAACACTGAAGAGAATTCAATTTAAAGACCCAGGAGCTAAATCCTTAGTTTTCTCAACGGTATTAATCACCATTTTCTGTCTTTTGTGTGTGTGTTCTGTGAGTTTAAGACTATCGTAATAATTTCAGAAATTTGGCTTAGCTACCAAAATGTCGAGTAGCTCTGTGCAGTCACTTGAAGTGCTAATATTATAAAACACTTTTTTATCTGCTGAGGCATTTATTTGTGCATTATTTGTGCATTTTATTTTTCATTGCTATTTCTAATAGACTTATATTGTGTTTGTTTTGCAGTGGCAAGATGTATTGGACATAATTTCAAAAGCATTGTATGACAACAACATGGTTTTTTCTCAAATCAATGGAATTAATAAATTTCAGGTACGTAAAGGATATTTTTATCTGAACTATTGTAGCCGGAGAAAGTTAAAATTAACAGAAGTTAATTTCCTCCTTTTTTTGCTTCATTTGAGAAAGTGAAAGAGCAGCAAATTTGTTTGGCGTAATTTTTGATCTCTGTATTCAGTAATTCTTAAAAAATCCTAACCAGTTAAAGCCAGTATTATGAAACCCCTGGAGATAAACAGTTTTAAGAAAGAACTGTTGGTACGGATGATAAGAATGAAGCATGCTGACCTGATGTTGCAAGAAGTCTTGACTTCCTGATGTCTGTCCAGTGGATGGTCGTGTCTCAGATGTCCACCACATTCTTTATTGAGGAAATTTTGTCATGCTGCTGTGATGTTTGTCTCTTAGGAAAATCTGTCTGCATTTAAATATGATCCCAAGATCAATATTTTGCTGCTGCCCCTTCATACTGGTTCCAATGGATTAAACATAATTGAAGCAACTCACGTTCTGCTTGTGGAGCCCATTCTGAATCCTGCACACGAGCTTCAGGCTATTGGCAGAGTTCATCGTATTGGCCAAACGAAGTAAGAGTTAAAATGACTGTAGCTTGTTCAGATATGGCCCAGAAGAGAGCTGTATGTTGTTATCTGAAAATCTGAATGAATTGTCAGTCTAGGTGACTGAACTGATTTTTTTTTTAAACACTCTGTTGCTGCTATTCTTAGATGGACCTTTGGTCTAACTCACTTGGGCTGTTCTTGTGTCATGCTGCATTTGATCAGAGTACTGTTCTCTATCTATTATGGTTAGAGAAAAAGCTCTGACTGTTTTAAAAAGACTGTATTTATATGTACTATATATATTTTATGTATTATGTACATATAAATGCTATATACACACACATTTTTTTCATACATATATATATATGTGTATATATATATATATATACACACACACACACACGTTTATATAGTCCCTGCAGTTTGAATGGTTGCTTGACATGAGGTTGTCTAGAGAAACTCTTTAAAATCATTTTGCACTTAACAGGAGCTAAGTGGGTAGTACTGGACACTTAAAAGTTTGCTACTGTTACCCAGAAAATTTCAATTCAAGATTTGAAAGGCATCCAAGTTCTTCAAGGTTCACACCATTGAAAAATATGCATATGGGGCAGCCTTGAAGGTGACTGTTTTCGGTTTCACTTTCTTAATGGCTAGCATTTTATCTTTTCACTTTAGCTTTCTTTTGTTAATTTTTATTTTGCGACTGGATTTTTGTTGTTTTTTTATGTCAAAAAAGACTTTTAAAGCCTTATAGCATTTGCCATCTTTGAAAACAATATTATTTAAACTCTGAGCTTCTGTTACCCATTATGCTGAGCATTGTATCTTGGATCAGCTTGTGACAATGCAGCATAAAACATTGCATACAATCAGTGGACCAAAGTTGTTACTGTAAACCACATGCTGGGCACTTGAGGACTTTTTGTTTATAGTAAGGATACAGAAGGCTGAACTTTGCTTAGCATCTGCTTCAGGATTTTACTTGCTAAGGCTTATATTCATTTAGCATGTGATCCTGCATGGACATGTGTGGACATACTAAACACCAGTAAATGCCAATGCAAACTGCTAGTCACCTTGGGATATTGTTCCTCTTAAAATCCAGAGGTGGTGTTTTTCAGTAATACGAAATTGATTAGTACAAGACAAAGTTTGCTCTTGGTCTTCTGACAGTGACATTTCTTCTGCTCGCTTTTGGTTTTCTTTTTTCAAATCCATTCAGGCCTACCATTGTTCACCGGTTCCTGATAAAAGCAACAATAGAAGAGAAAATGCAGACTATGCTGAAAACTGTAGACAGAAGGTATGTGTTGAATTTTTTAAAACATTAGTATTGCAATCAAAATGAAAAGGTGGGCTTCAACTACACTTTTTTTACAACTAAGTGAAAGTATCTTATATGTAATGTTTTTTGCTATGCTTCAAATTATTTGCACTGAAAAAAAACTTTAGGACTTGAAAATGAATCTCTTAACCTTCAACACACTTGAGCCAGGTTAAGAATTTTAATTTTCGGGGAAATATTTTGCCTATGTTGTAGATATTTTATTTCAAACCCAATAACCCAAAATAACAAATAACAAATTATGTTATTATATGAAAACCCAAATAACAAATTATGCTTTAGGGGCATGAACATGGGGCTTGATCAAACCTTTCAGTTCACACATTTCCTTTAGTATCCACTAGCATATAAGGACTGAGATTAACGGAGTTTGTCACCAGAGAGTGAGGGTTTTAAGCAGTACTGTAAGATTTTTGTTCTTTCTTAATTATTTTTAAATTCCATAAATATGATGCGTAGCTTCTGCGTCACACTGGTTGTTTTTGCAGTCAATGTAAAAGCTGTCCAGATGCCAGCTCATAAGTCAGTCTGGTGTGAGGAAACAGAAAGCAGTTTTCATTGTGTTTCTCCTTGCCAAAAACTATAAGCAATAAAAAGACGGGGCTTGGAACTAAAGTGATATTTAGATTCTTTGTGCAGAAAGTGCAAGAGTTCTGTTCCTCTAACTACACTGTATCCACACAACAAGTCTAGGAAGAGGCAATATTTAAGGAAAACTAGTTATTTTTCCACAGTTTTTTATGACTGTTAATTTTTAAGAAATTAACATTTACTTCCATGTCTTTGGCTGTAGTTACAAAGGATTTCAGCTTAAAATTGAAAGAATGGTCTTGCTTGTTTCCACATCTGTAAAGCAGCACTACTTTTGCATGTTCAATTCCAATAAAAGGTGCAGTGGGTGAATGAGCTAGCGAAACTTAATCTCGAAAGCAACATCAAACCTGGTTCTTGGAGTCTGAAGCTAATCCCTTAAATGTTAATGGACAAAGCTGATTGCCCCTTGTTGTGCTGCCTCTGAGGTCTCTGGGGTGGAGTACTGCTAGGAACAGGGGATAAACTTTGTATCTTGCTCAGGCTGTGCAAGAGATGGATGTTATCAATGTTTGTGTTTTGCCTAGTAGAAAGTGTGTTTTTTCTGCTGAGCTTTGTAGCTGAGCAGTTGTTTGATGCAATTTGATGTCTGTCTTCACTGCATATAGCATATTGCTTAAGTTCATTCTCTTGCTGATGCTTGATTTCAACTTTTTCCCCATAGCCACACGAGCTCCTCCATGAAACAGTCGGAAGCCTCAGTTCTGACGGTGGCAGATCTGGCTGACCTTTTTACAGATGAAGTGGAAGAACTTGAATAAAAACACTGGTTATGCCTAGTGAAATTGGAGGCTACCTGACCTAATCAGCATCTGTACTTAACACATTTCAACTGTAATTCCTGTAAAAATTATCTAACATCTGTCCTTATTAGAGCTTTTGGAAATCAGAAAGTCTTTCAATTGCTAGCATTTTATTCTGTGAAGTTCTTAGGCGCACACATTTTTGATAGCACTGGAGAAAGCTTGCACATTGCACATTACACAAAAAAAAAGGATTTTATTCCCAAAGAGAATTTGAGCAGGACTCTGAAGCTGAGATCATGGACCCTTGAAGTCGGTGGGATTTCTACCGTCAAGTTTGGCAGTCTAGTAGTTCAGTCTGAGAGCAAAGCTATCTGGGGGGCGGGGAGGTGTAACTGAGGTGGGGCAAGGGAAGCACAAAAAACACAAATCTAGGGTTTTTTACTGTACAAAGCATTGTTCAGAAAGAACAACTGTAAATTAATATTCTTCTAGAAAGGGCTACTAGGGTTGTTAGCATTGCTGAGCATCTTATTGGTAACACTTTAAATGCTTCATCTTTAATAATCATTTGGATATTTGTATTAGGTGTTTAGCTATTCATAAGACTTAGGTAACAATTAAATGTCATTGGTAATGTTCACTTACTGCAAAATGATGATAAATTAAATTAATGGGTTTTGTATATGTGTTGCTCTTAATCACAGGTAAACACTTGAGTTAAACATGCCACATGTTTTAAGTTATTCTTGAACCTATAATTAAATTGATGCTTAATTGGGATGGGGTAGGAAAGACTGGGAGAATAATGTGTTAAAGTGGGTTTTTTTTTTCTTTTAAAGCAATTGGCTAGGCTGCTGATCACTGTAGTCATTTGTTTTTGTACATTTTCTACCTTTTATTTAAATCTATTTTCCCACCTCAAAAGTACCGCAATATTCAAACTAGATCAGATTAAGGTAGGCAGTGTAAATATTAGGCACCTAATCAAAGTTAGTGGAGAGGGAGGAAGCTTTTGTGAAATTTTCCATCCTTACATACATGAGATGCATCACGTTGCCTCTGTTTGTTGACTGTAGAGAGAGTGTCTAGAAAATCAACTTAGGGTAACCTTTTGACTGCTGAAGATGGATTTTCAGTCTGCTGGAACAGGTAATTGATGGACCTTTCATTACTGCCATTTCTAATGGTATTATGGACAAGCTCAGTTACTTGACGTGAAACACAATTTTGCATTTAAACACTAGGCAACGGTGTACTAAGCAATAAATTATTCCCCTTAAGTCACAGCATTTACTATTTCAGCAGAAAATGTATTTTTTTATATTTTGGAAATCTTACTTGGAATTGAGATTAACTAAAATGTGCCCTTTCCAGGAATAAAAATTCTAATACCCTGAGATTTCTTAGTCCGCTGTATTGACTTGTCATGTGGTTCTTGTGCTTGCTTTCCGTTTTCAAGCATGCTACATTTGAGTTGCATCATACAGCTGTTTGTATTAAGTGTATCTGCATGGGAGACTTTTTTTTTTTTCCTACTGCTAATAGCAAATATGAATATAATTTACCTGCATCAAAATCAAAAGAAAGGTCTCTCTGGCATTTATATTTTTGGGGCCTTCTGGATCAATTAGATACTTCATTCTAAAGTATTTGAGTAAGTTTACAGACATGCATCTTTATTTCCTGTTCTTGTCACATGTGTTAATTTGATTTTTATACTTTGCTTTGGGGATGTTTGATTTTCTTTTTTTCGTTGATTGCAGTTTGCAATAAGGGAAATTCTGAGTAGGTAGTAGAAATTTTTTTCATGGCGAGTGTGATGAAACCGTTTGTGTAGTGAGACCCTGAAAGCTTCATCCTTAAATGTATTTCTAACTCCATTGAATATGACTCTGAGCAGCAAGATCTAGCTTCAGAGTTGGCCTTGCTGTGAGCAGTTTCTTGGACCAGATGGCTTCCATGGATCCCTTCCAGCCTAAATTATTCTATAGTGATAGTGGAGATCATGCTGTACAAACGCTCCTGGAACTTAGAGGGCAGCAACATTCCAGATTTTTGGTCATCAGCAGAGAATTTTGATATTTTACAGTGTAATGCGACTGAACAAGGATCTGCTGTTCATTATAAGAAATTACATATCTGTGTTGAATAAGGTTTGGAAGCAACTAGTGTTTCCATTCATAGCTCCCATTTTAAATAATTGGATGTGGGAATAATGATTGTCAGTGAATGTAAAGACAGAGAAGCAAAGCGGAAAATATCTGCTAGGAGAACTTTCTCCAGATCTGCAAAGTTTTAGCTTGTTGATCTAAAAATGGAGGTTACATTATATATTTACAAAAATTCAGCTTTAGGATTCTTAAACAAGAGCATAATTTCTCATCAAGTGGTGCTCAAGACTTTAGTCCTGTGCAGGTTTGTTTTTCACTGGAAGACGAATACCTAGACTACCTCTAGAATTAGTTTTAACTGATACAGAAACATTGAAATGTGGACACAAGTTGTGTTAAAGTATGTGAAGCTGGAAAGTCAAACTTTCATATCTATTTGAACAGCAATAATATGACATGACAGAGCTGTCATGTCAAGGAGGCATCTGTAAAGGCTTGATGCAAATAATAGTCTTCCTTGAACCATGCAATATGCAAAAATGTTGGAAACTCAGCAAGCTGTGCATCCCATCAGGATGTTGAATTGACTCCTGTGAATTATACTTTGGATCTTTAAGATAAGTTCGTAATATGAAGTCCTCTGCTCTCTAAATCAGGCTACACGAGGCTACATCTTAACAGGTTAGCAGCATGTGATGGAAACCCATGATAGTCTGTTTTTCATGCAAGTCAAATGCTACAAAAGAATATTTACCTCGTGCATATTAAAGTTATCATTGCTCCATGGTTCTTCTTCCCATCCAAGGAACAACTGTTTTATGTAGTGAAGACAGCGATAGAGTGTGGAGAAGAGCTGATGACCTTTTTTTTTCTTTCTTTCCCCTTTTTTCTCGTTAGATGGGTCTGGCAGGACCCCCCCCCCCTTTTTTTTTTTTGGCCAGTATCTGTAGATGTGCTCAAGTTATCTGCCAGCAGGGTGCCCTCTGCTCTAAAAGTAGTTGCACTTGCTCAGAAGTGAGATCTTAGGAAAGGAAGAATGCAAAGTTGTTTCTGGTTATAACTGTAAATAGACCTATTTCCTTCTGTAAAATTCTGGATTAGTGGGCAAGGACTGAGTGCTCGGTCTCCAGGACTGTCTCTTCTGACACGAACAATGCAGAGCCTTGACAGAATATATGGTTTCCTCTTTCCATGCCTTCCTGCAGTCCTTATACTTTCCAGGAGCCTGAGGATTATTCATTTAGGTAACCAAGGATTCAGCTGAATCAGAAAGAATTTGTGTTTACCATTCTTGAATTGACCAATATATATAAAGGGGAAAAAAAAAAGATATTTTTGCTCCCCCAAGGTATGGAATTGGATGACTTTCTGAAGAAAAATCTGTTATTCCAGCTATGAGTGGGACCTGGTTTTGAAGTTTAGCCAAAACACTTAGTGCTTGAGCTCTTTATGATGAACGTCTTTATAGACTGAAAGGCTGGTTGCAAAGCCACCATGCCTGCCTTTTCTTCTTCCTTTTTTGGTTGTCTGAGAATAGTAAGCCCTCTGCAAGATTGTGTGCTATAAATGTAAATTAAAGGAATTTCATGCTGGGAGATCCAAGAAATCTTTTCCTGTTCATGTGTGTCTGCCTCGCTCTGTCATTCCCGCCCCCCCAGGTTTTTAGTTGCAAAGCTTTGGGATTCCTAAAATATGCATGAACCACCAGTACAAGTCCTTACATCCAATGTCCTTTCTTGCCTTCTCTGTAAAGAAGAAGCAGGAGGGAGGTAGCTGTTATGTCTCTGCACTATTAAATTCAAATGCTAAGTAGTTGTGCTGCATATTACATTGTAAAGAGGACAGTTTAGTTGAGCTTTTAACTTTCAAATGTAGCTAAGGAATTAAGTTGTCAGGGGAGAAAGTAAATGAAGCAGGGCTTCTAAGTACTACGATAGATCTGCTTAGAAAATTGGCAGTGTGAGATTTCTGTAAAACTCCAGCTCTAGTTCCTTGTATATACAAGATGTCAGCCTTCCACGTGTTAAATTTCAAGTCTCTCTTGTTTTGTGTAGTAGTTACAGATTTCACATAAACAGTGTCCAGCCCCATTTGTTCAGCTGGACACCTACCAAATGCTGTCAATTTTGAAACAGATGCTATTGTTTCCATGAAATCACCTAATCTCTTGGTTAGATAGAAATGTTCACATCAGGTAGAAATTGTCTTTCCAAATTTCATCAAGTCTAAGGTCTGACTGCTTTGAGGGTCTCTTGAAATGAAGCTTTAATGTAGGCTGGCTGACCTTTTCCTCTTAGCATGTTAAGGGCCTGGTGAACTAGCAGAATTAATGCTCTTGGCGCTGTGATTTTTTTCCCCTTTTTATGCTAACAGGTCGCTGCCATTTGCTGGTGAATCTGGGCTTTCCCTTGGCTCTGTCACTAGGTTAAGGAAGAAAAGCTAGATTGCTTTTCTTGATACTCCTCATGGAGATTTTTACCGTCACTCAGAGCAGAAGAGGGTAGCACTTAAATACCAGCATCTGTTTTAAATGGCTTGGTCTGTGCTAATGGAGCATAATATATGTGTTTCCTATAGGGTCGTGGACAACTGTGTGATTGCCATTAAAACCATATGTTGACACATTGCCACTGCTTCAGTGGGTGTTTCATATGTACATATCCTACATCAGAAGGTCAGTTTTTGATAAATCAGTAAGACTAGGAATGCCATTTATAGAAAACAGACAAAGCCGTTGTATTTGACATGTTTCTTGTTCATTCCACATCTGTGAGATTTTCCTTGCTTTCCTTCCTCCCCATGTGCACACAATTAATTTACTCTGCGTTTTGTTTCTTAGGATTTGAAGCAATGCTAGTACTGCTGTTAAAGGAATATGTAGGGTATTTGACTAAACTGATGAACACTTTCAGATCAACCAACTAGAATTTACACAGGCAGTGTGAAAGTGTCCTTATGCCTCTCTCGTGGGTTTTTGTTTCCTCTAATTTTCAAGCATTACTTGATTTCCTATATTGTAGAGTCATTCTGGCAATGTTTCTTCACTTGTCCCATTGGCAATCCAGGTACTGTGAAAGAAGTCGTGATTGCAGGAAGTTTCTGATTTCATTAACGCTGAGACCAATTCCTGTTCACAAAAGGACATTTGCCTACACAGAAGGTAGTGAACTTAATTCTTCCTTCTCCCACTTAAATCCATGCACTCTATATATAGGCGTGTATGCAGCAGCTGCATAGAAGAAACTGATTGCTATTTCAACTTCTATCAACTGGCTGGAAAATAAATGGAAGTGCAGGTGTGAAGGTAATATATAAGAGGCAGTTTTTAAAATGTATGCACTCTTTTTCTCAGCAGCAAACATACCAAAAAGAGATGTGGAGGGATGTCCCCAAGTCCATTTGCATCTGCCGGCACATCTTCTCCCGTGGGTGCAGAAGCTACACTTGATGTAGCAGCAGAAGAGTGGGGAATAACTGGCAATAACCTTTCCCTGAGTGCCCTTCTGCTGGCTTTCCTGTGGGAGAAATGAGTCACCGATACAAGCAGTGAATAAACAATGGGTGAAAGATTGGAAGTGCAACTGATTCATTGGATATTAATGTTCACCTACATACAGTGGTACTTTTGTGTTGGTGTGTTCAAGGTTTGGGAGGAGAGTTGCTTTGTTATTAAAATCACAGGGTTTGAATCTATAGTAGCTGAGGAAAGAGGGAAATTTTAGCACCACGATACATGCATTAATGTACATGCTTTAACGTGCACCTGCAGTAAATTACCTTAAGTTGTAGGACTCATTAGCTGAATTTATACTGGAGATCTGTGAAGGATAACAATTGAAACTCCTATGGTGTAAATTTATAGACGTGTCAAACTGGCAAGTATTGCTCAATAAGGAGAGGGTCTTACAATATTGATGTACTAAAAAAAGCAATACAGTATTTCTTGAAAAGGGAAAGGAAATCACTTTTCACTGTAGGTGCACAAATGTCTCTGATGGGATACGGTATGTGTGGCCTTGCAGCTGGCACTTCTTGAGGAAGTTCTGCACTTAACGTCTGCCTAATAAAAATTCACTGTGCTGCTGCTGTTGCACAAGAGGAAAGTGCGCGAGTGCGCTCATGGTGAGCGTGGGACCTTCTCCTTGGGGAATCGTTCCGAGATTTGAGGGTGACAGAGCCCTGGAACAGGCTGCCCAGAGAGGCTGTGGAGTCTCCTTCTCTGGAGATCTTCAATACCCGCCTGGATGCCACCCTGTGCTCCGTGCTCTGGGTGTCCCTGCTGGATCAGGGGGTTGGACTAGGTGATCTCTAGAGGTCCCTTCCAACCTCAACCATTCTGTGAGTCTGTGATTGTTAGAAAAGGTTTTGTGAGTAATCCTGGCCTGCACTGACTCTGTGCTTTGACGATACTTTCATGGGGCACAGGGCACAATTTGTTCTTTTTGAGGACAGGAACTTGTGTCTGCGGAGAGACCATAAAGCTCAAAACCGTGACCCTAGGTTTAACATCCAGAGGGATCCTTGCAATCACCATTGAAAAAATCTGAAAATATCTTGTCCTGCTGAAGAAAGCATTTAAGTGGGCAAAGATACCAAGAGAGGTCTTCAGACTTTGAACCACAGAGGGAATTTCGGTTCTAATTGTGCTTTGCAACAAGTTGTGTGGTCAATTACTGGTTGTTTCTCTGCTGCTTTCTTTAACTTCAGTGGATGCTGCTGACCAGGGAGAGGATGAAGTGTACATTTTCCCTTGAGGAAAATGCTATTGTTGGAAAAGGGTGTTTCCGCTGAGGAGAAGCTTGCACAAAAGCTGTGCAAGCCTAATTCTTTGTGAATGCTGGTGAAATCATTAGCTTTAAAACTTAATCTCAGATCAGAATGTTTTGTATATATGTAATAGAGGAAAGTTGTACATCTGTGGCATCAAGCTGATGTGCAATGTGATGCAGAATAATTTTAGATCTTTTCAAAAAAAATTATCGGGTAACCTCTGTGGGGTGTGTGTGTGTGTTTTCCTTTTTTTTTTTTTTTTTTTTACTATAACTTTGCTGCTTATAAAAATGAATGTTAGCCTTTGTAATGTATTAAATCTAAATAGATATAGATTTTAAAATGCCATGATCAGTTGCCTTATTGTCAGCTGCTCAGTTTCCTCACTTATTTTACTGTCACATTTAAAACTTGTTTGCAGATTAATCTGAAAGTGGATCCCTGAATCTATTTTAATGTTTATTTTGTTTACATTTGTTTTAAATATTGCTTTAATCATTGAATTACTATAAAGTTAATAAATCACCCACTGTTTTGATATGAAATGTTTTCTTCTAAATAAATAGATACTATAAAATACTTCATCAGCTATTTGCTGATGCTTCATAATATAATTTAATGATAGATTTCAGTGTGGAAATAGAAGATAATTGAATCGCTCTGTTAATGTGATAGTGAAACTAATCAGCTTATGCAGTGACAAGTTAATGACTTTTAAAAAGTAACCCATGGGAGAGAAAAACAGCATTTTTCAATCATGTTCCAAAACTGAAATTCAACGTTTATCAAGAAGGAAAGATTACTGTGGTTACCTGCTTTGTTCCCTCACATCATAGAGACTGTGCCATTTCAATGAAATAAGGTATCTAGAAATTATTATTTGAAAATTACTGGGGATGGATAAATGTACTAAATGTTCTGTTGGTCTCCAAATAACTTAGTGTTCCTGACAAGAGTTTTAATTTTGCATTCACGCTTTGCTTTTAGAATTACATTACGTTATCTCTTTAAGATTTGCAACTACTTCATAGTCTTTGAGAACACAGACTTTTGTCTTAATGCATTATGTTGCTACTGAGGTAATGCTGTTTTTTTTTTTAATATTCATTAAATAACCCTTTATTTTATGTCTTCCTGTTTTTTCGAAAAAATAGTTGGTACCTATTCTGAGAGCCAGTCCTTAATAATTTGTGTTCTGAGTCATTTTCTTTAGCATGTCACTGCTAAAGACATATCTCATAAGTCATTTCAAAGAATACAAATGCTCTGCCTGTGTAAAATAATGTTATTCAAAACTACATTTATAGTATATGCAGAGGCCTAGGTGTCTGTAATGACTCTTTCAGGAGGCTGAACCCAGCTCACAAACTGTTGTCCTCTGCAAATAACTAGCACTAGTCTGTAAGAGTCTATAATATTTTTTCACTGTAATCCCCAGTTCCAAAGAGGAAATTGCTAATATGTCGCAAAAGGCAAAGCATGAGAAAATCTATTAAAAATAAAATATTTTAAATACTAGTATTGTCAGCGCTCAAGAGGCACAGCAAGGTGCCTTATTTTCCTGGACACTGTTAATGTGCTTGGGATATAACCTGGAGTCCAAAACCTCAAAAAAGATATTTTCTGTTGAATTAAGTAATCTGCGAATGAGTTATCCAGTAAGAGAAGCTGCACACGAGCTGCAAAGGACGTGAGGATGGCGGAGGCGCTTGCCAGGAGTCAGTCACTGGCAAAGAGGAGCCCGGACCCGGGGCCTCCCGCGTCCCGTCCGCTCATGGGTGGCCGGAACCCGCACGCCTGCGTTACCGAGTCGCTCCCGTGGCAAAGCGGGCTGACGGGCTGACACCGGCCCGCGCGGCCGCACAACAACGGGATCCCGCTCCGCCTGCTCCCGGCGGAATTGTTCATTGAGGACGCTCCACAAAGGCGCTTGTGACTCGCGCGGTTGTTTCTCGCAACGCTTCCCGTTACCGAGTGTCTCACGCGGGCAGAACAAGGTGGTCATTCGTGTTCTCCTCCACCCCTTGGCTTACGACTTTGGATATCTATAAACTCTCTGGTCACAGGGACTACTGAATCTTCCTCAAGAGGCACTAATCCAAGCAAAAACCTGGAAGGATAGTAAGTTTTTACAGACATCTTGTACTCTGGAATAAACAGATACCAGGGCTACCTCCGAGGAAGGCATGAAGGCTTTGGGAATTCTAGTTCCTAAAAAAAAAATGATCTCACAGAAAGTTTGCAGCGGGGTAACCTTGAATCAAAAAAACAGCTGGTGAGTCGTGCACAAGCTTTAAAGAAAATATCTTAGCATGACAGTATTGTATAATGGTCTTCTTGGGATAAGCTTTTATTTTCCCTTTTTTTTTCTTTTTTTGACTAATTTCTTTCTCACATGTCAGAGGGAGTCCCTTTTAATTTTAAATACTTTAATAATTTACATAATGTGTATAATAAAAAATAGAGGCTATTTTATTTTTTTTTAATATGATGGAGATAAAAGCTGAACAGAAATGACAGCTTGAAGGAAAGGTCGAAAGTTAGCATATGTAGTAGGCCATTTCCAGTGAGGTGTCTGAAGCAGTTGGTACCTTCGTGCATGTTTCAGGGCCTTGGAACACATTCTGCTGTCTGGAGTTCTGCAGAATTTTCTGTTGCCAGTGTAACAGAAAATAAGCTTTGGGTCTGGTCACGTGCTTCTCCAGCAAGCTGCAGCTTGCCTTATCCACAGAAGAACTCCTATTGATTTCATCAAATTTTGCATGTGTTAGGATGTCTGGATTTGGTGCAGCAATACTTAACATTGGGATGTTGCTGTTAGCACTAGCTTGTTTACAGATACAAGAGAAGAATTGGGTACTTGCTAACTATTTCTCAGGAGCATAGGCTTTCTTCCAGGAAAAAAAACCTGAGAACTTCAGGGCAGCATTTGCTTGCAGTGTTCTGTTCTCTCCTCGTGACAGCAAATTAGCTTCCCTTGATTCTTGTATAAAAATGCCGGCTTGAGAACCTCCTCTGTCCTGCATTTGCTAATTGCACTAATTCCCTAGGTGTCAGTGAAATTGCAATGGGACCTGGGTGACTGCATCCCTTTCTTTGGCAATTCCAGACTCTTGTCTACCCTGAGCCAGAGCATGCATGATTTGATAATCCAACATGTGGCTTCTGTTCAGGGGGAACCCTAAGAGAGGTACTATGGAAATGGAGAATAAACACAATGAATTTTTAGAAAGGGAGAACCACATTTGTACTCCTCCACTAGACCCTTTTCCTAAATACCATGTAAAATACTCAACATCCATCCAAAGCAGAAGCGTTAGCTTGTTTTTTGCTTCCTCTCCCTAATGCAAATTTAAAACAAGCAACAACTGTGCCACTTTGGAGAACCATTAGCATTAAAAAGTCATCGCGAGCTGCTTGAGTTACAGTAAGCGCTTGCTCACAAGCTGGGAGGCCCTCCCTGCCTGCGCTGCGGCGGCCGTGTTCGCAGCTCTGTGCCAGAGGTTGGCTGGCAGCTCCAAGGAGCTGCTGCTGCTGAGGTGGAATGAGCTGGCCCCAGCTCACATGGGTCGGTCAGGCTGCTGCTAAGCTGATGAATCAGCTGTAAACAGAGAGCTGGGACTCTCCCTGGGCAAACCCTGCAAGCACGAGGAATAATCTCTTCATTTTCCAAAATATCACCGCTTTCATTAACAATTCCAAAGGTCACTATACAAAGCACAAGATTTTCCTCAACTTGCCCAGTACAAAATTCTCCCTGCTGTGACTGCCGTCTTGGGCTGCTAACAGCAGCCTCGAGTCTAAGCATATTTGCTGGGACCCTGTCAACAAGGGCAATTCTCACTAAGGGTAGATGCTGTTTTGCCAACCCTGCTGGCATTATTTTGTTTGCTCTGGCTCTGAGCTGTGGCAGACTAGTCACCATCCAATGCAAACCTGCATTTGGGCATCATCTCTTCCACATAACCAACTGGATTAGCCATCGCCGCAACGTGAAGCTGACTATCATCTGTCTGTTACTGACGCAAAACTCTGTGTTTCCTGGTTGCCCTTCCTCGAGGCTGAGGGTGGGGAAAGGCACAATAGGAAATTCCTCTCAGATATTTTTTCAGTTTAGGGGCTACTCTTTCAAGCTTACAAACAGGAGGAGGATCCTCCAGTATCCTCCAGGCAGACAGGAACATCTGGATGTTATTTTTTTGTAGTGCTTCAGGAGACTACTCTCAGATTAGGCCTTCCGCTGCTGGATGGCCTTTCTGCTGGTTGACCTGTAAATCAGGGTGAACTGTGAATGGAAGATGGTGTTTAGGGCCTCTGTGCGATCCTGCAGAGCAGTGCCAGAAAGTCATTTGATGCCACAGTAAGCTCCTCCAGCGCCTTCTGCTTCCAGCCACCATCATGCTTCAGTTCATCAAAAGTAGTGCCTCAGATTGAGAGGTAAGACTGGCTCATTGGTAGCAGAGGCTGCAGTAGACATTTCACTACTTTCCTTCCCATCAAAAGCCATGCATACTTGTAACCTTAAGTGTTCTGGTATCCACGAGCTTATCTGAGTCACACTTGACACTAAAAACAGATGTTTAAACTATACACATTAGTTTAAACTACCACACATTTCTTATTCAGGGTGAAGATAAAGATCAAGGTATCAGGACATCATGATAATTGGAACTTCTGAATTTTTGTCTTAGCAGGTACTTATCTCACTGTATTTTTTGTGACCAAGCTACAGAGCATTTTATTTTCACATAGCTTTCAAAGAAGCATTCTTTTGTTGATCTTTAGTTTTTTTAATTAAATTTAAATTAGGATGTAATATGATGAAGAATCAAGTTAGACTAGGCCATGTAAAACTTCACACTCAATTTTAACGTCTACCCAGAAACCAAAGCAACCTTTGTCTGTACCAAAGACCTGACTGAAGATTCAAAGTATTTCATTTCTAAAAAAGAATCCTCCAATTCTAGTAAGTACTTGTACATTAATGCACATGAAAACAAATTAGATATTTTTGTGCCTTCAGTTGTGTGTGTGTGTGTGTTTTTTCTTGTAGTCAATATCATTTCATCTGATCTCAATGACATCTGCCAAATACCTGTAATGAATTAAAACTTCCAGTTTCTAGTAGACAAATAATGTTAAACCGTAAATTTTGCTGAAGTCAGTGAGCTCTCTAAAATTTAAATTGAATTCGTATGTTTCAATAGACCACTTCAGCTCAAAAAAGAAAAGAAAAAAAAAAAAGCAGAGATAATTAAGCCATTTTCTCTTTGATTCTTTCTACCATTATCCCTTTTCTGTAATAAAGAAAATAAAAATTGCTGATGGTAGCAGAAAACGACAACTCTGGGCTACCAACTCAGTGAAAGAATAGGATATATGAGAATAAAAAAATTAAGAGAGTCACATTTTTAATGTCAGCTGTAAATAACTTAATGTCATCTGATCTTCCCCGGGACTTTATAGGACACAGTAGGTGCTATTTCTCATGTGGTGTAAAGGAGTAGAACCCCAGTGAAGCCAGGTGAGGCACCTCTAATCTAAGGGCTCCTTCCAGCACCAATGATGGTTATTCCTATAACCACGTTTGGATTCCTGAAACACCAGGGAGGAATCATCGGGCCTCACAGTTCCCTCCAGCATCGGTTAGTGATCCTGGCTCGCTTGCTGTTAATTTTGATGGAAATTATGTCAAAGAAAGCATGTCGCAAGCCTGTAAATACATGAGAGTCTGCAATGAACACTCGGTCATACTGTCATGCTACAGCTGAATGCAATGTGATGGTGACTAAAAGACTTGTTTTCCCACTTTACTACATATTTTGCTGGCTTATGAAAGACCTGAGTTCCTGTTTGTTGACTGCCTACAGTCAGTAGTATAGAGTGACTTAAATTCTAGGATACAGGAAGAGAGAATGCAGAAAGAAGACAAATATGGTAAAAAAAATGTTTTTGCAGCCCTATTCTGCAGCAAAATCTGTTACCTAGAGATGGGAAATTTATTAATCTCTTGGCATGTTAAACAAGATGAAAAATGCCATTTTGTGTGAGAAGGATACAGAGATTATATGCAAGTTTGGGTTGACTTTTGCAATGTGCTTCAATCAAAACCAAGGAGAAGAGAATTATGAAAATATTGAAATACTTTGACATTTTGGATGACTTGTTTCATTTCAGTAAAGTAAAAATAATATTCTAATGCCTTCATAAATAAACAATAGATGTTTTTAAAAACATATTTCCCATGTTGTAAGTGATCTACAAGAACAAATCAACATTGAAATTGACTCTAAATGTTCCTTTCGGTTGGTCTGCTTATTTTATCAGAGATAAAAATCCATTTTATCTATCCAAAACTTTTTGGAGTTTTCTTTATTAAGCTTGGTAACTGATTAAAAAAAAAAAAAAACTTTATTTGTCCAAATATACTGGTAACACTCAAGTAAACTGTTATGTTAGAAGACAGTGTTTTGTAGCATAAAACAAACAGTTTAAAAAAAAAAAAAAAAGGAGATCAAAAAGATCAAGGTCCTTGACTCAAATTCAGAGGATTTTATTATGGCAGCCTTCCAACACAGCAGATGATTAGAAAGGAAAAAACTTTGCCCTTTGTGATTCCACAGTAAAACAGCAAGAGAAAACCACGGTGTTTCTGCCTGCATTACCACAGAGCTGTATACGCCTCACTGGGCGCCCCAGTCAGCTACCAAAGCAATTCTGGGTAAACAGAGATATAAAAATGCTACCTAGTGGTCTTCACTAATGCGGCTCCTGGCCTTCAGGTGCTTCCTCCAGCTCTGCGTGTTCTGTTTTGCATCCCAAGAGCCAAGAGCTGGAGCCTAGCGGAAGAGCCAGGCCGCTGTGCCTGGCACGACGCTGCCAGGTGCCTTTTATGCTCTAGCACATACCTGAAATTAACAGCTTCTTGTTTGCTTTAGTCTTCAGAAATGTAATGTACTATTTCAGAGCCTGGAATACGTATTAGACAGGGTAGCGACTTTCTACATACAGAATGAGCTGGCACTAAAAACATAATGAATGTGGATGAACAAAATTATTATTTAACTCCAGATCTTAGATCTGAACAACGCTGCGAGCCGGGGTGCTGCAGACGGAAGCGTTTGCACTTCAACCAATGAAACCACTTTGACAGACTGGAATTTGAGCCGTGATGTGCACAAAAGCCTGCTGTTGGGAAGGAACCTTTTTTTTTTTTTTCCCTAAATGCCATGTTTACTCCTCCTGGTGCTGCAGCTGTGCTATAGAATAGTACACGTTTGATAGTGGAACAAACAATTCTGTATTTTCTGTCTTTTATTGCTACTGCTGCCCTGTACTAGTTAGACATTATTCAGTCGATCATCCCTGAGGAGTATTGATGTCTCCAAGAATTTTTACAATAATGTAGAGTTTGCATAAACTTAATGTATAGTTTGAATAGCTATTGAAAGCAGTTATGTGTATTTTGTGAATTTGTGAATTTTCTTTTAAGTGATGACTTTGATCAAAAAGCTAACACTGCTTCAACTCCATGGGAAAAGATCTTCCCACAGATAAGGAAAAAACCCTATATATGCTGTTTCAGAATATACCTTAAAGAAGGAATGTCACAGCTATAAAAAGTCCAAATTGAGCAGATTTACCTTCAGAATAACTTAGAGAAAAATCAAAAAAGCACAACAGATTTCTCCAGTTACATTCCTTGGATTAATAACCGTAAGTATAATGGTCCTTCTCAGCATTTACAAGGGTGCTTTTTCTCATCTATTACACGCTATTCCATGGAACCTGAACTGTCTCTGGGACCTCCGCTCCTGTCAGCTTTGGCAGACCAGCCTGTAAGCTCAAAAGCTGTATGGACTGAGTTGGCAGATGGATCGCATGACTTGCACAGCGTAATGAGACATCCTACGGCTCTTGCCCAGATCTCTGGGTTCATCACTGCAATGTACCCAAGTTCCCCATCACAAGTATTAGTGTGAAAGCAAAAGCAAGGCCATTGCCTGAGACCTCCCTCAAATTACTGCCTTTTGTGAACATGGGAGAGACAAAACTCACTCTCCATTTGCAGTGTCACGGCTAGGCCCGTACACTAAGGCTGTAAACTGTCCAGAACAGGGACCATCTGGCAGCCTGCACAGTGCCTGGCGCATGGGAGGAGAGTTCTCTGTCAGGGTCTCAGTGCTACCCAAATAAACACAGCTATTATTAATGATAATGACTTTTAATGGAGCTATGTGGTGCGCAATGACAGAAATGTCCCCATTATGTTGTGTTTGTAGAAACAGCACATGCTGACAAGTCTCCTGGCACGGTCGGTCTTCTGATGGTACACATGCCATCTCTGTGAACACAATACAAAGTAATTTTCCGATATAGTTGCAAGAACCTTTTATCAAAAGGACATTTGCTCGCCAATATCCCATTAGTTACACAGTGCAACAGCCTAATGGGAAGAATAAGATCATTGTAGACACCAGGTAATATTTTTTTTCTTGAGTTCTTAAACCGCTCTGTTTGAAGACTCTAAATGCACCAACAAAATTAAGTCTGGGATATTCCTCAACAAAAGAGTACTTTTTTACACAGCCTCCGTGTGAAGCTTCTTGTGCTAGATCACATATACTGATACTGTTTGGAGTAGGCTAATAGTTTTCCAGCTAAGTGCCTGCATGGAGTCTCAGGTCTGCACTCTAACTCTACTATAGATTTGCTGTCTAGCTTAAAATGAATTGCTTAATCTTACTGTGCTTGCCAATGGCATCCTCATCAGCATTAGGAGGAGGGTTGCCAACACGCTGAAGGAGGGGATCCCTCCCCTCTACTCAGCCCTGGGGAGGCCACAGCTGGAGCTCCAGTGCTGGGCTCCCCAGTACAAGAGGGACGTGGAGCCACTGGAGAGAGTTCAGTGAAGGGCCACAGAGATGATGAAGTGGCTGCAGCATCTCTCATGCGAGGAAAGGCTGAGATAACTGGGGCTATTCAGCCTGGAGAAGACTGAGGGGGAGATCAGTGCGTATAAATATACAAAGCGAGAGTGCAGAGTGTGAGACCAGACCCTCCTTAGTGGTGCTCAGCGACAGGACAAAAGGCAATGGGCAGAAAGTGAAACATAGGCAATTCTGTCTGAACATCAGGAAAAACATTTTTTTTTTGCTGTGAAGGTAGAGGCTGTGGCATCTCCTTCCTTGGAGATACTCAAAAGCACATGGGCCTGAGTACTGCGCTTTAGGTGACCCTCCTGGAGCAGGCTGATCTTTAAAGGTCTCTTCCAACCTCAACCACTCTGTGATTCTATGACTCAGCTCCCCATCTGCTATAATAAAGTATAATGCTAATCAAATTTGTTTTGGTCTGTTTCATACTTAAGATTTTATGATATTGCTTTAAGTACTTCTGGTGCCTAATGCACGGAGGGTTCCAGCTTCAGTTATGGCATCTATCCTGCAAATTATCAGTACATTTATTGGGATCTTGCAGATCCAGGTCTCACAGCCAGACAAGATCTTGAAATAATGCTTTATTTTGCTGGAAGGATTGACACAAACATCTACAAACTGCTGGTCAGACATCTGCCCCCTTAGGGTAGGAGAGACAAGTCCCAAAGTCCCCAAACCTCCCTCACCCCTTCAACACGGACATGGCTGAGCTGCTGGGCCACACTGCAGGGGCACTTTCATTGCCCTGTGCTATTCTCTTCACCCCTAGACACTGCTCATGACCAAGACCGAAACACTCAGCACACCCACCACGTCTGAGCAATAATCCGGTGCCTTGCAGTTCAACAAGGAACTTCTGGCCACTTGCTGGATAAAGGATGACCTAATATGCGAGGTCCTAATATGCTTCGGGACTGCTGGACCTGTGCACTGGACTGCTTTACTGGGTGCGCACAGGCAGTGATACGAGGACAGCAAGACTGGCTGGCCGTACTCTACTGAGATCTGACAGTGTGGGCAGGCCTGGGCGAACTTCCATATTTTTGTGAAAAGTTCGGTGTTGCTTTTCATACCACAGATCCTGATTCAGAAAAGCCCTGAGTGCATGCCACAGTTAAAGTAAGAGTATGTGTCCCAGCGACTTGAGTAGGATTTGAGTTTTAATTTATGGCTTAACTGGACTTGGCCCTGGAAGAAAGTCCACATCATGTATCATCTGGTAAATAACAGCATCAGGAGCACCGTGTGTTTGGCACCACCATATTTCAGAAAATAAGCTGCTTTGAAAAGTGGTGATTTTATTTCCAAAAAGAAAAAGCTCTTCAAAGACACAAGAAAGACATTCAAAATTAAAATTAAAATCATGCAAATAGGAATAGCTATAAGGTATGCAAAGAGTAGTTTAGTTCACACATGCTTCTTCTTACCATCTGTTTGCAAATTGTCTCACTGCAACTATGTGATTCATCTCAATTGTTCACAGAACAACCACATTTAATACAGAATATGGGAAATTCTCTATCCATGTTGTGCATACATCTGACATTTGAAGACAGGTGGATTACTATACTCATTTTAACTCTGAAAGACAACGTTTTTGCTTGAGTTGATTTAGTATGTTTTGTGATTGATTCTTTTTAAAAACTCTAGTCCAACCCCCCTGCTCAAGCAGGGGCACGTAGAGCACATTGCATAGGTCCCTCTAGGCCTTTCCTTCTTCCCTTATTCATGGGCCTTTCTGGCACCTCCAGCTTTCCCTTTTCAAAAGAAAGCTGGTTATTAAGTCATGTTTTAGGTGTGCACAGTGAGTGATGGAGCAACGTAGCCAAACATAGTCATGTTTGGACCCTGTGACTTTCCCATCCTGACGGACCTGGCTAGGTCAGTGGAAGCACCTTGGCTCTGTCTTCTCTTGCTCAGGAGCTACGAGCAAGAGCTGCCCTGGGTCAGAGCTCCCGCAGCTCCTCTGGAGCAAAGCGGAGAAGGCCCAGCACAGACAGGCTCAGATTTTGCTGCATCCCTACGGAGCCCTCTTTCACCATCTCCTATGTCCTGTTGCCCTTCACTCCACAGACAAGTGCGGGTCCAGCGCTCCCAGGACCTCTTCATCCCAGAAGCCTCTTTGCAGCTGCAGTTAAACTGCAAGTTTTCCAGAGAAGAGAAATTCTAAATATTGACCAATGCTATTAAAAGTATCTTAGCTGAACTGTAGGTATAGTCAGGATATGCAGCCTTATATATGACTTTAATGTCCTGTGTATTTTTTTTCCAGAATTGAAGAATTCATTAAACAATAATTAAATTAATTAAATTAAAACAGTAACATTAATGCAGGTGGAAAGAAAAGCCTTAAACATGTTAACTAAGGACAGATTTGCACTGTAATATCTCCATATACCAACTATAAGGAGTTTGTAGTTCATCTCTATGAATTAGTAAAATGAAGATTGACAATAATTCAAATGAATTACCTTTCCACTGGCAATAATTTGAGCGGAAACACCACGCTGAAGTGTTTATCTGCCAGTAATGGATGGCATGACAAGCTGTGGATGGACAAATAGCTGGGTTTGCAGGCTGCGAGTCTGGGGATGTGGGTAGTAGGCTGAGATCCTACCAGCTGCTCTTGATCCAGGTTAAGATTTTGCTCTCTCCCAGCTGCTCCCTCTTCAAATCCTCATCTTTGCTGGTTTAACAGCTCAACTGAGAGCTCCCTGGCACAACTCTATAAAAATCTCTGTTAAGAAATAAAACAAACATTTTAAATAGCTTAATAGGTGGCCTTAATTTGGAGCACTGTACAGAAGCAGGTTTATGATTGAAGACACAAACTGGTAAGCTAGCAGAGGCTGTCCCCAATATATTTCTTTACCACATACAATTCCCTTTCCATGACCATTCCTTTAGGAAGTGGGACTGAATACATACAATCCTTAATGTAACTTCTTGGTGGGAATGCTCAAATAATTTTTGCATTCATGATTAGCATTCTGGCAATTGCAGTGTTGCCCAGTCTTACAATTTAGTTAAATTGAACATTTACAGGATTTTTCTTTTTTGGTGAAATTAAACTATTATTTTTATTTCAAAGCATTTACATTTTCTCCCTTAAGTCTCTTTTCTCCGCTTAATTCTAAGGCTCATAGAGAACAGATGAAAGGATAAGAGAATGCAGTCTGTCATTTTTTCTATCCCTGGAAGGTCTGTAAAAATTAAAAATACTTAAAATGTTATGAGAATGAAAAATATTATTTAAAAAAGAAGTGCTAACTGGGACTTTTAATATGGAAATGGTCTCGTATCCTTTTCTAAATAGCCTTATCAATAGGAAACAATTTTATTATTTAAGAAATTAGCCCACGCCCACTGACCTCTACTTTTCTCAAATGGATTAGTTCAGTATCAAACCATTTTCATTATTTCAGGGGATGCCTGAATGTCAAGTCTAGCCACTAGATCCTGCCCCCTTTGACGCCTGATACTGTCAGTTCCACAGAGTAAAGACCTGTGACCTTTGGCTCTACCTCTGTTATACTCTTTATTTTACAGAACTGCCATGGGTTGCCAAGGATGAAACAGTCTATATTCTTGAGTGGAGAAGGTGCAGAAGCAACATGTAGGACGCAGATGTTCAGATTTGTTCTTGACTCTTACAACTAGAGTTTCTTCCGCTGCACAGTTCAGATCTGTCACCGAACTGTTTGCTGCTTGCAAGCCAGTGCATTTTGCAAGCCTGTAACAGGAGGATAAAGCTGAAAGCAGGGTATGAGGAAGCCAGCCTGAAAAGGCTGAGTGCAGGCTCCTTTCTTGGGAGCTTCTGAATCCTAATTGCTCTCATTTAATCCATGTGTAGCCCTGAGTGAGGCATTTAACCACAGGGCTGTCGCATCCCCATCTACGAAACAGGAGTAACAACTCGCCCTGCAAGCCCACGGCCTGGCCTGCAGACACGATCCCCAGGCACAGTGGTCGCCTTGCACTCAGAGCTAGAAATCAAATGGATTTAATCATGATTGAAGAAGCAAAAGTCCCACTGGAACCCATCTGTGTTTGGCCTACAGTGTTTGGGCTGATATTTCATACTATTTTTAGAGCCGCATGTCCAGTGTTATGCATAAGAAAAAAAAAAAAAGAAAAAAACTCTGTGCTGCTGGCAGTTTACATCTTAAATTACACATTTGTAATCCTGAAGGAAAACAAATAGCAAAGAATTTGTCTCTCCCTGATCAGGCAGTGTAATGTGGTACCAGAAAGCTGGGAATAATACTTGATCCTAGAGGACCTGTAACTTGGCGACATTTACAAGCATTCAGCTAATGAATTATGGGCTCTTGAAATAGAAGACAAGTTTTCTAATGGGAGCAATATAATATTCCCTCCAGAAGAGGAGATTCCTTTCAAAGTGTTCCTGATGTGGAATCCTACAGCATTACGGTAATAGGAAGAAGATTTATTATTCACAACAAAGAGGAAAAATATGTTTTACATCTGAAGAAAAATATTACATCATATTCTCAGTGCTTGTGAGGCATTAGGATATGAAATGCAGTATCTACTTGACTGGTTGCAGATGATTTCAGGAGGTTTAGACATTAAGGGCAACTGCCTCCTGATAACCATGTTCTGTGAACTAGTTTGTTTCTTTAAACGAAAGTTTCTGAAATTCCACCAGACCGACATTAAGCAAAGCAAGACCTGGAAGCAGAAATCAGTATGACATTTCAGAAACTGCCTCAAAACCAGATGCTCAGTCTGAAAGTCACAAGACTGCAAATGTACCCAACAAAGTCTGTCAAAACAATGTTCGGGTTTGCTTTGGATTCTGGAAACAAGTGTCACCTATTGCTTCAGACCTCATCATAAAAGTTGCCCACACAACAGCACAGACTTCTCTTGCAAACAAAAGCACCAAACCTTAAGCAACAAGTGATCCTATTAAATTACTCCCCTGGCTTATCTTGTGATTCAAAAACTTGGCAGCCCAATGTCACCAGATCAATAAAATATTTTAAAGAGCATAAATAACTCATGACTGCACCTGATTTTTTTTTCCCTGAATGCTCTTAGGAATTTTGTTTAGACCTAATCTTATCTAATCTCATCTAATGGTGGGGGGCAGGCAGGACCAAACAGCCACAGCCAGGACCACCACAGTGACTGCTGCGATGGGCAGGATGTCATGGGAGAACTCCTCAGCTTTCCCACAGGATAAACCCGCACAGTTGGTCTTAGAGGGTCATCCGGCAGCGGGTTTTTTGGCGTTTTTTAAGAGGGACTTGAATCCCTTCATATGCGTTAGTATAAATCATAGCTCTGTTGCATTTACTCACTCACATGGGAAAAAATGATGAGGCAGGATAAGAAAGCCTTAAAAATACATGGCCAGCCTCGGAACTTCTTTGAAATGTGCAGCCTCATTAAGGGCAGCATCTATCTTCTGCAGTTATGTTCATTTTCTCTTTGATAGAACAAGATAGATTTTTGCCCTTTTTTTTTCGTTTTGGAACAGTAATATGTGTTCTTAGTGTTCTTAATGTAATACATGACAAGGCCTTCTGTGGCTTACCCCGTTGTTAGGGTTTACAATGTGCTACATCCAAAAATCTCAGAGGATGCAGTTCCCTACTCCCAGTCACAAAACTGGCCTGCCACAGGAACTTTATGGCGACAAATAAAGATCTACCTATCGATTCCTTTTGCAGACCTCTTCCACGTGTATTGCACAATATCTTTAACTGGGACATTCCCAAACCTCCAGTACATGTGTTTATGAAGCTGCAGCCCTAGTAACTTCCCTGCACAGCTGTGACTGACGGGCTGGGTGCCCGACCAATGAAGCAAGGTTTTATTTTCGTCTCTGCAGCTGACCTGGATGTCCAGTTCTGGGTATGTTGCAAGGGTGTGAAACGGGTAGAATTTCTGAATCCTGATCTGTTTTATTATGGATGGTGAAAGTTTTTCCCTTAATCCCCAGCCTTGCTTTTGAAATTCACTCTTTTTTGAGACCTGGACCAGTTTGTCCTGGGACGATGCCACGCTTTGCGAGGTCTCTCCCCAGATGACTGAACACTTTGGGAATTCCCTACCCAACTCCAACCAGGATGATAAGATTCACTGGCATTGCTCAGTGGAGTTCCCCAGCATCATTCTCAAGAACTAGATACTATATATGGGGCTTGGACAGAGGGAAGGTTTTGCTGTTGGAAAAAGGGAGTGTGCAGGATGCCTGATTTGACCTGGGATTGTAGTCAGAAGTATTAAATACGGAGAAGTAGCCTAGCTTCTCTTTGCAGACAGTACTGGCTCAGTCAGCCTGTTGGGAAAGAAGGCGAGGAAAGATGGCAATTAAAAGATCAAAATTTGCAATTAGCATAAAAACACACCGTTAATGTAAATCTGTTTCTCAGCAAGCTTCTAAATCTGAGCATTCTCTGTAATATTCCTCTCCTAGCTACACCCTTTTCCTAGCAGAATTGTTCTCTCAGTATTGCACTGACAGCACTGTGTCTTTCATTGCAACAGCAAAGCTGCCACTGATTTATCTGCTTTTGATATGTCTGCTTCGCTTTTGCCATGGAGAGCCAAAGAGAAACTAACCGTTCTTTCTAATAGCCACAGCAGCTATTGCACCAAAACTTAATCCATAGAGATTTGTAGATATTCATTATGCATGAGAGAATATACTGTAACAAAACAACTACATTTGACATGGATAAACCAGTATGGACATTTCTTTTTGTCGTATCTGTCAATTTAGAGACTAAGAAACAGAAATCTTTCAAGCATACGAAGGTGTATGTTTCAAACCTCAGCTTAATTCTTAATGCATTTTCTAGTATATCTTTCATCATTCTACTGTCTAATACCTAAATATATATATATAAAAAATTATATAAATATATATATAAAATAAATACAAGAAACCTTTCCCATTTTTATTGTGACTGGCAAATGTATTTAGCATTGCTGATAACAATGCTCTGAAACATAACTATGGATGGAGCAATCAGTCAAAATCCCATGGTGCTACAGTCACATGTCCAACTTTTAAAAACTTTGTGACTTTCCCTTGTTGCTCTTGTTCCTGTGTGGACCCACCTCTGTGGTTGAAAGGACAATCAGTAATAGTAGTACAAAACAGTTTGGCAGTAGTGAACGGATTGCATTTTTGTGATTTGTTTTGTCTGGTAGAGGAAGTGGAGATGTCTAAATTAACTGCATTTGTTTATCAACTAGCTACTGGAGGACTAGCCCTGGTCAAATTTTGAATTATTTACACAGCTCATCAGGAAAAGGAGAAGCTCCTGGTCTTTGTGTGCAGGTTCAGGCCACTGTTGACCTCAGATGACTCCGAATCAGTCGCTATACAGAAAAGGTTAGTGTTCCACAACAAGTCCTCCGAGTAGCAGATACTCCTCCTTCGGCTCCAGGACAAGCTGTGTCTTGTGTCTGGGGTGTAATGATATATTTGTTTGCATATATGCATGTCAGAAAGAAAACAGTTCCTCCATAGGGCCTCACAGAGCTGGTAGAGCTGTTCCTGCTTTTAACTAGTGACCTTGTGTTTCTAAGCAAGCACTGTTGTCCATAAATTGCTTGACCATTTTTAGAGAAATATATTGCTTTCTTCTTCTTCTTTTTATTAAACTGTAGTAACTATGGCAGAATGGCCAAAAATAAGAGAGACACAATTGCATTTCCTACTCACATGGTCTACTAGGGCCCCGTCAGGCAAAAGGCAGCAAACAACAGGGAAGCAAATCCAAGTAAGGGATTCATAAAGTGATTCATTTTAAACACTGTTTTACATAGCCTGGTGCAACTTACTGATGTTTTTAAAGCAAAGCATGTCACACTGCCTTTAAGTTTGATTCTAATCACTGTTTGAAGAGATTAAAGTTGAAATTTCCTGTAATCAGAGAACTTAAATGCACACATATGCACACATGCCTTCAAGGATCTGGACTTTTTTGCAGGGTGCTCTTTTGGCTTAGCATGTATGTGCACAACCCAACCAGATGTTTCTGCATGACTACAAATAAACTGCTTCCTGACCAGGCTCAATTACAGAGCGCTACCATGCACACGTCCTGTGAGTGACCTGTGCTTGAAACTGAAACTGAAGTTTTTTTACTCATATGGTGGTTACTTTATGATAGTTTACTGGGGAAGCAATCAGCTCTAAATGTGTTCCAGTTAGCTGCTGCTGCTCCTCTCCTTACTGCCAAAGCCAGAAATAAGCGACAACGCTGCACTACAGGCAATAGGGGGTATATGATATTTTGACCCTTGCTTCCCCTTGCAGCCCTCCATGGCACTGTCCAGTTCTATCACCCGATATAGGGATCTGACCTACAGCTCCTCTCCCTCTCAGGTTCTAGCACTGGAGTGACATGTATCACACTATCATCAACTTGGTTTTGAACTGGATACTGAAAAGCAATGATGGGAAAAGCACTGGTGGTTCACTGAATCTTCAAGTTTTCTGAATCAACTGAATCAATCTAGCTAGGCTCTCTTCTACTTTCACAATCCAATAGCTCACTAGGAGCAGCTTTATTTATAAAGACTTAGGAGAACTATGGTGTCACAGTTTTGCTTATCTCCAGACCAGGCTGGTTTATGAAGAATAGGAGGTGTAAATACTGTAATTTATTACATCTATGTTGTGCTTTTTTTTTTAATGTATGAAAAGCTACTACTGACAGATGTAACTCTTGAATTTTGAACACAAAGAGCAAGTGCTTTTGCACAGAGCCACTGCTGAGTGACTCTGAGCAGCCTTGGATCAGCGACTCAAACCATTAGCAGGATTAAGCTTCAAAGACCATAATGGCAACAAACAAATCCACTTCAGAGAAGTTTTCATATGCACTTTTTCCGCTTTCAGCTTGGCTTATCCTTTGATCTTTCCATCTTGCTACTTTATAGTGCTATTACTGATAAAGGAAGTCCAGTTTGGTAAGATTATGACTAGATGAACTTGAAGGTAATTATAGCGCAGTACTAGGACACCAACCTGGTTCCATCCACGATGGTTGGAATGGTTCTGAGTGGTACATAGGTGGGCAACCATGTGGAAGTTGAGACTCCTGACCCTCTGAGAACCATGTCAGTGTACATTTCCCCAAAAAATCCTTCCCTTAATTAAAGGTAGAATATGACAAAACAACACTAAACCCCAAATATGCAAGAGTTTCTCTGATTCTTTTAGAATATCTGTGGGCCAGATGCACTCAGCTGCTACTACTTTCCACAGGCTTTACAGGAGACAGTCTGACTCCCCCTTGGTCAAGTTTCCAGGTTATTTACAACTTTTTAATGGTGGAAGAGGTGCCCTGTAAGAGAAGAGAGACTTTGCTTGGAAAAGGATAACCATAAAATTTTTAAAATAAGCATCAAATCTTGGTATGCCGAGGTAGAAAATGTGAGCCTAGCATGCAAACAACTTCTTTTGAGGTCTCTGTTGTTTGGAAACATTCTGCTCTCAGATCTGTGCAGTGTAAATTGCACATGCGGCTTTGTGGGCAGATCAGCTGTTTATTTTTACACATTGCTAAATAAGAACACTCACACATTAATGCATCTACTCGCAAATGTGTTTCGGAAACATTTGTAATTTTTTCCCCGTTATCTCCATGTACAAAGAATTTCCAGGCACAAATGCCTGCCAGCCAAAAACCACCGAGATCACTAGGACTCAAAACTAGAAAGAGCTTAAATAATTCACATTTATGAGAAAGTGCGTCAACAAACCACACCTTTTTCTAGCAACAGAAACATATGCATTTTATTTCACCTAGAGTTACTAGTTAACAAGAAATTGTCTGCACGCGCCAGGAACTGTCTTGGCATTTGATATAGGCTTTACTTCAGCCTAGGAGAAAGAAGTGAATTGCAATGCATTGAGAATCAATTTATGTTTCAGTCTTCCATTGACTTCAGTGACAGCATCGTGTACAGCACAATACTGGAGCGGATACAGATACTCATTTTCCATTTGTGAGTAATCAGAATGAAGTTTCATTCATCTTGGACTGCAGCCAGTAGAAGAGAGTCTCTACAGTTGTTCATCCACTGAATCCTCAAAGGCCTTCTGGCTTGTAGGGCACTGCTACTATGACAAATTGCATGCTTCCACCCTGCCTGATTACCCTAAATGGCAGCTGATGAGAAGGATGATGATTATCAGGTGGGGTGATTATCAGGTGGGGTAGACGGAGATAACCCAGGGACTGTATGCAAGCCTCTTCACTAATGGCACAGAAGCAGCAGATTCTTCTCTGAAAGACTCAGTGATCAGATGAGATCAACTGAGGTATCAGAAAAGTGCGAGCCATAGAAGTTCACTCTTAATTAAAAAAAATCAATTTAAATAAGAAACCACACTTCTATCACAAAAGGTCGGTCCCTGTACCCAGGTGGTTAGAGAAAAAAAATATCAGCACAACACCCTGTGTAATAAATACTGCTGATGCAGGTTGAACTCTGCCAGCTGCAGAGGACACCTTACCACGGCGAGAACAAGGAGCACAGCAAACTCCACTTGCCCCATGGAAGCCAGTACCAATAAGCAGTTGTGAAAGCAACGACCGTCTGCATGGATTCTGCCCAGCAATTTGTATAATTGCTTGCTGAGCAGATTAAATATTTTTGCTTGGCTTCTGTGAGTCATGAAGCAAATCCCTAATGTCTTCTGGAACTCCCTTAGCTAGATCATTATGTCCTGATCCTATAATCAAACCTATGAGGAAAGAAATGGACCTGCTTGAGATCAAGGAAGATCAAGGCTATAATGCAAGGGTGGGGCAAACCTGAAAATACTTATTATAGTAAGAGCAGATGCTTAGTATTAAGGTCATCTAATGCTTTCTCATACATGCCTTGCATGAAGATGGTGGCTTATGTGCATATTGCTTTCAAGCTAGAGTAAGAAAAGATCTTGTAAATCTTCTACTACTCTAGATGTTTAGCAGTCAACATTTCTTTTCCTTACTCTTCACTGAACTTGTATTAAACCCTAAGAAACATAGCACACCTGCCAACAGCAGGCTTGCCCTTAAAGAGAAGTCTACACAGCCGGCAAAGGAATGTGGCCTTCAGAAACAGGGTGTAGAAAAACATAGCTTTTAAAAAGAACTTTAAAGCTAGATACCACTATTGCTCGTGTATTAACAACCTTTTTTTGTTGTTGTTGTTGTTTGTTTTGTAGCTATGAAGTATGTTTATATCAGTATGTTCCTTTTGAACCAGGTGTAAGGTCAACCTAAAACTGCTTTTCTCCCAGGAGCACATGATACCCTATATCCCCTCAAAGCATGGCAGGTTGATCAGGAAGAAATAACGCTCGAAGAACCCTTACTGCAGCCGTAACCTTCACCACTGTTTCTACCTTAGCCCCCTGCACATCTAGGCTCCAATCTGAACAGCTTGGCTGGCATGGGCAGGCTCAGCACTCTGCACCTCTAGGAGCAAGTCCTGGATTCCAGAAACAAAACAAAAAATTTAGCGCTGCAGTGCTCTAAAAGCCCTCAGGATCACCATAAGGCAAGGATTCACTGTGAAAGCCATTACGAGGCTCCGCTAGCAAGGTTAAAGGCGTTTCTGAGCCGGCTGGCAGGAAGCGTTCTGCTGAGGCAACCGCTTTAGCGCAGCGCGGCCTCCGCCAAAGCCAGCCGGGCTTTGCTCGCACACAGAACAGCAGCCGTGCCCGCTCCGCGGCCTCACAGAGCCCTGAACGCGCTAACGCCGCTGCCCGCGGGGCTCCCCGGGGCCAGGGCCCTTTCCCGCTCCCCGCGCAGGGAGCGCGGGCGGCCCCGCTCCCAGCGGCCGCGCGGGCACGCGCAGACCCCCCGCCCCCGCCGGGCCGCCGCCGGGGCGCATGCGCGCGGGCGGCCGCGGCGGCGACATCCGGGCCCCGCGCCGCGCCCCGCCTGGCAGGAGCGGCCGCGCGGGGCCGCGCTCCAGGCCCGCGCGCGCTCCCGCCGCCCGCCTTCCCCCCGCCGCGCGCGCCGCCGCTGGGGGCGCGGCTCGCGGGGCCGCGCGCGGGCCCGGCTGGCGGCGAGGCCGGGCGGGGCGAGGCGAGGGGAGCGCCGCGGCGGCGACGGGGACGGCGGGGACGGGGACGGGGACGGGGACGGGGCGCCGCGCGCGCAGCCTCTCCGCGGCACCTCCGCGCGCCGAGCAGCGGCGACGGGTGAGCGGCGGGCGGGCGGGCGGGCGCGGCCGGTGGCGGCGCGGCTGCTTGGCAGCCGGGCGGTAAACAAATGGCGGCGCGGAGGCCGCACGGGTCCCGCCGGGTACCGCGCCGCGGGCCGGGCCTGCGGCTGCCGGGGCCGGCGAGGGGCAGGGGCCGGCGCTGCGGTGCCGGGGGAGAGGGCAGGTGGCGCCGGGAGCCCCGAGCCCGTCGTGCCCGGAGCTGCGCCCGGGCTGTGTGGGGGGACGTGTTTTCTAGGGGCTTTTGTTTCTCCGTGCCTCTCGGTGGGTTGTAGGTGCGAGCCTGAAGCTCCTTCCCCTCTGTGAAGGTGTCGCAGGTGGCATCGCTGTCCTCCCGCACCCCGAAAGGCCAGCGGCCAGACGAGCCCGGGAGGTGACAGTCCCTTTGAAGGGCACCCGCCTCCGAGCAGCCCTGCAGCCTCCCGCCTGGAGCTGCCGGTGCCGCCGCTGTCTGCAGCAGAGCGCTCGAGCGCTCCAGGGAGGAAAAGCCATGGGCTGGAGCGGCATTTTTCTTTTGTTCCATAAAGTTCTACTCGGATTTGGCTGAGGAGCTTTTCATAATCCTCGTTTCCCTCTTTATTGTTAGTGTGCCAAAGTGTGCGTTAGCAAAGGGCTCCGAAGCGGGGCCTGCGCTGCTGCAACGTAACATCCCCTCGCTGCGGCTGCCGGGGAAGCCTCTGCCTTCCCGGCCTCGCCGGGTGGCACAGGTAGGTGAGCGCCTCCCCGGCCGGTGCTCTGCTGCTGTGCTCTCGTGGAGCCGTGGTTTGGAAGGACTTGCACTTCTCCAGGGATGCGTGATGAGGAGCATGATAGTGGTGCTTGTTTGTGTGTGTGTGTGATTTTTTTTTTCCCCCCTCTCTCCCAAGACTGCAAAAATATTAAAGGAACTTCAACTGGTAGGCTAGTTAAAGAAGATGCAAAAGTGCACCAGGAACCTTCATGTGCTTTTCACACATGAATATGCACCTTTTTTTTTTTTTTTTTTTTTTTTTTTTTGTGGTAGCCCAGTTTCATCCAGAAAAGAAATAGATTCATAGGTTGAATTTGGGTTATGTAGCTAGCTGAGTCTTTTTTTGAGATCTCTGTCTCAGTCTTTTCACAAGTTGGAAAGTGCTCAGAGAACAGGAGAATCCCAGCAGAATGGGCAAAAGCAATGTTTTTGTTCTGCCTCTTGGCTCCTCTCTTAGGCACAAAATTGGTCTTTTGGTCAATTTGCTTCTTAATCTTTCTTTATTTTTCTTGTCTTCTGCTTTGATGTTGGGAAGTTAATGAGCAAAAGAACTCCTACATTTATTCCAGCCAGTAATGTCTATTTGGAAACTTTCTGGCAAGATTTCTGCTGGTCTTTGGAAAACCCAGGTTTTGACCTAGGTACTAAAGATCCTCCTGCAAGTTCCCAGAAATGTTACTGCTGTCTTCAATTAAATTATTGAAAGAGTGGTGGATTTCATCTCAGTAACAAACCTATGCTTTTATATTCAATAAGATGGACCTGGCCTTAAAATAAAAAATTAAATCTATTTACAAATTGGTGAACCTGTCTATTTGATGAGCTGTCTCTCAGTGAAGCAGATGCTGTTTGCCTCTAGCAATGAGATCCAGTGATACAGAGATGGGAACAGAGCATCAGGCCCTCATTAGTGGTCAGTGCATTAGTGACAAGGAGCTTTCCATTTCCTTTTCTGCACTGCAAGAGTAAAGATAACTGGTGTTTTTGCTGGTGAGTCATTTAGATTGTATAATTAATATGTTACTGAACGGAGCATAAATAAATAGCTATATTATTGAGGGTTAAAAAGAAATTCTGGACAGGCTTCCTTATGGTTCTGAGCACTATCTAGTCTCTATATTGGCTAAAGCAAAAAGATGGAAAAATGATGAAATTTAACCTGGTCTAAAACAGGACATAATGATTAAAATTGAAGGGAAGATGTAGATTTTGACTTACTTTGCAGCATACCCTTTTGAGCAGTTTTTGATGCAAGTCCTGCACTACGTGCTCTTGTGACTCTCGGTGTGTGCTTTTATTTTATTGCAATCTGTTCATACGATCTGAATCTAAAATATCCTTCAACTCCTTAGGACCTATAGAACCTCTGTTTGGAAGATTGCACTGTTCTTTACCAAATGCCAAAGATTGAGCTAAGTTCTTAATGTGAAATCGTGCTGAAAACCTGATAGGTTTAAACTCAAGGCATGAGCACAGGAGAGACACAGTGAAGTAAAGTTCTGATTGGCACAGTTACAACTATGCCACAAAGCTTAAATTGGTGGTTCATATTTTCGCTGAATACTGATACCTGATTCAAATTTTTTATATAAGTGCCTGAAGGTGAATGGTGGGTTGGTTTGTTTGCCTTTTGAGGTTAAACTTCCTATTTGTCTATTTAGAAGCATTTTCAGTAGAAACTGTAGTTGTCTGAAAGTCTTGTGGAAGAGAGAAATTAGTTAGTGTGACAGGTCCTTAGCAAATAAGATCTTGCTTGGTGTGCTTGTGCGTGTGGTTTTTTATAGTTGTAATGCTCTTACAAAACTTGTTTTAGCTGAGTCACTATTATCACCAGCTATGGAATATATTTGGATGGGAAAGTTCAGCTGGAGCCTTTAAAAAAATATATTAGCTTCATGCCTGTTGACATTTGGAAAAGACAGTGTACATTTGTATTAGAGATCAGAACTTGATGACTCATTGTATGCCCCAAAACTACAAAGTTGTAGTGCAGATCTGTGTGTTCTTACCCCCTCCTTCCGCCCCCCTACTACTTGGTTTGAGTCAAAACATTGCAGAGCTGGTGTTTTGAAAGTTAGCAGTGCATGCTCTTTATAAGATATGCTCCCAGCTTCCTGCCAACTGTTTGGGATTTTTTTTTCTTTTGTTTTTTTTTTTTAAAAAGGGCATAAAATTAATCTAAGACAATCTAAAAGCCAAGTAGTTGGGAGATGGGAAGAACAAAAAAGCCCTAACAGGAGCTGAAAAAATTTGTCTTTGCTTGCATTGAAAGTTAAATGTCTGAAAATAGAAAAGGTTGATGTTCTGAATGCCATCTATGTTTTTGTTTTTCTACCTTTTCCATTGTGCGTTTAAATTGAAGAGAGTTTTGTCCTAAAATAATTTCCAATTTTAGTGTTATATCTGATCCAGTTGGGATCCTGTTAGAATTTTGGTCTTCTAAATATTTTGGTGTGTCAGGCCTTATGCTACTAACAAGGGTATGTTTTAAATAAAACAAAACAAAGCAAAACCTTCGCCTCTACAGAATGTATTACATCTGTATTTCCGCATATGATCTGTGCATGTTCCATGTATTTTAAATTTGTTTTCTCATTTTGCTATGTGAACTAGGTGAACTTGTGTAGTAAGACCTGAAGCAGTGCATCAGCAAGAGTTCAGGCCTGATGGCTATAAATATAGAGGTCAGGAGTTCTGCTGCAGCATATATGAATTAAAATATTATATAACATGAAGGATTTATTTTTGGCTTCTTTTGGGTGGCTAAGTCTGCTTACTGTAATAGAATGAATTATTTTTGGCAGTTGTTTTGCCTCTTTTTTTTTTTTGAGAAACTTTTGATTGTTTTCCTTTCCTTTTTTTTTTTCTTTTTTTTCTAGAATGTTTGAGATCTGATATCCGTGGATAAGGGTGTCGGTTTTCTGAGGGTATTTCACCTCTGTTCTGTATCTATTAAGTTTTAATAATAATCCATGGATATGAGCACATGGAAAAAAGATACTTGGTGCCATGAAGCAGCTATTAAATAAATTCTCCTGTCTCAAGATGGAAGATGAATAAATTTTATTGAAGATAAAATGCAGTTTATAAAATCATTAAAGTTGAAAACAATTTTTTAGTTATTAAAATTAGTCTTGAGTCTTGATGCTTTTTTCTTTTTCTTAAATGGTTGCTGGTGAGTTATAGGGAAGAACTAAGTGAAGCAGGTCATAGTAAATAATTTTTAATAGTCTCTTCGAGCCTTCAGTGTAATGAGTAACCATCTAGTCTGACTGACAGCAGGTAATGAACTCGAATGACAGAGCACGTATTGTGGTTACAACGTCTGTTGTTTTTTCTTTTTTTTTTTTATGTTTCCCTAGAACTGCAAAACATTTAACCACTTGCAGCTCCAGATATTGTAAGCATGTCATATTTTCAAAGGATTGTATGTATTGAAAGCAATCTGTACTCCTGAAATGAAACTTTATTTCCAATCTCATTTCTTGCAGAGTCTGCAGCAGTCACAGAGTCGTACTGAATTCAGCTTCAGAGGTGCTTTACACATGAAATCTGCTGTCTCTCCAGCTATTTCTGTCCTGTCACCATCTCAGCAGGTAGAGTGCTTTTGTATCTGAGCCATGCACCAGGCGTAGCTGTTCTTGGTGTGGGGGTCCTGTGCTAGTTGCTAAAGGCTCTTTGAGACTTCTGGCCATCTTGCTTGGGGAAGGTGTCAAAGAGTCAAGAATCCATACTACATCTGTCACAAAAGTACTTGAAGGAAAAGCTTTTTTATCTCTAACATTCATAGATTTGATAGGGATAGAGAGAAGTTCTGTTTCAAAATGCAAGCTCTGATGCAAGGAGGGTACACAAGTCAGATAGATGGAGCATCATTGGAGCTTGACTTTAATTATACCAGTATTTTATTTTGTTTTCCCTTAAATTCTTTTTTTTTTTAATTAACTGAAATTATTTGGGAGGAAATACCTAGCAGAATTCTTTGAACGTGAGGGAGAATTTAGCCCTGAGAAAATTGATCTTCTAAAGGGTTACTGAAAAGAATACAAGTCAGCTCCCATAACTAGGAAGTTTGGGATGGAGTAGGGGGTAAGATATGGAAAATTCATTCTTTTTAGGGTTGAAATCACAGAAGCTACATTTTATAATTCTACTGATCATTATTTTTGCTGTAGATAGAGTGGGTTTTTTGTCTTTTTTTTTTTTTTTTTTTTAGTCCTTTTTAACTTTTTAAGTGTTTCAGTCAATACGTGTGAATGCTCTGCTCATTCATCAGGTGCTAGATCACTGATAAAACAAGAGTGTGTATCCCCATGTGTATTTTCTTGCACTAAGAAGCTGTTTTGGGCGTGCCTTTTTTTCTGCTGCTTTTGTGTAGCATCTAGCAGTTATCATAGCCTGTGATGATCATGGTGAAAGTAGCATGCTGCTTGTGTAATACTTTGTGCTTTAGTATTTGAAGCTCCTTATAAATTCAGTGATCTAAAACCAAACAGACAAAAAAAAAGAAAAAAAAAGAAAAAAAAAAGAAAACATTAGTGACATTAGTTTTTCATACATCTGCAGCCACTACCAGCTGAAGTATTCTAAGTATTCTCTCTTTGTTATTAATCACTTTATGCCATGTAAGAAGACAGCATATGATGTTTTATACAAATATTTTGAATATAGTTTTTAACCACTTCAGTCTGCCTTGCTGTAATGGAAGCTGAGGCTGGGGCTGTCCTGATGATCTCTTAATGTCACTTAAAGTCACTTGATCTTGTCATTTAACTCTCTAAAACACATAGTTTCTAGATGTTATAAGACTGGTTAGCCACAGCTACCAATCTTTCACCCACATGTTGGGTAAAAGGTGAGAGTTTCAGTAATTTGGCAGTGCCTCCTTTTGTTTGTTGCACCTTCGAAAACATTTTGAGTGTTTTGTGTGTATCTGGCTGCCCATGCGACGTCTCAGGGGCCCCTAGGAATTTAACCTGTAGCAGCACTGTTTGTGTGTCTCTGTTCATCTGCTTCCTTAAGCCAGTAATTTAAGAAACTGTTGGCCGATTTAATCAGATATGATAGAGGAAAGAGTCTCAAAGACAGTTGAGCTTTTATAGGTTCAGTGCATAAAATGTGGCTGAGTAACAGAGAATTCCAACAGCAGTAACAGTCATTTCATATCTTATTGGTGCAAAGGAATTTATTCAGGGGAAAGTAAGTAAGCAGAAATTGAGTTTAATAATAAGTAGTCTGGCGTCTTCTGCTTTGCAGTGGAGGAAATGGTGAGAGCTCCCACTTGCAGCTAAAGTATTATGTAGTGACTGCTTGAAACCCTTATTATGCTATTTTAATATTTATGTTACAACAGCAACTGAAAATCATGTGGCTATAGCAGCTGGAATTTTAATCCTTTTAATTATGACAGATTTTCAAAGCATGTTCTGGCTGATTTGGTCAGCTGACTGTATAGCATGTACAATAACATCAAGTGATCGCCCAAATTCTGAGAGCAGTGATCACCTCACAGGAACTGGATGTATTTTTAGGTTTCTCTGCTAGTAACAGTCAAGTATGCATACTTAAGCATCTCATATGAACTCAGCCTAGTTGCTGACATTAGGCTATCAGGAAAGGACAGCTGTTCTTTCTTGCTATAGTCATTGATTTTACCCTCTAACTTCTTACCAAATTTTGCTACGGAACCCAACAGGGTATAAACACTGTAAATCTCTTCAGAGCCTGCTTTAATGATTGGTATTTTTCTTCTGGTCAACAGCTACTGTGTCTGCTAGCTCTTTCCAGTTTGAATCTCAGAGCAACTTGAAGTACAAGTTTAGACATTGTTACCTGCAGCAAGATTTTTTTTGAGCTCTACTTTGCCCCCCATTATTTTTTTCTTCTTTGCAAGGCAGTGTTTGGGAAGAAGGTGCCCCTTATAGTTGTTCGTGGCATAGTAGGGATATATTAGATGTGCTGATTCAAAGAAAAATGATTCATGTGTGGATGCTTTTAATCCGTGAATCCAAAAGATGCTAAATTGTGGTTCACAAGAATACATAATTCACAAAATTAAAGAAAGTGACCATTAGCTGAATGATGAGCATTCTCATTTTAGAGATAACATCCAGTTGTTTCACCTGGTGCCTGTTTGATATGGTCATTTGATTGACTTTTATATTTGGATTTAAAACTTATGTTTGAATAACTTAATTGTATGAAAAGCCTTAACCAGTTAAGCAGTCCAGGAACTCGTGACTCCACAATGCAGTTGTGGGGTTTGAAGGCCAGACACTAAAAAAAATGTGTGAGAAGGACATTTAGAAAGCATTAAAGGGCTTTTACAGTAAGCGATAATTGAACTGTGATATTCTGACTAAATAAACTGCAGTTCTATGGCAACTGCTATGAAATTAAGGCCTGAGGAGGGCATAGAAATTTTGGTAAATGTCATGCAGATGTTCTACTGATGTCCAAAGAGATTTAAAAAATATTTAACGGGAAGTTAGTATCAAACTTTTTAGTGATCTATAATATTCTGATTTGAGCAAACTAAGGGAATAGGTTACTTCAGCTATTTAACTGATCACATGCGTAACTACTTTATAAAAACAAACACAAGCATCTGTTACAGGACTAAATTAGCATCTACCTAACTAAAACATGGTATTTTTAGTGTCTGATGTGGCCTTTGTACACTGTCTGTCAGCAACACTCTTCATCTTTAACAGTTATCTCTTTACTCTTCAAACTCTGATTTTTGTGTGTGAGACAATTAAGTTTTGGTGAGCATTAGCCAGTGCCTGAAAGAGTTCCTGGAGTTTGATAAAAGCTGCTGTAGTCACACAACTCGGGTTTCAGATTCTGGCTTGTAAAGACCAAGATAGTGTGCTAGGGAGGAGGATGTTTTAGTGTCTTAATAGAATGTTCTTCTGTGTAAGCTCACACAGGCTATTTAAAGACAGCATTTAATGATGGTTGACTAATTTAGGGTATGTCTGCACAAACGGTGCGGGCGGACACGAGCGCTCGGAGCCGTGAGCGTGAGCCAGCCGTGGCCCCGGAGCGGCAGAGCGGACCCCGCTCGGCAGGCCTGAGCTCTGCCCTGCACGGCCTCGGGCTGGCCGCTCCGAGCGGGCAAGGTGGTGGTGCATGTGGGCCTCAGCTTTAAACGTAATTGTGGGAAACTGAATCGGCTTTACTGACATGGGACTGCTTTTAAGTTGATGGAGTGGGTGCTGGGCATGATGTGGCCTGTGAGTTAGCAATTAGCAATTGTCTTTCTGGACTCAGTGTATCTCCATTTTATGTGTCAAGTATTTTTAAAATGTGCACATACTCAGATAACTTTTTTTTTTCCTTATCTCCATTCATTTGCTAACTCCAAGAAAACTAGTGTTTGACTTCAGTGTTGATGCAAAACTCAAAAGGCCTGAGTGACTGAGGAAGAGTGTGTGTGTGGGAGGGATGTTTTTGTTTGATATTTTTGAGCCTTCATAGCTGCTAGATGTTCAGTTGTGGATTGTATGGACTATCTCTAAAAAGAAAAAAGGAAGCTTTTGAATTTAGTTAGAATTTCTTGGGATTGTTGATGAGTTCGAGTTGTAGGTATGTGTTCTTAAGTATCTCATGCTTTCAATGAGTGTTATTATCATGACTATACTCTGTGGTCAATTCCACAGCAGTTTTAACAAAACCCTTTTTTGCAATGCTATTCTGCCCACCAAAGCATCATAAAAGCAGAATGGACAGTACATTTTTCCCAGTTACTAGTATATAACTCTGTACTGTTCAGTAAAGGGCACCATAAATTTCCCTGTTTTTTCAGTAGGAACCAAATCATCTCAGCAATTTTATTTTTTATATATATATAAATGGCTTATACCTTTCATATATGAAATGTATATCTCTGCCAGTACTTATCTTGTACTTTTGATGTACTTTTGATGACTAGTGTACAATGACTACCTTGTTTAAAAAAAAAAGAAAAAAAAAAAAAAAACAGATGCAGGTTTCTTGACTTTGCAACTAAACTGTCGGTATGGCCATCTGCAAGACCCGTCCTTTGTGGGATTGTTTATACAATATTAAAAGTTGAATGTAGGCTGTAGGACCTAGGTAGGAGCTGGCGTTTTTTTTAAAAAAAGTCTATATGATAAAATAATATCTTTAGCATTAAGTAACTTATTATTGCAAAAGGGTATTATTTCATAATATTAGAAGTTTTCTTAATAGAAGAAAATAGATTAATTAGTGCAGATGTGTATGTATTTTGAAGGAATTGTTTAAAGGAGGTATTTGGTAGAGGAACTAGGATAAGGATTGCTCTCCCACAAAAGCCCAGTAGTTTTCCCTATGGTTCAGCTCTTGGCTGTAGGTGCTCTCTGACTCAATATGAAGGTTAAAGCGGGTTGTGTGCAGGAAGATTTCCTAAAACCTTTAGCAAATCAGTCGTGGAGTTCAGTGAGTGTCACACTTGCCAGTGTGTGATGAGGAAACTTACTTGCTATTCACTATATAAATTCAGCTGTGTTTTGCCTGCTAAGCATAGTACATATGCTTCTTTGTTAGAAGTGTTCAGAAGAGTGGGTGGCTAAAACATTTGAGCTATCTACATTATAAGGGATAGAGGGATGAGGTCTGATTGCTACTTAATATTCTGAAACTCATGCCAACTTTAAAAGAATACATCTGAGGTATGTACATAGACTTTTACATTACATGGAAATTTATTTAACTTTAAAGATGAGTGACTAAAATCCTATTTTCTTTTTTCATATTTTCAGCTTGAGTAAAATGAGTGGTACTAATTGGTTTTATTTTACAGTCAATTTTGAATATTTTTAGTTTAAGAAGTTTCAATTCATTTAATTCAGTTTGTACTGAAGACATTGCATGAGAATAGGAAAGACCAGGAAAATAAAATAAGGAAATATTTCTGTTAAAATTCTTCAAGTATTTTATTTTTCAAGGAAAGTAATTTTGGAAGGTAGGCAATAAGCAAAAGCAGGAACTGATCAATGTATTTTAGCAAAATGTTTTGAGCTCAGCCTCTGTGTAGTTCATTCAGATATCCCTGAACTGTCCTCCCCAGTGGAATCATTTCTGAGAGTAGTATCATATTAGAGCATAGAAGAGAGCTTGGACACTTGTGCACTCAGACTAATAAAGAGTATCAGGGCTTCTGGAAGTATGGTACAAAGGCACAAGCATTGCTCTTTTCTGTGTCTCTCTGTGTGTGTGTGCGCGCCAGTTTGTTTTAATAGTTTACTCGTGGATTTTTAACTAGCTTCCTATTGCTGTTTGGCCTGGTTACGTGAAGTTGCCATGTTACCCTTATACTCTGAGCTATTGTAAGCCCCTGTTGTATTAGAGAGTGTGTAGGGGGGAGTCTTTCTGCAGGTAGAGCTGAAGGTGCACGTAGAGCCATGTCAGGCACTGGGGTTCAGTGTAAAATCTTTCAGTGAAATGAAGTTTTTCTTTTTTAATGCATGCTGTAATTGCTACCTTTGTACAATAGCTACTATAAAAATAAGAGGAACTAGAGAGTATGGACTAGAGGGGGAAAAAAAAGTAAGAAGCATTGCAGAGCAGTGCTGCCTGTGTACAAGTGTGCGAGTGTGATGGAGTGTGGCACACAAGGAGGTTTAGAGACACACAGTGCACGTTGCAGTTTCCCTTACATGGAACTGTGTGAAAAGGGACCAAGAGGCATCGGCCACGCAAGCTGCCTGTCAATCAGGGTGCCTCTTTGGAGAGCTGAAGATGAAATACGGGTGAGAATGAATTTGAGTTCCTCTGTTTCTTCCCTTCCTTTGTAAAATCACGTAGTGTAGGATTTCTTAGTGACGGGAGTCAGTGGTGATGCTTCAGTTTTAGTTGAAGTTATCTGTTTGAAATGGAAAGGGGCACAAGAGGCACTTCAGAGGGAAGTACTGAACACTTTTGAGTTGCATATTTCATATCTAGTGAATACATGTCTTGAATTCTTGTATAAATGTGTGTCCTTAATCTTCAGTGGAACTTTTAAACACTCTTTTTTAATTATTATTATTATTATTATTATTATTTTTATTATTATAAAATGTTATATTTGTTCTCTTAAAAGAGCTACTGGTCAGGTCATGTTGTGTTAATGTGCATCTTGCCACTCATACAGAGAATACAAAACTGCAAATAAGTGTTAGTAACTATGAGATATATTAAGTTAATATTTTCCCCTTTCTGTCTCCCTTCTCTTCTCTCAGAATTGGATTTACAGTCATGGAGGAGCATCAACAGCATTTGCACTGTGTAAACTGCGTCAGTCGTCGCTGTATGACCAGACCAGAGCCTGGCACCTCCTGTGATTTGATTGGATGCCCTTTGGTGTGTGGAGCAGTTTTTCACTCATGCAAAGCCGAGGAGCATCGCATTTTGTGTCCACTTGAAAGAGTGCCTTGTTTGAACAGTGGCTTTGGGTGTCCCTTCATAGTAGCCCGAAATAAAATTGCTGATCATCTAGAAGTTTGTCCCGCGAGCGTGGTATGTTGTACCATGGAGTGGAATAGATGGCCAGTCAGTTACGCAGACCGAAAATCTTATGAAAATCTGAGTAAAGATGTTGATGAAGTGGAGCAGCTAGATATGGCTTTAGCCCTTCAAGACCAACGCATGTTACTAGAATCACTTAAGGTAGCAACCATGATGTCAAAAGCAGCAGATCAGATATCTGAACCCAGAGAGCAAACTCCTGTCAGATCAAGTGCCCCCGATGCAGTGCATTCAAACGGCCTGATGCCTGTGGATGAAGATTCTTACGGTGCTCTTTATCAGGCTACTGTAGAAACAACAAGGAGCTTGGCTGCTGCCCTGGATATCCTGAACAGTGCTACACGGGACATCAGTATGTTAAGTTCCAGGCTCTGCGTTTCGCCGTACGAAAGGAGAGAAGACACAGAGAGTAAAGAACAAGCTTCTAATGGAGTTATTCAGGATAAAAAGTCTGACCATGAATATTCCGATGAAGATAACATAGGAGCAGTTGGTGGAGTCAACTTCGATAGCCTGAGTCAAAACTCACAAATGGAGCAAAATGGTTCTAGTGATAATTGTTATGATTTAGTGCAAAAACATGACTTAAACCTCAGTAATTCTTCACTTTTGTGTAATGGCTTTCATGTAGAAAATGAAAGTTCAAAGGTGTTGGACCAGGATGAAGATCTTGGTGTGTCTAATTCAGAACCATCCAGTGTAGCAAATGGTGAATGTACCGTGTCTCCTGAGAGTGAGATGTTACAGCCTTGCTGTCCTTTCCCTGCAGCAGCACAGCCTAGAGAAGTAAGACCATCTGATCACTTAGTTAATGGCAGTGTTAGTCATGTAGCACCACATCATGCTAATGAAGAAGAAATGTTAGAGAGGCAGGTGGAGCAAGAAAGATTGAGAAATGTAGATCCCTTTTCGCTTTTACGGCATCGATCCTACAAATTCCTCGTTAATCACTATTGGTCTGCACCAAAAGAAGACAAAGCTGTTGATACATCAGATTTGGAGATAACAGAAGATCCCATGGGTCTTCAAGGGATTGATCTAATCACAGCAGCTTTGCTGTTTTGTCTAGGAGACTCTCCCGGAGGCAGGGGGATATCAGAAAGTCGCAGTGTCGACGTGTATCACGTTGACTTTGGGACCCAAACATTTTCTCTCCCATCTGCTATATTGGCCACAAACACAATGGTGGGGGAGATAGCTTCAGCTTCTGCGTGTGATCATGCCAACCCACAGCTCTCAAATCCAAGTCCATTCCAGACCCTTGGGCTGGATTTGGTTTTGGAATATGTGGCTAGATACCAAACAAAACAGCGTTCAATGTTTACATTTGTTTGTGGACAGTTGTTTAGGAGGAATGAGTTTTCTTCACATTTTAAGAATGTGCATGGTGACATTCATGCTGGCCTTAATGGCTGGATGGAGCAGAGGTGTCCGCTGGCGTATTATGGGTGCACATATTCTCAACGTAGGTTTTGCCCTTCAACACAAGGGGCAAAAATTATTCATGATCGCCACCTACGGTCATTTGGAGTTCAGCCCTGCATATCCACAGTATTAGTAGAACCAGCAAAAAGCTGCTTAATTGGACTACACAACGACCACCTGAGTAGTCTGCCTTTTGAGGTTCTGCAGCATATTGCTAGTTTTCTAGATGGCTTCAGCTTATGTCAGCTTTCAAGAGTGTCACGTTTAATGAGAGATGTGTGTGGAAGCTTGCTTCAAGCACGAGGAATGGTGATACTGCTCTGGGAGAAGAGGAGGTACCCAGATGGAAGTTCTTCTTGGCAAATAAAAGAAAAGGTAAGCTGTTTCTTTTTCCTTTGAAGATGAAAGGGAAAGGCTATTAAATTGTCTGTGTCTCCGCTGTTTCCCTGAGCATTATTATTTTGTGTGGTCACCACTAGTAATACTGTTTTTAGATGTACTACCAATTCAGGAAACAGGATGTCTCATAGAAAAGCATTTTGCAAAGAATGCTTGCTGGTTGTTTCAGTTGCTACTGGTATATTCAGTTTTCTCTGTGTTTCCACAAGTAGGAGTTGAGTAGGAGTCTGTCCAGATTTTTTTACTTGATGTAAAAATAATATTTTAAAATATTGGGAAAATTGGAGGTTTATCTAGCAATATGCACGTCACGGTTTTCTTTAAGGCTAATATTCCCTGAAGCAGGAAAGTTACTTACAAAGTTTGCATTTCTTGCTTTTATACTGTTTAAAGCAGTTTTCTTTCTCTTTTTGTTTCTATGATCTGCTAAGATCCCTTGACATGATACTGTGCCTTAGTCAAGTATGTAAATAATTCTTAAATCTTTTGGTGGTGACTTCTGTGTAGCAGGTTTTTCACCATTGCCTGCCCTCCACCCTGAAGTGCCAGGGTATCTGCAGCAGTAATTTGGAATTGCACAAATGTATCACTGCAGAAATGGACTTCCCCTGTGTTTTATGGTCTTGTGGCACTATCATTTAACTGCTCATCAGATCTAATTTGTAGACACAAAAAAGAGTGCCCGCCTTCAACATGGAATAGGAATGAGCCTGCAAAGGGCCATGCAGAAAATAGCATTGTATGTTCCTTTGTCATTTTGAATCTCATCAAAAGTTCTAGCAGGCCCCGAAGTGTGTCTGAAGGTGATAGCAAACATTTAGTTCCCTGATCCTGCACCTGTCTAGGTATGTTTGAGCCTAAGTGTGGCTTGTTTCCTAGGTCTGGCGATTCAGCACAGCCTTCTGCACCGTGAAGGAGTGGAAGTTTGCGGACATCGTCAGCATGGCTGACCACCTGAAGAAGTGTAGCTATAACGCTGTGGAGAGGAGAGAGGAGGCTGTTCCGCTGCCCTGTATGTGCGTGACACGAGAGCTCACTAAAGAGGGACGGTCCCTGCGCTCCGTTTTGAAACCTGTACTTTAAACATTGAAGCCACGCCAGTTGCACATCCACTCAAGCACCTGATATAACCTCGGTAATACTATGTGACACTTTATTAATGTACTAAAGATACTTTCTAGCTAAACCTATTCTGTCACTGTGTATATAAGGTTTGAAGTGACATTTATTTTTTATAATACTGTTTAGCTGGAAAGTAATTGCCTTAACGTTTGAAAAATTCAGAACTTGCTGGACAGGGTAGTTTTATCTAACTTATATAATTTAAAAACAAAACCCTAAGGTGTGTTTTCTGATTCACCGGTGCCCATGTTTTTGTTGACTGATAGCATTTCAAAAGTGACCTCTTAATGGTGTGCACATTTATACAGAAAACATTGAGTTGCAGTGGGACAAGATCCTGACCAAAAGTGCTCTCTGTATTAGGTCCTTTTTTTTAATTACAAATTATCATCCAAATATTTGAAAAATTAGGAAAAAGTCAAAGCAGACCAACATTCATCTTTTCTCATGAAGTCAGTATTCTAGTGCTCTTCCTGGTTAACAGCTGATCCAGGATAAGCATTTAAAAATGTTAGTCATGAGCTAAGTGAACTCTGATTTACAGCAGCTTAATTCTTAGTAAAACTTGCTTTTGACCTATGAACAATTATTATTTTTTTTAAAAACGAGTAACAGTTATTTCAGTTTTGGGAGCAAAACTTTTAAAGTTAAAACATGGAAAGCTAGTTTTTACTCTCACACCTACAGTGACACCTGATTTAACATTTTTTCCTTGTCCTGCAGTTGGCTGAGAGTTAAATTGCTTGAGCAGTCAGAATTTGAAGTATGGGATTAACAGTTATGGATTTATAATGCAGCTAACGAAAGGGCTTTACTTGTTTCATGGTATCGTGAAATGTGTTGTCTCCTTTCTGTTAATTTGTCTATAAAAATGCTGCTCTTTTGAGGAGCATTTTAAATTACTGACATGAATATTAAATGTATCGTCTTCATAAGATGAGGCATGATTCATTAATTGCATACGGCATATCACAAATATATATTCAACCACTTCTTTTTAAACAAGCGGCTCCAATTTGCTTCCAGTCTTCCATAATGAAAGATCTTACAAGGCATTTGTGAATAGAGCACACGAGCTATGAAAACGCCCTGGTATAGCAGACTGTAGTAACTTGAACTGACTTTCCACCTTGTTTGTATTAATGTTAGTGTCTCTAGCCTGTTGCACTTAGCAACTGTGCCACAAAGCTAAAACAGAAACAGACCAGTGCTTGGAACAAAGAAATACAGCACATATTTCCATTATAGGAAAAAATAAAGAGATTGGTAAGGAGGAGATGTTTACAAAAATAGCTGAATTTATTGCTCGTAATTTCTGTACTGGACACTTGTTTATGGTTAGTTTGGCTGCAGTTCACAACTTCGGTATCTGTGCATTTCCCATCCTGGGGCTGGTCCAGCTAAACATGCACTGCCTTTTCTATCCAGAGTGCTAAGGGTGCCCAGAAAGAAATTAAATCTCGTTCTTTAGTGCCATGAGTTGAAATTACTGGAGAGCTTAAGCCAAAGCTCTGCCTGGATCTTAAAACTCTCTGTCCTCTTCCCACCATTTCATTTTTCTGGCTGGCGGGAGAAAGGGAGTGAACCCTCCACAGAAGTTGCTGGCATTGGTGGTAATTCTTCGCTGTCACCACAGTAATGTGGAAAGGAGGATGTGGGTCTATGTACAGCTGGCCACGCCAACTGGATTTTAGGTGGATTTATAAAGAAACCACCGTGTGCTCTGGAGTACACGTGATGCATAAACCCACAAATCCTTCAGCACAAGGCAGGAGAGAAGCTTTCAGCAGTTCTCGTCTCTTAGCTCTAACGGCTCCTTGCTGCTGCTCTGCCGTGTTTAAAAGCAGTTGTCCGACTGGAAGGCTCCTGGACGTTGAAGTTTTAGGACTAAATCCACTTCAAAGTATCAGTCACGCGTTACTGATTTTTTTTCCTTTTCTTTTCTTGAGTGCTTGGGCCAGGGGGCAGCGCCGCGGGGGGCTTTGGTAGCTGCCCAAGACCCCGCTTGTCTCGGGGCAGGCAGCAGTGTCCTGGCTGCTTAGGAGAGGAGGGTGCCCCGCTGTAGGAGCTGGTGTTGGAAGAACCGCGCTTGCAGCACAGTGCAGGTCGATGTCTAAAGTACCATCCACTGACCATCTACTCAAATGAACCTTTAAAGTACTCGGTGTTCTTCTTCAGAGATAACACTATTTCTCAGAACATGCACTTTTGTTTTCAAATGTAGATACAGGTTTTTTTTTTTTTTTTTTTTTTTTGTTAAAGTAGTTTATTTTTATGAGAATCCAGAGCTATTAAAATATCAATGTTATAAACAAAATCTCTGCCTTGTAAGCTGCTCCAAACGCAGAAATACAGTAGGATAACACTTTTTTTTTTTTTTAAACGCTGCTATGCAGTTTGTAAAACATCTGTGGTGTGTAGTCAGTCTATCAAAATGTGGCTTCTTGTTAATATTTGCCCTTGAATTTTAAAAATGTCATATCCCTTTCCTGGTACATCTTCCTTACAGCATATGTAGACAGTTGTTCCAGACTTTCTTTTACTTGATACCACATTGCTACTTTGTTTAAAATATTATGTTTTCAATCATTATGCAATATTTTTTGCAATGTCTGTTAAAATCCTAATAAAACTTTTGGAGTTTCTCTTTTAGTACAGTTGTACCTTTTTTTTTTTTTTTTTTCTTTTTTTTTTTTAATTAAAGCTCATCACCAGTCCTTCAGTGCTCAACACTAAGGGTTCCAGTTGTACCTTGGGGATTTGGGGGGGAGGGAGGTTCCCTGCTTGATAAGTAGGAAATATGGTCAAAAATTAATATACGCTCATGCTACCAGTTTGTGAAAATCTTTCTGAGTATATTGCTTCCAGTTTTCTGTAGAAAGCCATTGCCCAAAAGGAGGTGCTTTCAACTTAAGATGTTTTCAGAGAATGGTGGTTCAGACTGTATGCGGAATTGCAAAATGCGAAAGAAAATGTTACAACAGAAGATCCTGTCTGGGCATTAACCTTTTTCTCTGCCTTTTTTTAGTGGGAGCGTATTGATAGTATTTAAAAATAAAAATGTACCTATAGTCCATAAATCTGTTATCTAATAAATGGGTCTAAACTGTACTGAGTAATGTGGTGTGACTCATAGTTTAATTTCAGCCACCATTACGAACTTGTGGCTATTACAGTGTTTAGACAGACATGCCTAATGTGCAGAGTGGGCCCTTGGCTTTTCCATTCTCCATAAGTGGATTTAGATACTCTGCTGTGTAAGGAGTTTTTGTGTGTGTGTGTCTTTCTTTTCAAGTTTCTTGATGTTCAGAATATTCCAGAGGATTTGTCTGTTGCTATTTTTCAAATGTTTTAGCCTGTTTTTTTATTATTATTATTATTAAGAATACTACTGGTAAACTATCTTCAAGTGCTCTTACTAAACTGTGATTTAAGGTCAGTGAGGAGTTTGCTTTCTGTGATACCAGGAGGCTGATTTGAATTCCTTAAGTCAGAAATCTGTTGAAGTGTCTTTTGATCATCTTTAGGTGATCCATAGACGGCAGCGGTTGTTTTACAGTGCAGAGAGAGAATAGCATATCTGAGTGCTTATAAAAGTTAAGGCACTTAAAGACAGGGTTTAAAGAATATTTTGGGTGCTTTGCTTTTGTGGTGAGAGCTGTTCTGCACACGGTAAATCTTGTAGCAGTAAAGCAAATTTAGGCCTCGCTACTGAGCTGCAAGATGCTGGTTTGGTGCAGAGTCTGGGTGCTGGGGGTGTCGGGCTGTGTGTGGGAAGGCTGGTAGGAAAATAAGGTTCTTCTGATGCAGAGAATATTTCGTCAGTATTTCCCAAAGAAGGGAAACAAAAACAAGTGAGGAGATAGAAGGAAGGCACAAAATAGACTGGTAGGTTTGAATGCATCTTGATAATGGAATAGCAGCCTAGGAGGCGTTCTTTATCACTGATAAATGCGCTGTGAAATGGGACAACAGAAGTTCACACCACACGTGCCACTCTGATAAACCAAATTCTGCAACACCTGCAGCAGAAGATCTACACACTGCTTATATATAGCCTCATGTAATAGCAAAATATATACACAATGATAGTGTATGGTTTTAACTGCAAAGTGCAGGAAAAAAAAAAAAAACAGAATTTCCCAAGGTCATACAAGGCAGGATTCGTAGAATTGATCGGAAAAACATTATTTCTGCCCTAGTGATATTCCACTCTTCTTGTACTTAGCTTCATCCTAAATTGTCACAAAAACTTAAGTGACCAAAGCAGAAGAATGAAAAACTGAAGTGGGGAAGATGGGGAGGGGAAGTATCAGGAAACATTGCAATGACTTTATTGGAGAACTTCATTTTGACAGTATCAGAATGTAGTATCAATGGAGTATTTTGCGATTTCAAATAAGGGAACACAACAAATCAGAGTGAAGTACATGCTTTTGACTTTAAGAGAAGCTTTCCCACCCTCTAAAGATAGCTTTTTGGTTATATGCTTGAAAATACATCTTCGATCTTATGAGTGTAATGGGTAAAATCCTCCTAGGAGGATGAAAGTTAAGTTACATTGGTAAACTGTTTTCATGTGAACATCCCAGCAAATGGGTAGGCTGCAGAACAAAACTAGTCTGCTCCATTCCATGACTGTTTAGGTAAAATGAGCAGTCCAGGACCTGGCATAAATATATGTTGGACTTTGTTGAGAAGTGTTAATTAATATATGATGTATCTTTAGGAATATACTTTCATGAATGTGCTCTTTGGTATTGGAATCATTCTGCTGTGTTTAACACCTAACTCTGGAAGCCTCTGCAGCAAACGGAGAGAATAGTTGCTTAGTGAGTAGTTAAGCTTGAAACATTTGAAGCAGTTGGGTAGCATGGCAGGTATTTATGAACATCTGTTGTTTGAGGCATTTCGCTTTGTTGTATGTCCCGAGAGGGGAACGGATGCGGTGCCGCCTCGCTCCGGCAGCAACAGGAGTTTGTAGCGCGGTGCCTCGCTGGGCGCGCGGGCGGCCTGGGCTTAGCAGGGCAGCAAGAGCCGCAGGGCAGCACGTGGCCCTGCGCCCGGCACCGCTGCTCGCACCTCTGCGGTGGAGCAGCGTCGCTCGGGCTGCAGTCACGATTTGCAATTGGATTTTTTCTACTAATGCCATTTTGGGTAAACACAGGAGCATTTATGATTGAGTCAAAAAACAAATAAAACAATCATTCATGGATTTCTGCCCTGCTTCCATATATAAAGTGTGTTCGTTAATGCTTGTAGGAGAACCTGACAAGTAAATAAATAACTTTATATAAATGGTAATTTTGCATGAAAATGATGCACTTTCTTGTCTATGTGGGGTGAGCTTCATTTGAACAAAGCAGAGTTATGTGATTATTAACTGTCCCTTTAGTTTTCAAATGAAGCTTAAATGGCGATGTCAGAATTACTATTTTTAATATCCAGATGTTCATTGTTCTATTTGACTAGCTCTAGTATGTGAATGGCAGAGAAAAATCCCACTGTTTTCAGTGTTTTCTTTCTTAGAGGGCTCAGACCATTTCAAGTAGAAGATTCTACCACTGATTTTATTTGTAATCCTAGGAGGTCCTTCTAAGATGCTGGTCATTGTTGCCGACCTCAGATGTAGTTAACTTTTTAATACTTGACTCTCTAATTCTTCCATTGAAATCAGACTACTCTGCCTGGTGCAATATAGCAAACGTTTACACGGGATCGAGCAAGTGCCTCCACGAGGACAGCTTTATCTTGAGATAAACACAGCAAAAAACCATTAGGAAGCAGTTTGTCTTCTGTCTCCGTGGGAATTTGTTCGTGTGACCCTCTCCATTCAAAAGGAGGGGTCGTGCACATGTAGAAAACACTTTGTCTCTCTCCACGGGGAGTTCTGCTGTGTCCATCCGTACCAGATGGGAGGCTGCCGGGTCCTGCGGCGCAGCAAGATGGGTGGGCACCAGAGGGAAGGTCCCAGCACATGGCTCAGAAGTGTTTGCTTTCAGATTGCTGGAGACACACGTAAGTGTGGTAGGGATGTGTAAAAATATCACCACTCAGAAGATCCTGCTTTCTAATAGCTTTCTTGTTTTCTCTTGCTGAGGTGACCGAACAGTTTTGATTCAGGATATTGATCCAAAATAATGGCTGAAGCCTTATTTTATTTATCAGAGTTGTGTTAGTGATGAAGTATCAACAAAGTTATGTAGTTTAACGTGAGTCAGCATTTATAGATAAATCAGCATTATTTAGGTGGCCAGGTAGAAAGCTGTAATTCCATCTTGGAAAAAAAAATATTTGTGTTTTAAGCACTATTTTTCTTCTGCTGTGGAATGAAACTTTTTTTAATATTGCGTGAAGAAAGCAAGTAAGTAACAGTCCAGTGGTTATGGTATTTCATATGCGGAAGATTTAGTTTTTCTTTTCTACAAATCAATCATAGAAGGAACATGAAATGAGCAGTTGTTTTTCACATCGCAGTCGCTGAGAGAGATAATCCTAAATATTCTCTTTCTCTCTGTCTTCATAGAAGTGATATTAAATTACTCCACTACATTAAACAGTCACAGAATGACACTATAATGAGAAATCTATTGGAAATTCTCACCTATACAAAGCTGTGTTAAAGCTGGACAAAACACACATACGTGAAATAAGGCATCAGTGAAGGATCCTCAAAATAAATGGAATACACGGAGAAAATTATTCTATTATTCTTTGAGAGTTAATCAAAATAAATGGTAACTGCAGACTCTAGTTTTGCTCTGGCCACAACCATGGTCACACCAGCACAAACAAATTTGAGAAGTACAGCCTTAGAGTAGAGTACAGCCTGCCTTGTGAATATGCTGCTTCAGACCTTTTTAGGTGACAGAAGTTGGATGAGTGTGTTAATTCTGGCAGTCCCCAAGAAGGACACGAAGCTGGTTGAATGCAGTCAGTGAATTGGGATGATCTAACAGAGACCAGGAAAAAGTGGGCCAAAAGGCCAGCCCAGGGGCTGTGTGCTACGTCGGGTCATGGGTAAGTACCCAGAGTTACGTGGAGAGAGAAGAGAACATTTGGATGTGTTTTTCTCCAGCGTTTGCTTTGGCACATCAGTTTAGAGTGACTCCTTGCGTCCATGGAGATAAAATGTGTTAATTAGGTGCTTTTCAGAGTTGTGATTAAGCTCAAAATACCCTGAGGAGGTATGGAAGAAAGATGAAGGACATTACCAGCTGCAGACTGTCCACGGTAAGGTACTCATCAGCAGTGAGGGAGTCACCTGCTCCTAGCGCTGTGTGGCCACATGGTTGTTCATCACAAGTTAATGCCATGTGCTGAGTTGCCCATTAATCAGCCGAGATGTGGAGGCAGTCTTAGCTCGTGTGTTCACAGCTGGAACAGACTGAGAGAACTGATGTGGTCATTCACAATTCTGCTAATGAATCATTACTCCACAATAATTTGATAGGGGAATTGCCATGGGGTATACCAGGAGCAGAGAGGTAGCCCGTACTGGCAGTAAACCCATCACTGTCAAACGCGGTGTCTCGGCAGACCTGCTCCGTCATTTCTCTTTCCATCTGTGGCATTAGACACTACTCTGTTGGTTTTTACATCAGTGTAAATGGGATTAACCGTAGAAGTAGTGATTTTTCAAAATTCCATTTTAAGTCAATATTAAAGACCTTTAAAGTTGCTGTGATGGAGGTGTTCTGACAAACTCATCCATAATGCAACTTAGGTTGGAGGGAAAGTAATCACTTTATTGCTCCCTATGGATGTAATCATATTAAAATGAATGAAGTAAGATGCTAAAACTGTGAATGTGACTAAAATTAATTCTTTGAAATTCATGGAGAGTTCATTTTATGCTTGGTTTGATCAATGTATCAAACATATTTCAGTTTTTATTTTCTCAAATTTATGCTCGCAGTAATGTTTAAACAAATGCAATAGCAAAGCAAATACTACTAAATGCACAACAGTAAGTCTGTGATGAAAACGTTCATTCTCCAGCACTATGGACAAAAATATTAACAAAATTGTTTACTTGGGAAATGTTATCTGCAACTTGTCTTGAAGTATTGAGCAAAGGTGATGCTGGCTGATTTTACTGTTTTTTTTTTAAATACTATTTTTGCATATTTTTGGTCACAATAGAAAAGTCTTTTTGCTGTTTAGCTGTGGGGATTATATGTATTATACACTTTCATGCTTGAGCACATGGTAATGATAACTAGGTTTACAGGGAAAAGAGCTGTTTGTGCAGAAATGAGTGGAATCAATTGACTTCATGTAATCTTATAATCCAGGTCATGCTGGCTAATGCTTAGAATATGTCTCAATTAGAGACTACTTTGTTCTAGAAGTCTGAAATAAGCTCTCATAGGTGATAATGTACAGTTAATCCTAACTCTAGTCAGCTGCCAAGTAACAGTTCAGTAGTTTTCCCTTTTATTTTTCTCTGGTTGGCGATGTCCCTAAAGACAAAGTTAAAATATTTGCAAGTATTTCTGAAAACCAGAGGAATTGCAATGTTCAGAAAAAAAATATAGTATCCACATCAGCAGCTGAAATGTAATTAGCCCCTTTAAGGTCCAGCTTGATTATATGTGAATTTTAATGAAATCTATAGACCTTGGCACAAAGCACAATATTGCAGCAGCAATGGAAAAAGTGATTTGCCTCCTTTGAGGTCTACATAGTCCAGACAGTGAACAATTCCTTTGTCCTATTCACTTCTTTTCTGTTCTTTTACTTTCATTGTTCTAAGAATAATATCTCACTGGATGTTCCCCAGTGAGCCTCCTAGTTTCCAGATATACTAGCCTGAATTACATATATTGAAGACCACTATTTAATAGCTTTATAAATATCAGTTAATTTTGGTTTTAGAAGTCTTAAACTGAAATCTGTACTGATGTTAAATACCCAAAGATGTAGCTTAAGCAGCTGAAAAGGAAAAGTAGATTTCCAGAGGGTCTTAGTCCTTTAACATCCTAATAAAATCAATGAAGGCCCCTGTTATATCTATTACTTCTAATAATTTGAAGTCTTAACTTTCAGCTTCCAGATCAGAATGATTCAGCCAAAGTCACACTGAATCTTTCTACTATATGTGAAGTAATTTGCATTTTCCCTTTTTAAATGTAAGGAAATAACCCAACATCTTCTACTAAGGTTTACTGTTCTAAAAATGTCCGAGAATGCCATTTGTTAAGACAGATTGGTTTAACTTTCCATGCCACATGAAGAGATGGAGACCAGAATGGGATCAATACTGATTTATGCACTCTACTTAAAAGGGAAGGACATTATATTATACATTAAGTCTGTTTTTGTGTTCCAAGAGAAGAGACAGCATCCCAGGGGACCCAGATTTTGCAGTATTAAGTCTAAAAAGGTGTAAGGCTTTGTTCAAATAGAGCTTTTCCTGGAATGAAAGGACACTGAAGCTCTTTTCCTTCAGACAGCAGTTGTGTATGGATGCACGCAAGTGTGTGACTGCTGCCCCATCTGCAGCGGCTTTGAGCATCTGGTAGCATGGACTGTGCTAACCTGCTTAGTTCCATCTCACAGCCAAATGGTAAATAAACACCTGTAGACAGCCACTAGGAGAAAATGTCTACGGGCCTGTAAATATTACCCCATAACTGCGTCTCAGCGAGTACTTCACTGTGCTGTCCCGATAAATCCAAACAGCCCATCATGCCAGCCTAAGAGCTTTATTTCCCTTCCCTTTTCCTCTTTAAAAATATTTTGCTTAACAGTAGGATAGCTGTAATTAGTAACTTAAAATATTTGTAAATGTATATTCTCTACAGTTGTTTTTTTTTTTTTTTTTAACAAGATTAAGCTGCTAAACATGGAATGCACGAGCTATATTAATATATTCTATCACAAGAGCTCAGTAAAGAACTACTATCTGCTGGGAAGAATGACTGGTGGGCTGGCAGGAACATGAGTGCTTGAGATGGTATCAACATTTTACATAGAAATATACTCTCCAGAAACCCACTTTTTTTTTTTTTTTTTAATGGGTAGGAATTTGAAAAGTGAAACGTAAGATCAGGATTTATTCTGTAGGTTTCCCAGACAATGAATTTGCTGTCTTGCAAAAAAAAAAAATCTGTTTATATGTTTAAAATAAAATGCACATTCTTGTACTAGAGAGGCTATAATATTGTTCATTAACACAGCTGATCCGCTTTCAGGTGCAGATGTCCAGACATCCCATTCCTTCAAAATACATGCAGCAGAAAAAAAAAAAGGTGGCCACCTGGTGGCTTATGGGCCACCTACAGTTCTTGAGCAGTGAGTTGTGGCTCCCTGGTGGGACTGTGTTGTGGGACTAGCTGTGCTAATGGAAAGGCATCTGCAGGGAACCCAACTGCAGTGGAAATGGGTCACTATGGTGCCCTGCAATACACACGTCCTAAATTAAGTCACAGGAGCCCTGCCTGTGATCTAGTCTCCCAAGCATCTTCTGACTCCTGGCTGCAAGATGCTGCCACGGCCTGAGGAGGCTGGCGGGGCTGCTGTGATTCAGGCCGTTACTCACTCCTCCTGGACCGCAGAGCGTATTTTCAAGAGTTTCTTTATGGCTGGATGAAAATAGAAGTTTGTTCTTCAGCAAGTTATTTGTTTGTCAGAGAAGTGAATTCAGTTGAGCTTGCTGACGCACGTGCCAAATCAGCTGGGATAAAGCTCTTGTTGTTTGTTTAATAGAAAGATGAAGAGTATGCAGCTGAAAAAAAATTGCTAAATATATGAAAAGAAAAAGCTAAGAAAGAGCAATATATTGGACTTATATAATGATATAGCAACATAATACAAGTAAAGATAGTGTAGTAGATTTTCAGAACCCCATGTGCTCTTTTGCATTTGAGCAATAAATTACGTCCATACTTGTTTGGGAAGATGCTACGATCTCTTATTTTTCATGTAGTTGGTCTCTTGGCTAAGAGGCAGAGTTTCTTTTTGGAACTGGGTTTTTCTTTCTCTTGACACACTCTCTCCACTTTGAAGACAACTGCTTGATCCATCTCCAATCTGTACAAAGGGATTTAAGTTGTGATTATTTTTAATACAACCAGAAAAAGCAATTGATGTCTTTTAGTATTGCCTGTTAGAGAGCTAGCGCTAGAGATGTGTTGCAGTTAGTTACTACATTTGTTGTTCAAGAGCACACTGAGAGCAAACTCTCCTTGTTTCACTTTCTTTCCCATGGTTACTTTCGAAGCATCCACCTGTTGTAAAACAACCACTGCTGCTTGGGATTTCTGTTGCTCTTGAACTCAAAATCAGCACGTTAGTCATTTATACTCTGAAGTCGACAAACTAAACATAAAGGGACTACACGAGAGTCTCTGTAAAGAAAGTACATCATCTACTTCAAAGTTCACATGGCATATGGCACACCGTTTGGGTCCAGCTACACTCTTCTAACTGATGGAATAATGTTTCAGTATTTTTTATGGTCAAGTGTTTTGTTTTACACCCTTCCTTATTTCAAAAGGTTTGTACCTCTTCTCAGATGGGTATTTAATAAGCATCTTGATGTTCTATTGGTGAGTAGAAGGCTAGCATTGAAACAATTTACATACTATTTTTCTGGTAAGTGTATCAAGTTGCTTTACAATCATTAAAGATTTGCTCTCCTACAAGAGTTTACACAATCTCTCTGCATAAATCCTTGGCTTTTCGTTGTGCCAGGCAGAAGTGGCACGTTAATGTCAGGAAAGCTCCAAGTTTGTCTGGCTCTGCTCTATTTTCCTGGTGTGGACGTTCCATGAGAAACCTGCCGGGCTGGCACAGAGCTTTCTTGGGAGAACTGTACGGGTCACTTTGCCCGAAGCAGGAAAGGGGCCGTGTTCGGGCTCAGCTGCAGCAGTTGCTGGTGCCTGGGCACTGATGAGGTTCATGGGGCACTGAAAGGGCCCTCTGGAGAAAGACGGTGGGACCTTCTCCAGGTCCCAAAGCGCTTTGGCTGGGGAGGATGCGGAGAGGAATTCTTACTAGAAGCACTGGTTTTGAAAAAAAACAAACTTCTTAGAATAGTTATTCCTGCATGTATTACTGTAATATTATTGCATGCTTATGCTGTCTAGTTACTTTTAAAAACAAGAAACTATCTTTATAAGTTTAGGAAAAAAATGCTATACAAAACGATATGCAGAGGTGAAAGTTATCATCTCCTGTAGTGTCCTACTTATTATTTCAATATAATTTTCTAATGCAATTACTAAATTTTCAGTCAGGCCAGAATTTCTGTTGCTTACAGACACATATATCTACATAAACTAACGCTCAGAAGCTGAAACAGTTTTTTGGAGTTATCTGTGCTATGAAATAGCACCTACAATTATAAAAAGGGAACAGCAGTGTTTATTATGTGGTAACTACTTTTAAGACTGTTTATACATCCCACTAGAAAGGGGAAATCTCAATTTTTCCTTTCTTAGTTATTGTACTACCAAGACAAGAAGGGACTTTGGTCATCACCATCAGGAGAAGATTGCTTTGATTTCAATTAGAAAGCTTGGATCCATGGACAACCAGCTAGTTTAGATTATTAATCAACAACATCAGCAACTTGCACTTAAAATGTTAGTTTAAAAATTCTTTATATTAGACTATTTTTATATTTAACCCATTCTCTTTAAAGAAACATACACTGTCTAAATTTTCTATCAGATAGAATTTGGCTCATGAATGTGTCTAAATCAGTTTACCACATAAGAGAAATGTATTTTCCCCTATGCGAGGGGCTGTACAGTGTGCTGCCTTTCTCATTTCTATAATTAGAGCTAACATTTGAAAACCGTGATAACACTTTTTCCATATCTTTACAAGAAAGAAAATGACCAAAAAGGGAAGAAAGTGTTATCCAGGAAGGAGCACAGTTAATCCAAACATCACCAAAAGCCTGTGATCAGCATGAGGAAAGACCTAATTATCATCCCTTTTCTGATCAAGTCGTTTCAGTAACTGTGTGCGTGGCTATTTTTCAACCTCTATCTTCACTGCAGATTTCCCTACTTGGAAATATCACTTGAGATCCTTGTACAGCAACAACAGATAAAGCAGTGCCAAGCAGCAAACAGGTCCCTGGTGTAACAGCTTGCAGTGAGTAAAGATCATGTGTGGTATGAACACAGATCACCCTTAACACATAGAAGTATTAAGTTGATCTGTTATTTGTGTTCACATTGTTCAGAGAGCTGTGTGCTATTTCTCTTCCTAGCAGCCACTTTACAAACTAGAAGGAAAAAAGCAAAGGAAATGAACAATTATGGAAAAAAACCCACAAACTTTATTTTAGATTGGTGTGCAGTACTGTCAAACTTCTTGATTAGTATCTTTATTTTCAGTCAGCAAATTTCTCTGTTCAAGTTTCTTGAATGTAATTTTCAGATCCCAAACGTCATGAAAATACCATGGAATTCCATGCAAAGAGGAACTGCAGGGAGCTAAGTAAGTAAACTGCAAGAGTGTTAAAGCAGGTAGGACTTCACAGAAAGGACCAGCCTTCCTGACTGGTTAACCATGTGCAGCAACAGGAGCTCTATGAGCACAGAATCTCAGCAGTGTTATTTCAGCAGGGCCTTGTGAAATTTTGTGATTCTGCAACACTGTCGTACATGGCAAAAGAAGATACGGGTTTCAAAACACCTCACACAAGTTTTACATGTAGGAAAATACAATGTCAACTGCTGATGGAGATCATACATGCGGAATCACCAACGCTATGTATGTACCAGCTGCTTCGTACCAGCTATCAGCATCAACAGTATAGGTCTGCAGCTCCTGCCTAATTGCTCTGGCTAGATGGATTCTAATGAGTAACCAGAAATTGCTCATTTCTGGACGGCAGGAGGCCATCAGGGTGGCTGCCTGCCCATGAGCAGCAGTCCCTGTGATTGGGATGCTGCTTCCTGCTGTCGGTAGAAGGGCTCATCTACCTCCTCTTCCCGCTCAGATGGCCTGCAGCAAACAACTAGGGCCAGGCTAGCTAAAGAATCCGTACCACAAGCTCTCAGAGCTGCTCCTACTCCCTTCTCCCAGAAAGGGCATCTCCTCCACCTCGCCTTACCGGCCTGTCCTTCGAACTGACAGGCACAAAACAGACTGACACTGAATCTGCAGAGAATATGGTATTAATTATTTTTAAAGATAGTATTGGGCATGTCTGAAGCTAGAGGACTTACTTTTATTGTTCCTACATGACTTACAGGTCTAAGGGATGATTTGGCATACACAGGCACCAAGAAGCTAACACTTAAGATAGGTATCTGTTGCTGTTCTCTTACATAGTGAGGTTTAAATAACAGTCAGCTACCAAAATAATAGATTTATTGCTGGATCTTGCAGTTTCTGACCTGGGGTGATGCCAGGAATCAGCAAGATTGGTTTTATGTAGGTGCTGGCTGCTTGATTACTTTCAGGACTACTGTCAAGCTTGAACTTTGGGATGGCAAAACTAAGTTTACTGTTCTACTGTCTACTGTAATGCAAAGACTACTAAAATTAAGGGTTTATAGTAAAAGGGTGGATTTTTAAAAGACAGTCTTGAGATAGGTCCAGTTATCCATGACCTATTTAGTAAGGTAAGAACTAAAATGCACTGCTTTGTTCTGTAAAAATCAACAGTGCTTCAATGAGAGCTGGTGCTAGCAGACAGGCAGGGAGGCAAGCCAGGATTCCCCTAGCTCTGGTTATGTCTGGCACAGTTGTGGCGTATCACTTACACAGGTTCAATCAGGACCAGTAAAAAAAGCAGTCTTAAAAAACCAAGTTTGGCAGTACATAGACTTCAGTGTGTCATCACTGCTGCACACAGGAAATAAGAAGCCATCTTTTGAGGAAGAATTTCTTTTGACTCATTGAAAGGCCTTCGTCCTGTTCCCAGAGCTTGACCTAAATAAAGTTAGTAATCCTCTGTTTCTGTCCTTAGCTGCTTCTGAAGTGGTTATACTCAGACAAGGCCTGTGCTATGAAGGCTTGGACTGCATCCTCCCTCTCGGTCATTCTTTGCAAGTCCTGCGTATTGCTACGGCTAAGACTTGCCAAATTAGAATCAAAAGGGCAAAACAAAATGCTTGTGGATGAATATATCAAAAAAAAAAAAAAGAACCTCTTATCTTCTGTTCCTCCACATTTCTGGTTTTAGCACGTGCAGCGAGGTGCCCACCTGCACGGAAGGCACAAACATCACGGCACTTCCTCCAGGCCAAGCCCGGAGAACTCTCCGAGCTGCTGCACGCACCCTTCGCGCTGAGTGACGCGCGCACCGCACTCAATGGAGCCCGGGCTCTCAGGGGGGCTGCAGCACCTCCAGTGAACGACGGAGCAGCCGTTTGCGGCAGCCCGTGCACGTGCAACGCGCGATCCCGCAGCCCCAGCTCCCTGCGCGTGTTTCAGGCCCCCCTCCATCCCTCCCAGGGCTCGCTCTAGAAACACCCCCGCGCCCCGACATGGCGGCTCCCCCTTCCCGCGGCCGCCGGAAGCGGCGCCGGGGCCCCCTGGCGGCGGCGCGGCCACACGGGCGCTCTCCCCGCCGCTCGTGTCGTGTTGTGTCGCGCCGGGTCGCGCCGCGGCCGCCTTCATGCTCTTCCGCTTCGGCGTGGTGCTGCCCGCGCGGGCGGCGGCGGCGGGCGCCGTGCTCTGCGTGGCCGGCTCGCGGCCCGAGCTGGGCCAGTGGGACCCGCAGCGCGCCGTGCCCATGGCGCCCGCGCGGCCCGCCGCGGCGCTGCCCGCGCAGGAGCCCGCGCTCTGGCTGGCCGAGGTGGCGCTGCCCGACGAGGAGGCCACCGGCCCCTTCTGGTACAAGTTCCTGCGGCGGCAGGGCGGACACGTCGTCTGGGAAGGTAACGGACGGCCGGGGGCGCCGGCGCCTCCCTCGTCCGGCCGCGCCTCGCAGAGCGCCGGGCCCCGGGGCGGGAGCCGCCGTCCCGGGGCGTGCGGGGAGCGGCGCCGCCGTCACTGCGCGTGCGCGGCGCGGAGCGGCGCGGCGGCGGTGGCCGTTGGGCGAGCGTGGAGGGGGCCGCGCTCGCGGCTTGGGAGCGGCTCTTGGAAACTCCCTTTTTTTCCCTTTTCTCTTTTTTTCCACAGAGTGCCAGAGTGGCCTTTTAGGGCTGGTAAACTGTAAGTTTTGCCATAAGACTTGCCAGAGTATTGGAACAGAACTGTTAGACCTCTAGGCTGTTGGAGCTCTTGGTATCTGTGAGCGACCCCAGTTGTTCATCCTGCTCTGTGCCGTGAAACTTCAGTCGGTTTCCGTGAACTGTTTTAGGATACTTACATATCTTAAATAAAGGAAAGCGTGCTTCCAGTTGTGTTCTGAACCAAACCAAGCTCGAAATTTACCTCTTGTCACCGAGAAAGGGTCAGACTTGGTGAAAGCAGGACAGGTCAGAGAATTCCCTTAAAAAAAAAAAATCTGAAAGAGTTTTCCGATCCATATACAGGGAGCAGTTGCATTTCATCCGTTATAAAGATGCATGCAGTATTTTTTTCATAACATAGACTAAAACATGGACGTTGTTATAGTTGTTGTATTTTTATTTCTACAGTGACAACAGGATATATGTATATTAACTTTCATGAGCACATTATTTACCCTATGAAGCACACACTAGGAATTGTTAAAATAGAGTATGCTGTTTGTTTTAGCTGCTAAATAAAGCAATGTTTTTCTTTTGCAGAAATGCATGAAAAGTGAATCTATGAAATAAAAATCTTTGAATCTTTTTAAGGAAGCAGAATTGAGTCTTTTTTGAAGGATCCAAGTTCTACATAAAACTTTGATGATAACAGTACATGAGGAGGCTTTCAGCACACAGAATATAGTAATTTAAAAGTTCCAAGCTTTAAAGAGTCTGCAACTGTGATATTATGGTTACTATGAAGTTTGGAAATAATGGTATCAAGGTGTTTACTCATTCTCGGGGATGCTTTTAATGATGTAGTTTACTGAATAATAAACTAAATTTATTACTGTTGGGTACAGTTTTAATATGTGTGCAATTTTATTCTTGTCTTGGTGAATGTTCAGCAGTCTGAGCCCAGTGCTTGACTAGAAAGCTAGAAAACAAAGTGGAATATCCACCAACTGCAGATGATACTGCTTATATCAATAATTTTAATGCTCTTTTTCATGTAGATCAAGAAATTTTTGTGTTTGAAAACACAACTGCTTTTCTTTAGAAGAAAAGAACAAAACTTTTGTGGAAAATAAATGCTATGCATTGGATGTTTACTGCCCTATAGATTAAGAATGTGCTTGGGAGACGTTTAACAGTTAGGAAAACATCTGCAATTTTGAAGAACGTGGTCGTGAAGGATAGTGGAAAGTGCAAAATGTTCCTTGCTCCAAACTTGAGCTGAGACAGGCATATTCAACTGGAGGGAGTCCTGTCTAATTGTGGGTGAAGATGTGAGATAACATAGATCATGATGACATGCTGTATTTAAGAAAATTACTAATTTTCGTAAGTATACTTTAAGGGAGATTTTTACCAATAATGTATGTTATTTTTATATTATATTTAACATTTAAAAAATATAAACTTAGTTGATCCTCAAAGCAATCCAGTGGAATGGCAAAATTGGGAATAGGAAATCAGACTGGGTGTTGCCTCGTTGGGATAAAAGTGTCAAACTCAGGGTCCAGGATTCCCTGGCTTTTGAGTTCCAGCAGCTGGTCTGGTAAAAAGAACACTTCACGCCAAGGTCTGGCCTGCAGGAGATTTCCTGACCTGTTGCCTGAGTTTTGTAGGAACTAGTCTGCTTCTCCAACAGGATAAGATGGGAGAGAAAATCTTGTACCTCTGAATGAGCGAGTTTTTACATCTGCTGTTGCAGACTCTGTTCCACAGTTATGATCATGATCTGCATCTAGTGGCTGCCACTTAAAGCTCTTGGGCCACATTTATAGGAACAACATTACTGAGGCAGAAGAGCCCAAGTAGTGCTCTTTATTTCTCTCTTCAGGAATGTTTTTTCACATATCCAGTGTGAGCTCAGCTCAGAAGTCTGTTATCAGGTGGATTTTGAGCCCCTGGAAAATGGTCATAATGTTAAGCTTCAAAATTTGGGAATGTTCCACCTATTATAAAATATAAAGAAATGTATCTGTTTTTTGTTGTGTTTTTTTTTTTCCTTCTCCAAAGCAACTGTATGCTTTATGTCTTTGTAGTCTTGTGTGGCTACTGTCAAAACTAAGTAAATACAAGGGGGAACTTATGTTTGAACTCACTTTTCTTAATTTTTGCTTGGACTTTAATCTAGGCCTTTTTTCCTTTATACACATGATGTAGTGTGTAAGTATGTAATGCGCCATAGATACTGTACAAGACATTGCATGAAGGAACAGGGGATACTATAGGTATGCCTTAAACTGCATTTTGAAATGATACAATACAGTACAAGTGACAAGTTACAAGAAAGTTGCACCTGAAAATTTCTGAGAAGCGAAAAATGCACTGCAAAGCAAATCTAAGGTGTTATTTTAAAATGCTTCCCTACTTTTATATAAGCTCATGTTCCTGTCACTTAACTTGGTTTGGTGGAGTTGGTGCTTGGCAGATGATGCAGCAGGGCCAGCTGAAGCTGAGAAGCACGGTCAACCTGCCTGCTAGTAATTTGCACATGTGAGCATAGCTTTGTTCCTTAAGAAAATAATGATGAATTTGGTGGAGAGGAGAGAAAAGAAATTGTATTTTGTCTATGTTCATATGTCACTTATTTGCCGTAGTTCTTCAGGGACCCAAAACAAACAACAGTTCAGTTTAAAAATGGCCATGTTACACAGCCTGTGGATTAGTTTGTTTTAGTACATCCTTGCATCGTTGCTGTTCCTGCTCATGTGAACTCACCAGTTATAATTGAGGCCTTCTGCTGGGTAATGTGTGCCTCTGAAGATAGTTCAAAAAGGCTGGTAAATTTATGTGATACTACGGTTCATAATGCTGTGATATAATTAGTGGGAATATTAGCAGAAGTTAAATTTGTTTGTGACTTTCAAGCATCTTGAGCACTAATTAGATGAAAACATGGGTGATACCAAAGCACATGAAAACTTTCAGAACTTTCAGCTCTAGTAATAATTGATGCAGACACAACACATCTTGCTGTACGGTTCTAGCTTTCCTCTGTAGTTTTAATGCAGTTGCCCAGGACTGGCAACTTTCTGCTTCTCTTCCCACTATGAGGGGAAAAGAAAAAAGCAGCCGTGTGACTGTGGACTACTTTGTTTTAGTCGAGAAGAGTGTTTTGCCTCTTTCCTTTTTTTTCCATGCAAACAGGGAAGGAAAGAACTAGGACCTTTAACTGCTGTCCTTCTACAGATAAGTAGTGAGAGTCTCTGCTTTTTGTGCTTACACAGCCACTCTGCAGGAGCTCTTGAATGGGACAGGGGTGCTGCAGCTTCTTTGGAAAGCCTGCAGATTTGTGTCGCTGATTTTGGTGTTCATTTCTAGCTGGACAGTTTTCATGTGAGTTGCCTCCCCCACACATTTATTGGTGCAAGCTCCACTGTTTGAATTGTACAAATATGTCCCTCAGCCAGCCAGCCTACAGGTTTTTGTGTCCAGGTGACTCTGTAGTCTGTCTAAACTTTGTCTTTGGCCGTTCACTTTCTGTATGAAGTGCTTCCAGAAATCATTTTACAGGTGACTTCCTTTATTGTGAGCAATTAAACAGATGAAGAGTAATCAGAAAAGATGAAGAGTATCAGGAAATGTGCTTCGATATATATCCACCTAGAGACCATCTTTTGATGGTCAATTGGATATCCTTGTCCTCTTTGGGCAAGAGGGTGCCCATAGTTCCTCCCTGCTTTTTATTCTTTGCCATTCTTTCTGCTACTTGTTTCCTGGAGGACCTTGTTCCTGGATCTGTCCCCTCAGGGTTCGGTGCTGGGTGGGTCCAGTTAGTGGGTCTGGGGCAGGGCCCACAGCGTCACAGTACAACTCGTGTCACAGTGTCGCAGCAGGTGGGTCTGGTGGGATGTTCCTGGAAGCAGCAGAACTCTTTCACAGCAGCTGTTCTTGGGCAGAGGAAGGACATTCTCTTTTTAGCAAGTAAGGATTTATTTAGTTTGAATATGGCATCATGTCTGCAGTGATAACTGTGATGTATCTGCCTTCTGAGGCCTAAATGGTCACACTTCTTGGCCTCACCTCTGTAGAGCAAGACTGGCACAATTTTTTCCTTTAAGGGTGAAGATGTTTTAAAAGCAATGTGGGAAGTTAATACCTTGGTGCCATTTGAATAGGAAAAAATAAAACTGAACAGAAAATATTGTGGGCTGAGCTATAACAGGAAAAGCAATGTGTATCTTTGGGGATAATTGTAAAGAAGTTCAGCTGGATGCATCACGATATTTCTGTCATTATGATGCGCCTTTTATGCCTTTCCCAAAGCTAATGTACTGGTCCCCAAATTAGATAGCAGTGCTGTTTAGAAAAAAAAGAAAAAAAAAGGAGAGGATCTGTGCCTCTGTTTAGTCCTTTTAACTGCAATCCTTAGTGATATTCCCCGCTAGGTGTCACCATTTTACTTGTGGAAAGTTGCTGTTTCTGAAGCTTTTGCAACCACTTAAAAATTTCATCAATATTTAGTGTAATTTGTTTCACTTCTGAAGATAGATGTTGCTTGCTTTTCCAGTGCCAATCTTCTTTTTAAGTACGTAACGTTTAGGTGGAAGCATGAAGTGTAATTGCATGTTGATATTTGAATAATTGTGTATAATACGCATTTTGGTAGTGCAGGCCTATTGCTTCCTGGAAAATGCTGGATGCCTTAATATCTTTCAGACGCAATGAAACTTTTGATTATAAATCGAAGGGATCTACCGCCCGGTAAGTCCTTAGTGAATGTGGAGAATCTGTATTTACAAGTATAATAGCTCCTGCTGTGCTGCTCTTCAAACCCCTCAAGATATATACTTAACATGGATTATTGGGAACAAGTTTTTCACTACTTCCTACCCATATGTCAGCATTAACCAACTTAACGAGAAGACTGCTGGAGATCTGTAAAACTGAAGAGGTGCCTGTGAAACTGCAAAATTAGAAGAATAAAAATAAGCCTTTGATTTTGATCGTATGTGTCGTCCCCTCCAGCAGGAATAATCGGGGGCTGTATCTAACTGCTGTGAGAGCATGATTAAGACATTTGTGCTTCTAATGATAGCATTACATGTGTTTTTCCCGTCCCCCACTTCATTCCTTGCAGTTACTTCACCATTTCAAGCAATAGCAGCATGCAGTGTGGACCAAGAATTTATTCTCAGTGGTGGGAGGCACTGAGCACTAATAAATAAAGTAGCTGGGATGACTGGTTATTTTTCCGTGGTTGGTGTTTTGCTGTAGTTTTTTTCCTGCCTGTAGTTTAGTAGCCTCCGCTGGCATGGTGGGAAGTAACAATCAGTAATATACAATACAATGCCACAGAGAGACAGTATTTTTTTTTTATCATCTGTTCATCTATCATCTGCATCTCCTTTATTCTTCACCATTTGTCTGAGAAGTGTCTCTGTTTTCATCAGCTTAATTTCCTTTGAGTTGCTTTTCTCTGGCCTAACCTATGTCATTAGACTGGACATTTGGCTAAAAGCTCTCAGAAGAGAGGCAGCTTCCTCGAGAAACACCTATGCTGCAGCAGACCTAGAGAAAGAAATAAAACAGGTGTTTTTGAAAGCTGGCTGCTTTTGAAGATCTTATATTCTCAACTCTGATGGTTAAAAAAGGAAACAAAACAAAACAAAATCTTTTTTGAGTTACTGCATCAAATGTTGAATGGAGACTTTCCAGTAAGTCTGGGATAATTTAAAAATATCTAGAAAAAGAATACTGCTAGGAGTACACTAATAGACGAGAAGCTAAAAATTTTGAATGCACACTGGATTTTAATAGACTTAAAAGTTACTTCCTTGATAATATATCAGCTTGACAAAATGAGAACTCGAAACAGTCACCTTGAAGACTGACAAAAAGCACATCTGCAAGTGTGTTTTTCAAAGAGTCTCTTTTTTTCTTAGATGTCTGTTTTGGTCTGGCAAATGCAAGGAAACGTTTTAGAAAACCAAACCAACCACACGTAAGAAATTAGTGAACTAAGTGAAGAACTAAAATATTTGTCAATCTACCTAAGAAAGCCAGCTACTGCTTTCCGATTGTGTGTGAAAGACAGTTTAGAGGCAACAGAGAAGTAGCATTAAAAAGTAATCATATTTTTATTAGGCATATGTGTAAGGATTAGTTCATGACATACAGGATTCAAATGTGTCATTTGATGGTATTTGTCAGAGGTGTGGAAGCAAAGTTCAACTCCTCAAGGACTTAGTTGGCTCAGGCTTCAGAAAGGTAGGACTCTACTCTGGAATTCTGTGACAGACTCAGCCTGCCAAAATATCTGTCCTAGCTAAATTCAAGTGAGAGAAGTTCAACCTCCCATATCTCTTATTTCTGATCAATCAATAGCAATTCCTTGACTGGGGCAAAGCCTATTTCAAGGCATCAGAGATTGAATTTCGCTCTTAACAGGCAGCAGGGAGACTTTCATGGCAGAATTTGATGTAAATTTCAATATTGTAGGTGTGGTGGTGGAAGTCTGATTACAACATCTGATAATAACGTCATGCAGTAACACAGTAAATAATCAAAATAGACCTTGGGGCTTTTTCATTTAGTATAACTAGTAAAGAGAACAAAGGTAGCAAATAGCCTCATCTTTCAAAACCATCCTTTAGGGAATTTTTTGTTTTGGTTTTTGCTTTTCTTATGCTATTACAAGCAAACAAGCAAACCTTATCTAGTTCTTTACCTCCCCCTCACCCTCAAAGTGTTTATATTTCTTAGGGGATTATTAAGCTTTTCCAGGGGTCAGATGTTCATTTTTCTGTTAAAGGACCTAGTTCAATATTTCAAATGCAAGTATTTATAATAGTTCTACATACTTAAAGCCTGATTCAACATGGATAAGACCTACTGGGTCCATGGGAAATTGATGACAAGGATTATAAGAATGAGCATGATTTGAAAGCAAGAAGCTGCTTTTGTCTGACTGCTCTGTTTGAATTTTTAGATTGCTACTGTAGCTACTGTGCATATTCAGTGATTTAAGTAGCCCTGTGGTTTTCCAGAACTAACGGTGGTTTAAAACATGCACCATGCCCCTGTTGGGCTTTGCAGGTTTGGAAGAGGCAGGCCTGTGGCTTGGACTCTGGCTAAGGCAGGAATGCCGTGTAGGGCATCTCTGCAGCCCCTCTGCATGCACCGTGTGACAATGAGTTTATAGTTGGCAAGGTGTCGGCTTAAACTTTACTGTTTTCTTTTATCTCTGCAGTACAGCTGTAATAAAATAGTTACTGAAGGCCTTTCTTTGCATTCTGTTCCTGCATGTGGTTAGTTCAAATTTCAGATGGTCATCTTGTTCGTGCTTATCTTCTTCCAGTCCTTGATCACTGGATAATCTTTTTCTCGCTTGTATCTGCATCTGTTTGTTTTGTTCTTGTGTCAATCTTTTGCCAGTACCATTTTCAGTTGCATGGAGGTGTTTGGTTGTAAACTTGTTTGTTTGCTCAGCCCCCTTACTTAGTCCGGTACTTTGATCATTCTTTGTTCGCATCAAACTGGAGACCATGTGTGCAATCACGCAGATTTTGGGAGAGCACTGTGTGTGAAGTTTGAACTGTAAGTAGGGCTGCTGATTACTTTATTCTTGAACAATTCCTTAGATCTGTAGGCTCTGCTGACCAGCTATCAGAAGCAGGAAGGGCGGAAAGGAGATTACAAAAGCAAAGGGACTTTATAATTTAACCTATAGAAACCTAAATTTCCCTTTCAGAGATAAGCATTTTTGCTGTGAAGAGTTACAAAAATGGATTTTAAACAAAATAGTTCTGGAGCTCATTGAGTGGAAAGGAGTGCTATGCTGTCATTTAGAGTAGGCCCTGTAACTCTTGTAAACTCTTCCAGGTTCCTTTTGTTCTTTAAGCACGGATGTCACATGCCTGATTAGTAAGATATAAAGATGATCCAGGGTTGTTCAGATATTTACTGATATTTACTATTTTTATGGCTGAGTTTTACATATTTTCAAATGAGTTTTGTGTTTGTTTCCTTAAAATAAATAATTAAACCAACATTTTTCCACTTGGAAAAAATCAGTAAAAACAAGATCAAGAAAAATATTAATTTAAAAGTGGTCTGTGCTGTAAAACATGTCCTTCAAGCTGTGTATTGCCCTTTCTCAAAGTGCATCTGTGCTTGCTTTCTTTTCCCCAAAGATGAGTGAGTGAGTGGAAAATAGATTTAATTTTCTTTGCTTTACTACTGGCTGTAGGAGGGGAAAAGCTGAACTGTTGAAATACTGCTAAAACTCCCCCAAATCTCTAAGGCTACACAATATTTTCTTGAGTATAGAAAAATAAAATTCAGCAAGGGCATGCTTAAAGCTGTTTGCCTTCTAGCAAATCCACGTCTAGAGCACCCAATGCTGGAGACAAGGTCTTCTCATAGTCACGTCTGTATGTATGGTATGTGTGTAGGACTGGCAAGTGGTGCAGACTTTGGTGCTGGTAAAGACGTGGTGTGTACATGTAGTCCTGGGACCATAATGGGGCAGTCGCTCCCTGTGCTATGTCCCTCAGGGATGTAGATGTACCCTGATTGATGGACACAGTTGCCCAGCACAGTCAGGCTGGTGTTCCCACCTGGCTGATGAGGCCTTTTGGAGCTTCAGATGCAAAAATGGGACTGAAGGGGCAGTCAGGAAATGAATAACCTTTAATTTGGTTATTCTTTGATCACTACCCGTAGCTAGTACCCTGCCCAGCTCACTGTCTTGCTAATCGAGTCATGCAGATTCGGAATCTACCTCATCTGCAACTGCAGGGTGAGCATGAAATCAACATTGCATTCAGTGTACAGAGGGGTACCAGGTTGTTGTGGGTGCCATCCTGTTGGAGAGGTGCTTACTTTGCAGTTCTGGTGTTTATTTTGTTGTTGGCACAAACTCCTGCTGCACTTCTGAGAAGTCCTGTGCCACCTCTTCTGAATCTGAGAGTGATGAAAGCCCCAAGGAGCCAACAGAGATGATGCAGCTGCGGTGACACCAAGATGGGTGACCAAGACAGTGAGGCTGGCACAGCTTGCCCTGGACAAAGGAAAATCAGGACTTTATAGAGTCAGGGAGTAGAAAGTGAAGGGTTATTCCATGAAGAGTTTCTGCTCATCACCCAAACTGTGGCCATCTTAACAGTGTGCATTCTGCACAATGCAGGGATGTAATCGAATGTATAGCAAAGTAGTATTAGTGGTGCCAGTTGGTTTCTGCTCAAAGCATAGTTCATGATCAGTTAACTTGAATGAAAGCTGATTTTGTTGGCTGATTTTTATTTTTGATTAACCCATTCTGGAAGACACAAGTTATGGGAGTTGAACGTTTTAGAGTAGCTGTAAAGTATAGAGGAATTCTACGTCGCTCCTCCACACTTGCCATGTGATTCCGTATATCTGAAACTGTTTCTTGCACTATCATTTTATAGAATTCAAAAAATTACAGTTTACCTGTGACAAAATGTGTTAGCAAAAGCTAGCACTTTTTTTTTTTTTTCTTCACCTCTTTGTTAAATGCATCTTATGAAGCAAGCTTGTGGTAAGAATTACCTGTGAAGGAACCACTATATTTTGGATACTATCCTGGTAGTGCTGGGAACCCAATAATTTTTGGTGATTCCCTTTCTTTATAACTCTTGAAGAGGGGATAGAGAATTCAGTGCCCTAAACAGTTCAATATCTTTTTTTTTTTTCCTGTGAGTTTTCTGAATTAGTTTTTCTTAGGTATGGTAGCCCTCTTCTCTTCTTGTGAAATCATAATGCTGTATTTATTTTTTTATTTGCATATGCTGTGTTGCAGAGATGTCAATAACAGATGTGTTAATTCATAAATCTGTATGTAATGTAAACAGGAGTAAAGGGTTGTGTTACTATCATGAAAAAATGCTGTAAATGCAGGTTTCTACCATTCACCTGAGTATTAAAAGCAAAATGGGAGCATACTTTCTGATTTTTTTTTATGACCGAGCTATAGCAGGAATGTGAAGCTGAGTGGTGCAGAAAAGTGAGCAGTGATAAATAGCGAATGGAGAAAGATGTTTTTAAGCATGAAGTTTGAGAGGGAATGAATGAAGCAAATGCCTAGTGGCGTTTTAGTCTTGACCTCAGATTCATGGGTGGTTGTGGATCCATTGCTGTAGGAAATGAACGATGGTGAAAGTGAAAAGATTCTCAAGCAAGGAGGTTGATAGCGTTTGAAAAGGTGAAAGAAAAGAAAGGGGGAGAAAAGGCATAAGAATTAAGGCCAAAAAAGTAGAAAGAAAAGGAGGGTGGGCAATAAAATTGGTGAACGATAGAAGCACATGTACCTCAGGAATAATTTGCGGATGGGAAAGTCAGGGCACTATAGTGGTGGCAGTTCCCCAGGGCTGTTACCAGCAGTAAGCGAAGAGAGAAGAGGGGCAGTGTTGGTGAAAGGAGCAGGAGCAGGAGCAAGAGCAGGGGCAGCTGCTTGTGCTCACCACAAGAGGAACCGGGAGGCAAGACACCAGCGAGCAGGAGCTCAGGAGGGCAGAGGTGGAGATGATACGAGAGTCTCCATGAGGGGAAAGGGACAGAGAAGCACCCAGGAGGGTTGCCAGAGCTGCTGAAGAAGTCAGCTAATAACTGCATTCTAAAAGAGCTCGTGGTATTTTGGGTGGCGAGTGATACTCATTTCCGTGATGGCTATGGAACGTGTTTTATACGTGAGAAAAATGAGTCATGTCAAAGACGATAGAGTCCGTTAGCTCCTGAGCGTTACTGCAGACGGTTGTCAGAGTGTGAAATGCGGAAGGCAAGATGTAAAATTTGGGGCTCGAAGGATTTTGCTGAATTTAGGAAGTCGAGCTGTCATGCAGGTAAATGCAGGTGGTAGACAATGTGGCAGATGTACTACCAAACAATTTCTCTCTATTTAAATTCAGACATAGAGAACTATGCAAAGCATTTTCATGTAACTTAAAAGCCTTTTTTAAACAGCTCTGTTCTGACTGGTGAGAATATTTTAACTGAAATCAAGCTCTAAATTTCTTATTTTTTAAATCTGGAATAATTCTTAATGGAAATACTGAAGAAATAACAGTGGAAAAATGACATCACAAATAAAAAATGAGTAAATCAGTGCCAAGTTTAAATTAGATCCTCCAGCCTTACTGATACTACTAAAACTTTATTAAATAAAAGACTAAGTCTTTATTAAAGAAGTAATAGTGACTTTAACTTTATTCTTTATTTCTTGAAATAAAAAGGAGCGAGGTTAAGTAATAAGTAATAACTTAAAAAGAAGGTAAAAGGATGTATAAAATCAGCAATGCTAATCATTGTGTTTTAAGATGCACTCTTGTACATAATGTCATAATCATTTTTTCTCCTTTTTTTTACTCTATTTGTGAATGTACACTGCTGTCTTCAAATATTATGGTTTAAAAGAGGTAAGAAAAATATAACCAATTTCAAACATGAAATAAAAATATAACAATATAATTTGAAGCTTCAGGATATATTACTGATTTTATTCATTTTATTTATCCAAAATACCTTTGCATAAGGTACATAATGGTTCAGCTACACATGGTTCAGAGGCATAGCATACATATTAATTTTTAATAAATATTTTAAATAATATTTAATATTTATGCCACATTTTATTCAAATATTTATATGTAATAGTTAATAGTTCATATTTAATAATATCATCAATTAATTGTTAATAATACTTATTAAAACAAATGTAATCCTTCACAATTAGTATAAAAAGTGCTCCATGTCACCTGGAAACAGGAAGATGGCTTGAGCTCTTATGTGATAGTCTTATTCTCTAACAGCTCCTAAAAGGCTCTTTAGACAGTAAATATCCCTAAATGTCATGCTTGGAAGCCAGGCCTAGATTTACATGCAGGGTGAAATGGAAGCTATTCCTTCAGGCATAATTTTACTCAGAAATGTTCTAGCATCATTAATAATGTATAAATGTAACAGGTTTACATTAAATCAAGCCGTAGACTAGGTCACTTCTAATCTGTACAATAATTCCTACATGGCAGTAAGTATTACCCTATTTAAAAATGTGTTTGGTGGGGAGCGAATGAATATGCATGAAAATAACATTTTTTGAAGCCAGAAAACATTTTGATTACTGACATGACCCAATTCAGTTCAGATTGCTTATTATGGCAGGGTGTTTAAATTTGGCTGCCTTGTTTGCACTAAATGCTCACACTATTGCTATAAAGAAGATGTAAAGGTAGTAGATATTAAATACCAGAAGACTGTGGGGAACAAAAATGTATTTTAGCGAAAGCCATTGTAGGTAGTAGTGGTCCCGTAGGATTGCAGCTGTAACAGTCTCCTCCTGTCTATCTTTGGGTGACTTTTTCTGTGTGTGAAGAGACTCTGTAAGCAGGACACATGCATCTCATGAGCATACAAGGGACAGGTAGGATTTGGCGAGCTGCTATTCTAGTCATTAATGCGATTGCTGTCCCCAGTAAGACACTCAGAGAGTCTTGGCTGCGACACACTTGTTAGTCAGGTGAAGATCTGAAACAGACCTTAGTTCCTGCTCCGTTACTATCTTCCGTCTGCCTATTTTTCTCCATTAGGATTTTATACCTTTCTGTGGTAGTGTTTTTCCTCTTGAATCCTTCATCTGGTAACAATTCAAGTCTCATCACCACTACCTCTGTTTGCAGTTCTACCTTTCTTATGTTGCAGGGTTGTATTCTGTGTGTTTTCCCGAGGTCTTTCTCAGAGCTTAGCGGTTTCCTTGGGAGTCTGAGGCAAGGTTGTGCAGCTGTGCTGGATCAGAGCTAGGATTGGATCTCAGAAGGATGACAGCTGGAAGGCAGGAAGCAGAAATGTGTAACCATAAGATCGAATATCATCAGAGGGTGAACCAGGAACTTAAATGAAATTAATTATTCTTGAAATTATAAGTGCTGCTATTCATGGTTTGTGAATCTTGTATGGCTTTAATATGCCTTCAAAATAATTTCCAGTAGTTGGTTTTAGTGCTGAATGTTTATTTTGTGGCAGGGGGGTTCTCTTCCAACTATTTCAGCTGTTGATGTGTTCTGAGAAATGCAGTCTAAACAGATAGCGGCCACCATTTAAGGCAAGGGCATTAAATACTAAGTTTACATCTCCTACAAATCTTTCAAAGCTTTTCTGGAGTCACAGCCTGCACTCGTCTTTTCTTCTGTTCTAGGAAATGGGCCCCATCATGATCGAAGCAGTGTTTATGACCAGAGCAATGTAGTAGATGGAGTTTACTGCCTCCCAATATCACACTGGATTGAAGTCTCTGGACATACTGATGAGATGAAGCATACAACCGACTTCTATTTTAATATTGCAGGACATCAAGCTATCCATTACTCCAGGTAAAAGAAAGAAGTCCAAGCGTTCAGACAGAAATTCTGTATTGACATGATATCCACAGGTTTGGGCTCTGAATTGAGAGTGGGAGCATGTACAAAACAGCCCTTTCAGAACAAAAATTGAATGCCTCTTTGTAGTTAAACATCATTTTTGGCAGTAAAAAGGAGACATTCTTAGTTCAATGATACGGTCAGCTTGTGAAAAGCTGTGTTAAATGGCATCACCTCCAAAAATGCCTATCAGTAATTTATGGGTAAATTTTATGAGACACTGTTATTTTCAAATGCTTGTCCACATACACACATTAATATGCATAAGTATAATACACATATTCCCATGTATTTGGGATTATTTTGTTGAGGAATATATTTTGGGGAAACAAAAAGGATGTATCCCGGAAAGCTAAGATGTGATGTTATTGCTTGTGTGTGGTAGCAGCAACTGCTATGAGTAACAGCTGTTAAAGGTGATTTGTTGCATAAAATACAGTGTATGCAAGCCCTTTAAAAATGCTAAACTTTAGTCCTAAAAAGTTTATACCTCCTTGCGGTTCAGTGGAATCCAGTTTGATTCCCAGACAACAGCTGCCTGTTGTCCTGTTGTGCCTAAAAGGCTCCCAAGAACTTTTTTTTTTCTTTTTTTTTCTTTTGTGTGTGTGTGTGTGTGTGATTATTGCTCGCCTTTGACGTACTGGGCTCAAGAAGTGCTGCTAGACCCACTCGTGTTCTTTGAGGGAAAGGAGTGCACTTGGTTCTCTAAGAGCAGATGTCGACTTCTACTGCTTGTGCTGAAAGGAAGTGCGAAGTACCTGTGTGCTACCTCCCCAGTGAAGTATCCTGGTCTGAATTAGAGCCAGGGATGCTTAAAGGGAAGGTGATAAGCCTCATTTGGTGCTGCACATAAAGCACAGATTGTGCTTACAGGCAGTGGTCTCAGTGCTGGTCATTAGCAGTGTGGCACTTGGGGACCATTTGTAACTTTTGCTTGTCCCCAGTTGTGGACATGGCTGCATCACAGCTGGCAATGCTGATATGCCATGTGTAGCTCATACTGGTTAATGATCCCAGCGGAATACCCCTTTCTTGAAAAAGGCAAATTCTCTCTTCCTTCCAGTGGATTATAGCTTTCCTTTGGGTGATTTCCTCTGGAATGGTGTTTCAGCTACTCCATGCTCACAGACTTGATTTCTCTTTCTGTTCTTCTCTCTGAACAGCCAAACGATGTAGAAGCAGAGTTTTCTTCTTCTCATCATTTTTGCTATATGAGGGAAAGATTTTCTTCTCTTGGTATCTTTCCAAATATAGCAGATTCATAAACACTGTTAGGCCCTATGCCTTTATACCTTGTCCCTGGCATTTATATACTAGCTATTTAATATGCCTGACAGACTCTACTGTTAGCTGTGTCTTAAGTATCCATTTCAAGTACTCTATCAGAGAGAAGATCTTGTTTACTCCAAAGCAGAATCATCAGTCCCAAATAATCTTCAGCTGAGAAAGGAGGAAAAAAAATAAAAGGCCAACTGTCAGAGACTATTTAAGCACAAAAGGATAACCTGTCTTCATTTTTGAGGCAGCAGTGATCCATTTAATACTGTCTTATCGGCATGGGTATATGTTTCCAAGATCAGGTAAAGAACTGCACATTCCACTTAATATTTGAGGGATTTTTTTTCTGAATTATGTAATAATATACTAAGTGTTTTTTTTTTTTTTATTCCTGAATAAGGGCCTCCTCCTCTTTTCCCTTCTTACATATATATAACTTACTACAAGGCAGCCTTAAAGTTGTATGTGCATCTTCACTGGGTAGTTCTTATTTCTTTAAGCTATATTAAGTGAACAGGCCTATAACAGTGCTGTTGCATAATTATTTTTAGTACTTCGAAGTTATGCAGGCTTAAATGACTTTTTGATTATTAACACTTGTGCAGATTCATCACTTCACTGGTTATAATAAAGCAGCCAAAGCCTACTGGCTAGGTGTTTGTTTGTTTGTTTGGTTTTTTTTTTTTTTTTTTTTTTTTGGCAAAACAGCTGACGAAAATGCCTTTATTTTGTATTGATTCTACAGTGGAGAATGCCATTCCTACAAAAAAAAAAAGATCAAAAAACAACCAGTCCTTGTGTGTTTAGAGTTAACTGTATAATCTAATCTGTCACAACAACTAGAAACACTTGTTCCTAGTTTCACTACTACCATATTTCTTCATTAAGTATTTTTGTAAATTTTATATGGGTTTTAGCAGTATGAGAAGAATCTACTTCCTCTTGGTGCCCCAGATCATTCTGAATAATGGTCAAGTTGACAGAAATGCTTCGAGAGATCAGATTTTAAATTTATTTAACTTACCAGTCAATTTTTATTTAAATTTGTATCTAAACAGCTCCTTTATGTTCATCTTTTATGCTGTATATTTTAAAGAAATATATTTGAATTCATTTTTTTAAGTATGAAATGTAAGTCACTCTCAGCTACAGTCATGGCTGTTATCTCCATAGTATTGCTTATTAGTAATTCACTTGTTTTGGACATGACACATATCGCTGAAATCTCATTCAGGAAAAAAGTAACAGTTTTCCTGTTACAAATTATAGCAATAAGGTGCCTTCAAATTGCAGGAGTATTCATTTAGGACACAATCATTTTCCAAAGAAAATAAGAGTTACTGCCTTCTTTCCTGGGGCAGGAAGACTTCAGAAAATCTGTATATTTGGGTCGCTTCAGTTCTGCTTCAGCTCCATCTGTGAAAGGTGGAATTTAGTAATTCCAGGGTGTTATAAGCCGTAATATTAACATAAAAACTTCAGCAATTCTCAGAAAAAGAGCATTACGTAAGGACAGAGAGGGGATGATAACTGAAATTACAAAATCTTTACATAATATGTTTGAGACATTGACCCTTTATGACAGAATTAGGTACTGCAGGAAGGGATATCACTGAGAAGAAAGGACATTTAGTTAGAGGTTACCATTTTCAGATTTAAATCCATATTTACCACCCTGCTCAGATCTGAGACTCAGTTCCCACAGCTTTTGCCGACTCATTTGAGAATGATGTATGACCATCACCTTTTAATTTTAGGATATATATTTAAATGTCCTTTATCGTGTCTGAACTTTAATAATCCATGTTTCAAATTTACAGCTTTCGTAACTATCATTTCATTCATTGTACATACTTTTTGTGAATCTATCTCCAAATTCTGATAAAAAAAATACTTGTAATGCTTTGCAAAGCAACACAGCTGTGGGAAAATAAACTGGATTCTGTAAGAAATTTCCTCAGACTGGCAGGCTGTAAATTTCCTCAGACTGACTGATAAGAGCCAGCCAATCTGTAGTTGAAGTATTTTTAATGCTGGTGAACCTTTTTTTTTTCTTTTACATTGAAAACCGAATATGCTTTTTTTTTAAAAAATACAATAGCGAAGTTGCTACGTGAGAGTAACTCATTGATGTTAACAGTTTTTGAATATATATTTTTTGTAGTGCAATTTACTGGTTAAAAATTTCAAGATTATAGAATGTTTGGGATGTTCCAGTTACCAGATGTAATCCAAGAAATGGGCTACTTGGCTAATGTGTTCCTATCACCAGTTTTTAGGTCCCTGAGTTTTCCCATAGGATAAAACAAAAGATGAGAGAAAAGAAACCCTTGTGCTTGGCAGTACTAGGTAATTTGTTTTCTTCTTGATTGTTGGAAATCAAACTCAATTTATGATGTAGTCTTTTTGAGTGCTTTGAAGCAATTTTCCTACTCTCACTGGCAATTTCTCTACTCTCATTGCATCATGCAGGCACTGGCAGCTCAGCATCCTCGTCCTCATGCCCTGTCTTGGTACTGGTTTTGTTCGTGACAATCTGTGTTTCCCACGTTGTTCAAGCCATGGGTTGGGCTGTGTGGTCAAGGGGGAGCTCTGAGGCTGTGCCTGTGTTAGGAAGTCCTGCAGCTCAACCCGAGTAAGTCTGCACAGCAGAACATCTAAGGACTTGCTGTGAAATGTACTATTTGCATTTCAGTGTGTTTTACTAGCTCTAGGCTGTTCACAGGGTCTGAAAGTTTGTTAGTGGCCAAGGTGGCACAGGGGAGTTTCCAGAATGTGTCTTAGTTGAGCTTTATCTGAAAGTAATGTGTTTTGTTCATTCTTAAACTGCTCTGAAACGTGAGGTGAAGTGTCATAGTGGAAATGATTAGGAGATTCACATCAAATTTGCACTTCTGATATGTACTAAAATGCTAGTGTAGAAACAACATAAGGGAGTGAGGAGTAATCCAGGGCATTATCCAGCTGCTTGTTGCTTACCCTTTGAGGCACTAAAGCTTGATGGAGAATTCTTTTGATGAACACTGAGTTACCTCTTGTCTGTATTAATTTTCCTGTGAAGAAAACGAATGTTTACTTGATTGACATGCATTTTTAATTGGGGTAAAAAACAAGAGTATGGTTGGATATATTTTACCTGGGAATCACTGGGGAGGAGTGTGATTTCTGCCAACTTAATTGAAAAACAGCGGTGGCTGCTGGAATGTTGAAACAATGTTGGGATTGGGTGATTTTTTTTTTTTTTTTTTTAAGACATCTATGGTAGAACTTAGTCTGAGATTAAGACCACTAAATGTGGATGTCTGTATTTAGCAATTCAAGTAACTGGCAACTAGGTGTCTACTTTAGAGTGAACAGAATTGGTTTCCAAACTCCACTGACTTACTTTAATGAGACCTCTTATTGATTTATAGTGATAGTTTAAAAATCCAGTGCTCTAGTTGCTTGAATGTTGATGTTTAGTGTCATTTGAATGTTCCAGAAACTCTTGTCTAATCTTCAGCTGCTGCATTACAAGAATTGGTCTCTTACAGCTCTTAGCTCACATCTGTGAACCACATACAGATGTTATAGGACATCTCAGGCATCAGTGGAAAGTTGCACTCAAGCAGTGCATAGAGCATTGCTGGGCCTGAAGACACCCCTTTGTAGCTACTCAAAGCTGGGTGTCTTCTTGATTTTGTATCCTATTCTTAGTCTATATTGATGGAAAATTTCCATCTCAGTTCAAAAAGAAGTCAGAATTATCTTTGAATTATGCACTTGAAAAAAAAAATTGAGAGGTTTTATTTTCAGTCCTTTAGCTCGCATTGACTTTGTCTTCTGACTTACTGGTTTTAATTCAAAAATAAAATAAAATGTCCTTTGGTATGAAGTGTCATTCAGGCATAATTTTCTTATTACTGAATTACAAAAAGAGCTTTAGAGGGGAAACTCACACAGACACACACAAAACCCTACTATGCAGTGAACTGTGCTACTCTACTAGAAAGCTGAACTGATACTTTATGCCTACATTATAATTTAAGAAAAGAGGTGATGATGTCTAGTGGGATTACCACAAATAATATGAAAAGTTGAGAGCCAGCTTTCCCTGTGCTTAAAGAGGACTTGTGGCAAGAATATCAGAGAAAAGAATAAGAAATAACGAGCTCCAGAAAAAGTGTCTTCCATTGTATTCCAGTAAAATAATCCTCATTAAAAATATAAAACATCAGTAGGAGTTTGTCCCCTGATTTCAGTGGATGTCAGTACTTGGGAATCTTAACTGTAAAAGCAGTTTTATACATTAAATAGTCAAAATATTCTAAACCATATTGTATGATGTTTATCACATGAAACGGGTCATTTGACCACTTGCTTGAATTTTGTTTCATTATACTGAGCGGCAGTCTTAAATTAATCTAAATTTGATCTCATATTTATTTACCAACGGAATAACCTCTTGCAGTGTTTTTGTAAAACTGCATTTTTCTATCGCTGTATATCTTTCATTTTGGTCTCGCCCCTTCTGGTGAGCAGATAACGCCTTGAGTTATCACCCTCACCTGAAACTGCAAAATGTTTTATCCTCTGCTAGGGAGGAAAGACACTTCAAATCAGTATAAGAAGTTTTTTGTTGTTGTTGTTTTGTTATTTTTTTTTCAATTTAACGTCTTCAAAATTAGGAATGTGCAGGTCTGCTTGTGTGATGGACTAGGAGCAAGAGTGGGTAGACAACCTTTATGTTATAAACTCAGAAGTTTATTTCTTTCCAAAGTCCCTGTTTTTTTTACATTTATTTATTTTGAGTGTTTGCCTGTATTGGGTAGCAGATGCGTTTTTCTTCTACATTTGTTGCTGATCCAAACTAAATATTTCCCTTTCATGAACTCTCCACATTGTGCCCTCTCAACGAATGACCATCCTGCAGTGCTAAGCTGAAGGTAAATCCATTCAGACGAAGGAAAGGAAAAGATAAGTTCTGCTGCCAACAATATGCTTTCCTCTGTCTCTCCTCTTTAAACTTGAAAACTGGTGCTGCTATTCCACATTTGGTGATTTTTTTTTTGACATGAAAAATATGGCACCTACATGGGATACCTAAATCTATGATACCCTGCTTAGGTTAAAAAAATCAATTTAATGAATTTTGCACAGAAATACATAATTTGTGTGTGTCAGCAGTTGATCACAGATGTGACTGTAGTAAAGTGTAGAGGTATTCTGATTGTAAAATAGCCCTATTTAAACAAAACATGCCAAGTTACCACAGCAGCCCTGGCATTTGAAGATTGTTTGCCTGTATTTGATGGAGTAGATAACTTTTGCATTTAGCGAGGAGAGACTCCTGCATGCAGACTGGCAGTCACCACCCGATAATTTGGAAGGAGTGGGAGAAGCCAACTGTGACCACCGCTTCACTGGCACATGCAAAATGTTGTCCCAGTTGTCATTGCTGTTGGAAGGATTTGCCAGAGGAGATTGCTGAAGGGCCAGTTTTGGAGTGCGTTGAGCTGGTCGAGTCCCTCGGTGTAGCAGGGCACTTTCACAGGCCTGGGGTAAGGATATGCGCTTTACCAGGCAGAGAAGATTGCTGTCCTCTCCCTGTCCTCGCAAGAATGGGAAATGCCTAACTGGAATTTGTAATTTCCTCACCTCTTCAATTCTGCCCTATGCCCCTGCTTGTTCGCTTGTGCTAGACCTCATAGAGCAGTGCCAATAAATGAATGTCTAGCCCTTGCTGATGCCTCTTCAATGTAGCTCAGTGATGTGCATGCATCGCCAACAAATATACTTGCAGTTGGTTTTGCTAAGTAGGAATCTGTTGGAAGCTTAGAATAATAATAGTAATAAAGCCCTATTGTTCTGTATTACAAAAAAATTGGTCTATTTTAACTCTTTCAAAGTAATAGTATAGATGATGCTTTATGTGTAACTGATACGAACCTACATCCTGAACATCACAGAAGCCATTGTCACTCTGTAATACAGTGAATAAACTGAATCGGGCGAAGTCTCTTTTTGATCATTTTGTTTTCTGAGTATAGACAAATATTAGTCGTCAAAGTAGCTCTAGAGTACCTCACTATGCCCTACCATCTGGGCATGAGAAAGGAGCTTGAGATGGGAATTCTTAGCTATTTCTTAATCAGATTTTTCATAAGTGCCATAATAACAAAGCAAATCTAGCATCAGAACAGATGCCATAAATTTTGCATCTGTTTGCATTTTGCAAGTAAGTGATCAGATTTTTGCATGATTGTCATCAGTTTTTGAACTCCCATTAGTACTTCTACCTGCAGAAACTCCCGTCTTAGGTCTGATGAATGGCCTCTCTCCAGCAGGCTGTCCGGTACACTGCAGTGTCTGAGGGACACCAAATAGTGTCTAGACATGAGGATGACACTGTTGAAGTAATGGCTGACTCACGGTAGATTATCTCTGTAAATGTGATAAAATTGAGGGGGAATGAGTTTGGCAGTCATTGGCACTAAAAACTGTAGCGAACTTGTGTGTGCTATCAATACTTTCAGCTAAATTTCAAATAGCAGACAACATTAATGTTCACCAGCTTTTCCAAGAATTTTTTTCCTCTTTCTATAGAGTTACAATGTATGTGGTCATCATTATTGATAAGTTAATTTTGATCTGCTATTTTATAGTCTAAATAGCATAACATTTTAGAAATGTTTTAATATGCAATTTTTACATTGGTTGAAATTATAGAGCAGCTAGAATAACTCTAGCCCAATCAGAATACACACACACATACACAGATATGTGGATTTCACTTCTGATGGGAACCAGACTATTTCTGATTAGTGATAGAACATTTTCACAGTTTAGAAATTACTGAATTTGGCAAAATAGTGTCTAGCGCTCATCTACGCTGAAAAGCAATTTAATTATTTCTTGTTTGCTAGCTTTCCTTGCTCTCCTCCTCTTCATAAGGGTAAGCAAGTCTGTGAAGTTCTTTCTGTTTCTCACCCCTGCATGGAAAAATAAATAAATGTTTCAGATGTACAACATCTGAAAAAATGGGTTATTCCTAAATATGTTCTGAATCATATTCAGAATTAATGTCAAAGCATATCAGCTGAGAACCAGTCAGCTTCCAAACTTTGATGGCTAGGGAGGTGCTATGAATATGCATCAACTTCCAGATATTGTTGCTAGAAACCCTAAAGACTGAGATCCCCTAGGCAAAAGAGAGCAAAGCTCTTAATATACTTTCATCTTGGAAGTTAATAGAATTTCATGTCACAAGGATGGGATGAGCTTTTTGAGTTCTGTGTGGTGCCACTGCTGAATTGCCAGCATATGTGTGGCAGCCATGGCAAAATGAGACCACAGCAAGAATCCTGATGCTTGTAATGTTGTACAAGGCTCTAAATGGCAGCATTTTTAGGATATGACCTTCCTCTGGAAACTAAGTAATTTATATATAAATTGAATGTGCCTCCATATGCTTCTGATCAGCTGAGTGAATTTTACTTTTGTTTTTTATATATATTTATTATCAATCTGAATATGGTTATTATGTAGGGTAGTGTTTGTTTTCTTCAGTCATTTTTTTCATCCTCCTATGTGAATCTAAACAGAAGTAACAGTGGCGGTCTGTTTTCTTTCTTTTTGGTTTGGACCCTTCTGGGATCCAGAATACAAATTATTTGTTGTTCAGATTGGGAAAAAAACACATCAAAACCAAAACAAGAGCACAATATATCTTTTCTGCCAACTGCCATTCACGAGATGGATATTTTTCAGTGTCTTCTGATAAATCACTGTCAGGAGAAAGACAGGAATAAGCTGTGCTTCGCAGTGTGAACCAGGAAAAGAGACTTTCTCCACAAATAACAGTGGCTTACCACTACAGCTTTAAATCTAGAGTAACGCCAATCCTATTAAATTCAGTGTGCAGAAATACCTGGTAATAAATCCATAGCTGAGCAGGACTGGGCCTGCCACAGGGAAAGTTGCAAAGACGTGTCACCTTTGATGGAGGCAATTGGCTGTTTGTTAGGTGCCAGCAGCTTGTGGTTTGTCAGGTGCTTTAGGAGGAAACCTGGAATAAGGACCTAACAAAAAAGAACTAGTCATCCAACCAAGTAATTTCAAAACAGGGGGTAGGCAACAGCACCGCAAGCTAAAGGAGAATTTACCGTGATATGTGATAATCTTGCAATTTTCAGCTGTTTTTTAATCTGTTTTTTCTTTTTCTATTCTACCATTTTTAAGTGGTCTTTGGAACTGCTATTTGATAGAAATTTAATTATTTAAAGAGGTGATTGTTCAGAAATGAATGATTTCCATAATGAAGTTTAAAAGCAGCAAACCAAGACTGTTAATGGCAAGATGAAAGCTTTTCGTCAGCTGGGTGGTAGTGGGTAATATTTGGTTAAAACATCTGTGGCTCTCTAAAAGAGATCTTTTCATGTCTGTGCTGTTATGCAAAAAAAGTTTCCTTATTTCTTAAGGAAAACGTACAATTCCAGATCATCCTGGAAGAAATGGGGGAGAAAAACTAGGCACACTCTATTTAAAAAAGAGAGAGAAAAAAAAAAGAAGGAGTAAGCATACTTACTTGGTCTGTTTCTCTGTCAGATATAAAACACAAATACTAATAGTCTATTAAGCATGAATTTTGTGTGGGGTCTCACTGCTATTCTGAAAGACCTCATCCCTTTTTCCTGCCTCTTAAACATTCGGCAGAGTAAACCTCCTTCTCCTTTGGAGAGCAATTTGCAGGCATTGCCAGCTGTGAAAGGAATTGATTGCGTTGGTGAGAGTCTGGGCAATTTCCCTCACAGTTGGGACCATGGTGGGAGGACGTTGCACTGTTCTTCCACTAAATATGATGCTCCAATTATCTGGCAGATATTTATTTCTTGTGTTCTTTTACATGCATTTATTAGGTGGCCTGTAACAGCCAGGATTTGTTAATATAGTTTATCTAAAGATAGCAGAAGCCGCTTTTTAGAAACACAGGTTGTGAACTCAATTTTTTTCTTATTGCTAATCATCTTACCAGGAGAGGGAAAATTCAGATGTTAGTTACTATCGAAAAACCTCCGCTAAGAACACTCCAAGACAACCGGCAGCAAAATTAGTGAAGGACTTGCCTTGGCAGTGTAGTGAAACACGAAATGGCCTTTCTGTGTTTTTAGCAGGTACGATTCCTAGGTCAGATTTGCCTACAAAGCAGTCAGACAACTCTTAAAACCTGCTTCCAGAAATATTCTAGAATGAAAGAGCTCTCAATCTTCAGATAAGAGAGCTGACACCATCAGCAGTTTGCTGTTACCACTGGCTTATGATTTACTTACTTAGTGTAGGCTGTGTTCTGAAATGAATAACTTCTACATTACAAAATACAAAATAAATTCTGTATGGTTGTTTCAATTTAGATGAAATGGAAAAAAATGTTAAAAAGATAATTCATAGATACCCTCTGTTTAATTTTTATAACTGCTGATATAAATGCAAGTTTTAATGCTTGAATGCTCTAGACATTTGCAAGATGATTTTAAGGAACTTCCTCCATATCACTAGAGAGACAACTTGAATGTACCTCTATTTTCCTGAATTTTCTCTCAGAAATCAGCATCTATTGTATGAGGAAAGACTAAGCCAGCTGGGCCTCTTTAGCCTAGAGAAGAGAGGATTGAGAAGAGACCTGATCAACATGTACAAGTACCTTAGGGGTGAACGTAGGGAGGCCAAGCTCTTCTCCGTGGTGGTCCGTAACAGGACAAGGGGTAGTGGGTGCAAGTTGAAACACAGCAAGTTCCATCTCCATATGAGGAAGAACTTCTTTCCTGTGAGGGTGACAGAGCCCTGGAACAGGCTGCCCAGAGAGGCTGTCGAGTCTCCTCCTCTGGAGATCTTCAAAACCCGCCTGGATGCCACCCTGTGCCACGTGCTCTAGGTGTCCCTGCTGGAGCAGGGGGGTTGGACTAGGTGATCTCTAGAGGTCCCTTCCAATCTCAACCACTCTGTGATTCTGTGATGCTGTGAAATGTTAGTATTTTATTTTCCAAGAGTAAATAAACATCACCAAATGGTTTCTGTGTTTTCCTGTGAATAATTTTATTTCTACAGGAGAGAAAAAGAACTGTGTCTGTCTTTTGGGGAACATGGTAAGAGGCAATAATGACGAACTGTTTTTTTCCTCTTTTAATGCCTTTACTTTGGAAAATTTAATTTCAGGGAGCCAGATACTTAATCCCTGCTGTTGTTCAGAAGTTTAATGTATGTCCTCTTGTGACCTGTGATAAAAATTGAGTCAAAAGTCAGAGAGGTTGCCAAGTTACAAGAAATGTGGATTTCATCTTTATTGGCTCAAAAGATGCAATGGTTTGCAGGATAAAAGGGATGTCCTTTTTCTTTGATATGGAAAAAGCAGATAATATCAAAGATAATTTTAAGTATGCAAAGCAAGAAAAAGGAGAAATACAGAAGGAATATAAATATAGATTCAATACAAAACATAATTTCATGTATAGCCATCCGTATATATATTGCATAATATACAATATATATTTTTATGTATTGCGTAATTGAGTGAAGAGGAACAGCAGTAAGGCGGATGATAGCAGTAACACAAAGTCCAGTCACAAGGTGCAGAGCAGCAACAAGTCTCTATGACTGCTGCCTTTCAGTATAGGGACTGGACCAGGAGCTTGTGGAAAGATCTGTCGGTTCTGGAAGTTCTGGAGACTTTTTTTTTTTTTACTTTGTCTAGCTTCGCTGGTTCTGCTTTTCAAAACCCTTCAGAACAGATATCCCAGGCCTCCATTCTCCCAAGGTACAAGTTCACTCAGTAGGATATGCATTTTCATTAATAAAATAATTTCTTTAGTGTTCCTTATTTCTGTAGGCCAGCTCACAGCTTGAAGGGCTGGCTTGATGCGAGCCATTCCTAAACAGAGCATCAACTCTGTGTTTTTGCACGTCACTGCAGAAGATTGAATTGCTGATCTTCCTGTCATACTGACTTCCTTCTGGTGACTGGAAAGGAGGAAAACGCTTCTTGTATTTACTTACAGTCTAGGTAAGAAGCCTATCCAGTACTGTGTTTTACACAGTTAAAAAGTCATGTTTCAGCAGAGAATATAAACACATTTCTGAAAACTTCAGTAACAGTGGATAACTTTTAATATCGTTAATAAAAGTGCATATGATTCCTGTTTCTAAACAGGTGGAATGATACTCTTAGGAAAAATAAGAAATCTGAAAAAAAAGTTAGCCTAATAGAGTAGACAACCTATGGTAATTATTGTTAATCACTTCTCTCATAAAAGCTGGAACACTGCTAGGTCCTATAATTTTTAGTCAAATGATTTTTTTGCCTTATGACATTCAGGGCTTCTTCAGAAATTCAGAATATGCTTCAATTTTATATTAGGAAGACTTTAAAAGTTCCTCTGGGGCCTCTCAGCAACTCTGTTACTGTCTCAGTCATTTCTGACTTTAGAATAGGATGATGTGCTCCAAGGAGCAGGAGGAACAGCCTGCTTCCAGCAGCCAGGGCTGGGGCATCTTACAGTGTCTGTCACTCTGCCCTTCCTCCTCCTCCTCCTCCTCTTGTTCAGGAACCAAAGTGGGGGAGAAAATAGAGCTAATTTTCATGGATTATGGTGATGATCTACCAGGTCTTTGTGAACTGGTTGAAGTACTGAAAATGGGATAGTCATTTTAGGAGAGTACTATGCAGCAGTACTGAACTAACTACTATCCTCATAGCACTCAGCATGCTGTGAAAAGATGACCAGCTGCTCACTGCTGCCTCTCCATCTGTATTACCCAGAATCTGCAGACCTGGGGGTTGGAATTAATCTCATGCTCTGCTGTTCATTTGATCTTTGAGTGCTGGAGATCTTCCTTATGGCGTGGTTAGCATAGCCACATAGGTGCACATAACACAAGCAGTACATGGTGCTCTAGAATTTGTCTGTTTCTCTTTATGATTAATATAAATGAACTGTAATGTTTTAATAAATTCTGGACGAGTATTTTTGTAGGAGTGACTACAGATAGAGAATCTGTCAGAAGGATTGGTTTTGAATGATACCATAAGTCACGAACGTGTTTCTTCTGCTGACTGTCTTCCAGTTCTGAAGAAATCACAATCACAGTATTCTCTACACGTGTATATGCTGCCATTTAGCTTACAAGCCCTCCTTTCAACAAACTGATTTCATTTTCATGAAGGTGTTTCACATTTTCATGAAGATGTGCTTATTTCTGAAGTGTTGCAAAGCATTTCCAGCGGATTTGAAAAGTAGCATTTTGAGAAGTAAGTTCACAGCTTATTACTTTCAGTCTAGATTTCACAGTTAGTTTCTGATGAGATTTCTAAGCAGCCACTCATAAGTAAACTCTGAATGAAGACATTTTCACCAACAATTCCTGAAATATCTCAAATACTAATTAAAGTTCATCCTGAGTGGTTTAAGACAATTTTGTTAAGATGCTTTAATTTAAAGTTGCCAGCAGTGGCATCATTCCCATTGCTAAGCGTTAATGTTAGAAATTCTCATTCCTAATGCCAAGAGATTCGTGGCCCATTACTACCTGGCTTAGCCTAGCAGCCTGTTGTTCTTGTGTTTCTGAGTATTTGTTCTAATTCAAAAGAAATTGGAATATTGGCAACTTAACAGAGACATATGTAGGAAGTAACCATTGGCAACCAGTGCATGAGACAAGGCTCTTTAATTAGGCTGCTTAAATATTAATCTCCACAAGCCAACTGAAAAGTCATTTCCAGAACCAGATTCTGAGATTGTTCAGTACAACTCTTGGAACTTTATTCTCTTCTCAGGCTTTATTTTCACTAATGATACATCATTTGATTCAGATAATGTTTATACAAATGAAAGTACAAGAAGAGTCAAGGCCCCTGAAGGCAAATTCTGCTTTCTGTGACATACACATGCTTCTTAGGAATCAGGAGAAACTTTACACATATGTTTGAATGTGAAATATGTCTCAATTTTATAAGGTTAGACCTGGAAAGACAGATCTAGCCTTACAAGGTATCAGTTTGTATATAAGTGTTTATTTTCCTACCTTCACTGTAAAAATATAAAGTGCAATATGAAATAGAATATTTCACTTCAAATATGTAAAAAATGTATTTTAACTTCTACAAATTAGATTTGGTCGTGTACGTACTGTCTTGTATAACCAAGTTAATTATGGTAGGTCATTTCTAAAATAGAGAAAAAATAAATTATAGGATTTTATAAGATATAAATTCATTGACGTCAAGCTTTGTAGAGAGAGTTAAAGAAGAGGATGGAAAAGCTGCGGGATTTTTTCTTTTTTCTTTCTTTTCTTTTTTTTTTTTTTTTTTAACACATATAGAGTGAAGTGTACTGCAAGTATAATGAGACCAATTACATTGATTTCAGTGGAGCATGTCCATTTATCCTGGAGAAAAATTTAGATGTCATTTAAGCTATTATTTTTGGCAGAAGAGCAGAGATGGTTTAGAATCCCTTTTGCACTTCCATTTCCCATGGTGGGCAAGTCTGGGGCATGTTCCTATTCTGGCATGAAGGAGCTTAGCTTTATCAGTCTGGTTTGTTTCATACCATTAATATCTGACCTTTGAGGTAATCGCGTAATCCCTGTTAATTGGGATGTATTAGGAGATATCCCACAAAAAAAGAATCCGCACGTTTTCTTGTTAGGAGGGCTTTACAATCTCTTTGCATCATAGGAACAGGAAGAATGGCAAATTTGGCTTTGCAAATCCATTTAAAATAGTAAATGGTAGAATATCCTTTTTGTTTGTTATATTCTGTGTAAGTAATCCTTAACATAAAATATGCCTTCATCAAAAACTGCTGTGGGAAGCTAACTTTGAATGAAGGCTTCCTTCAGGGATTGTGTAGCTATCAGGACCCCAGAGTAAGAAAATTGGCTTGCAAGGAATTCTGTGCTACTAGAACTTGACTTATTCTGATATCTGGGATATACAGCATAGTTAAATAAAGACTTAAGAAAGAGAATATATTGCTATTTATAAAATATATTTCAGGAATTAGTACAAGGGAGGAAGAAGATTTATTTAAATTGAACCTTCTGTAAGATCAAATGGATATTAATTGGTTATGAATGAATTTACAATGTAAATTAGAACAAGGTTTCTGACATCAAAGGAATGATGTCTGGATTCTGGCATGACCTTTAAAATAGGGCGGTGAGGACAAGGAACCGTTAATTATTGCAAGGTGGAGCTTGATAAATTAATATGGGTAGTGATTCCAGAGATGGAAATTAAAGTTTATGATTATAGCATCATAGATCATAGGCTAGAAGAGACATCAAAAAAGGCATCCAATCCATTTTCTTGCTCTGAATTAATCGGAGTTATGTCTAAATCATTCCAAATTTATCCAGCATGATTTTAAATATGATCTCATCTCAGTTATGTAAGCCTGTTACTCTTTCATTCTATTATCTCACTATTCTTACAATTGAAAAACTTTACTAATGTTAACGTAAGTCTAGCTGCAATGCGAGTTCATTTCTTGTCCTCTTCATGGCAGATATAGAGGATGAAATAGTATCCTGCTCCTTTTTTGCCATCTCCTTATGTTTGCAAACTGCTATCGTTTTTCTTCTCAGTATTTTCTTTTTGATATTAACTCTCTGTTCTTTCAGTCTTTGCTCTGAAAACATGCCCTCTGGTTCTCTGATTGTTTTGCTACTTGCTTTTGCACCCTATAACTTTCCTTTTCCTTTCTGAAATACCCATTGGACTTATTCCTCCAACTGACAGTTTACCAGTGCTGGATAAAATAGAAACATCATTTTATGTATCTTGAGAATAGTGTTACTGCTTAATTACTCTACTAACATTGTCATTTTTACAGTAGGATGATGCTTTTGATTTAAAATTAACTGTAAGCCTACCTTTTTGTTAGGTCTGATATCTAAGGAGTTGTCTTCCATTCTGTCTTTGTGTGGTTGATGCTTTTGTATTTCCTTTTTTATATATTTCCTTTTTCTCTCCCAAAGTAGCTGATATTCTTGCTTTCTCTACTTGTGGCCATCACTGTGAGTGCTTAAGACTTTGGATGAGACTGAGTTGCTGTTCCATAGTGATGGATTTAAAACAACACTTGGTTCTTGTTGGTCATGTTCATGGCTGTGCTTTTGTTTTAGTCTGGTTGCTCCCTTGTCTCACCTGGTGGGTGAAGTAGGACAAAGAGCAGCCCTTTTGTGCCACCAACCTAATGCTACAGAAATATCCTAAATCAGTAGAGCCTGAAGGCACTATGCAAATGAAATTGCTTTATGTTTGGATATCTGTATAACCTTACACTGAGATTACTCATATGTAAGGTGTTATTCTTACTTCTTGTTTTATTTTAATGCATTGTCAACTTAAGGTCAAATCTTAATAGCTTGTTCTCCCTTCATATATCAGCAAATGAGGTATTTTGATAAGTAAATTTGTGAACACTGAATGTATAAGATATTAGTAAGCATAGCACTCAGAATTCAAGAGCTTCAGAAACTTTTTGTATTGGCAAGCTTACAAAAGTGTTGTTCTAGAATGATAAAAGCAGGTGCTTCTTCTTAGTTGCCAAGTCTGCTCCCATGTGAGAGGCTAGATAAGTAGTCCAAATTACATCTAAGAATAAAATTTGCCAGAACTTAATTACTTTTCATCATGGTGCCAAGTGAGAAGGGAAAAAAATGGAACTACATTGTAGTCTATTTAATTCTCCTCTTTTAAAACCCTGAGGTAGAATTCTTAACTTAAAAATAAACTGTACTCTTTCAGTGGTAAAATAGAACAAATTTATAAGCAATGACTTATACTCCTTCTACATTTGGCATTTAACTAAAGTAATTTTTTTTCAAAACATAAGTAGTTTTTACAGGGTTTGCAGCTGTGTCATTTCAGCAGGGTATACTTTTATCATTAATCAGTGCTTTTCTCTGGTGACTTCTGCTAAGGTTATGACCATTTAATCTGTCTTTAGTGATACGAGTGATGTTATTAAGCCTGGCTGTTAGATCCTGGTGTTCTGTGGGTTAGACCATAGTACCATCAAACCTTGCTCTTCTAATCAGGCCGACGGTGCTTGTCCACGTAGTGGGCAATTGAGTGCCACAGACTAGATGCAGTCAATCCTACTGAAGTCAAGCCTCTCATCACAAAGCCTCAGCCTTCTGCAAGGAGACTTTATCAGTAAATCAGCAGAAAAGGGGATTAAGACCACAGTCATTTATCCACATCCCCTGTGGTGTGCAATGCAATACTAATGTCATAACCCCTCAGTTCTTGCAAGCTTTATTTAAAGAGAATGTAATGCAACCAGAATTGCAGTACAAGATCCAACCAGAGATTCATTCATTTTGACACCTGCCTCTGTTGTCCGTATTTTGGAGGAAGCTGCAAGAATCAAAAATAGAGAGAAGAGAGTTTCTGCCTTTTTTTCTCAACCCTTGAGCAGTGTCGTATAGCAGAAGCTATATTAAAGTTTGAATTCTTTGCCATTTTTTGTAATGGTATGGAGCACTCCCATTGTACATGTAATCTTTGAGTCCATTGGGAAACGTAGTTAAGGTTTTGGCCTTGTTGATATTTTTAGACTTCTATTGGTTATGTAGTGTATTAAAAAGTTTTCTTACTAGTCTCATATTTGTTCTCCAGTTTCATTGGATAGCCCTTTGCTCAATAGTTTGAGAGGATAGATGGGGTCACTTCATTTACCTCTCCCTTATTCTTTATTCTTAAACAGTCATCCAAATCCCTCCTAAATGTGCTTCATTCTTAGTCTGTCCTTTTCTGGAAGTATTTTCATAGCTAATATATTTTGAATGTTTTCATTTTTACTGTATCTTTTTTGATAGTTAATAGAATAGTTAATAGAAAATTCAAAGTTTGAGTGCATGGAAGAAGATCATTGTTTTTTTGGAAGGCTGTTATAAGTTTTCTATTATTTTCAGTCCATTTCTTTGTATAGACTAATATTACTGCTTACTTTGACCTCTCTGTAAAGCAATACTTTCATCGAGCATCATTGCAGTTATGCACCATTTCCCTTTCTGACTGCAGTTAACTTAAAACCCAGTCATGTGTGTGGGAGATTTGGATTATTTATTCCAAGATATGCATGTCAACTGTGAATCTCATTTCTATCATGTTGCATATTCTTCTAGTTACTTTTTATACTGTTAGGAGTAGTGGCCAATAGAATCTTAGATAGGTCTGAGTTTCAGGTAACTTTTGCTCTCTCCTTAAGTTTCTTTTTGTCTTCAAGACAGACTTCTGTGTTGAATATAGGTCAGCAGTACTGTACTGTAAAAGCAAAAGCCAAGGGCTATAAATAGGCATATAGCCAATAGGGCTCAAGAAATAAGTAATCTTGGCTTCTGCTCAGCAGTGGTATGCCTTCATTTCTCAACTGTGTTGGGCATAACATCTTAGAGAAAGGCAAACAAGAAGGATCAAATGTTATGAGTATATGATGAGCAAAGAAGGACTGAAGTGATTTGGTACACCTGGCACAAAGAAGACAAGGCTGAAGGAGCTGATGGCGTTTCCTATACTTTCCTTCTAAATATGCCCAAATCAATATTTTTGGATGTCTCTTTTGTGTCAAATGAAAGATAGGGAAAGAGAGGTAGGAATTCTTTGCTGACATGAGCTGTCTCTATTTCTTATCAGACATTCAGTCTATGTGCTAAGATTCTTTTCTGGTTTAACTTTAATTAAAACTAAAACAATCTTTCACTGCAAGAGTTTGATTCAGACAGATCAACTTTTTCCATCCAAACCCATCTTATCAGAAAATTCTGAACCATTTCCTATTCCAGGGTCATCAGTTGAAGAAACAGGAATGCACTGCAGTTTGAAGGAATCTTCACTAGATGCAGTGCTGAATTGCACTCAGGCCTGCAGTCCCTTCTGGCTGCTTGCATGTACTCCCATCGGGGTAATAGTGCTTCTTCAGTTCAAGGAACACTGCCTATGTGTGCAGGCAACACAAAACACCAGGACTAAATCAGCCTGAATTACACAGGTTGCTCTTCTGAGAATGCAAAATAGGTTTTGCTGCATGTTACATGTAGCTGTAGTTGCATGCTCCACCTTTAGGAAATAAAAGTCCAAAGGGAGGACACAGCGTTTTTAGTTATTGTGTTTCTTGTTTCAGCTAGATTTCTCTGTTTTGTTACATGTATATATATTAGTACTCATCTTTCTGTTATCAGAGACTTAGTGGGATCTGTGGAAGCCTGTTGTGCACCCACTTGAAGTGAATGGCAAGCTTTAACATGAAGTTACATGTTAACCTTGATGAATCCATCGCTTTTCATTTAAAATAATATGATGGACCTTGGTCAAAAATATTATCAATATAAACAAACAGAGTGGTTGATGGATCACTGTTGCCAATAACCAGTGAAAAAATATGTTAGTTTGGCAAAGTAAGTATTCTTTCTTGATTAAAGTTGACAACTTAAGAAATAAATAGACTTCTGAAATGTTGTGTCCGATAGATGTTCTAATGAAATGTGTTGCCCAAAGGCGTGAATGCAACCCATTTCTGTAAAAACTATTACTCCTTAGAAGGGTTGACTGGTTTTAGGAGAGTTTTTAAGATAACTGCTCCCACTACACTGAGATCGAACTGGTCTTGAAGCGGTACCTGAGTCATCCCTGTTTACAACTCAGCATTTTAAGGAAAAATGAAATTGGTGCCAGTTTGCCTTAAACCATTATGAGCAGAAGTTACAGAGGAGCTGCTTACGAGGCAGAGCAGACATCTGTGTCCCAGTGGTCTGGTAGATAGCCACATGCCTCTGAGGTGGGTCACCCTTGCAGTGAATCAGATCCCTTGGGCTACAGTTTTGGTATAGTATATGGAGGTCTAAGATTGAAATGTAGAATGCATCATTATTTGAGAATATATTTCTTCTAGCAAAAAAAAAAAAAAAAAAAAAGAAAGAGAATCTGCCCCATAAAGAGACTCATTTTCTTCATATGGATGGGAAGACTATTTGCATATGCATTGATTAAATGGGATGAATTTGTTATTTCAGATACATTCATAGTGAGTTGCTCTAATTTAATCTAGGTTGTGCAGGGTCCTGGGGGAAGTAGCCAAGTGTGATATATATCTGTATTATTAAAAATAATTTAGGTTGTGATGACAGCCGGAAAATAACCATACAAGTGATTTCAGTGTTGCATATTTGTTTGTAGCTAGTGATAAATCATTGTTGGTTTTCTCAATTTACAAGCCAAAAGGCAGGTTCTTAACATTTCAGCCTTCAGTCTGGGATCTGAATGTCAAGTGATTAGAGTATATACCCATGTAGGTAAATATTTAGTCCTTGCTATCATGAATCTGAGCATCATTTGCTCATTTCATCCCCAGATGGCCCCTTGAGGTAGGTAAATGTTATGTCCAGGCTACTGATGGGTAACTGAAGCACAGGGCTGTAAGTAACTTTGTGGAAGTTAGCTTTAAAGAAAGGACTTTTAGAAAGGATACAAGATTCAGTGTTGCAAGTTAGCTGAATATTTATGGTGTTATTCTAGGTGATTTTTTTTCATTGCTGCTGTAACTGAATTGACCACCAGCCATCTAAGACCAAGCATAGTTTACTGCCCTTGCTAACAGAGGAGGTTGACATATACAATGAGGAAGTGCAATTTTTTTAATGCTAAAACAGATTTCTGGGTAGAATTTTGTTGAATTAAGTGCTGAAAAGATTATAGGCTTACCAATCACATAATTTTTGAATGTTCTTTAAGGATCACTTAATTTACTGCTGGAAAAACAAAACAAAACAAACCCGAGAAGAGCTGGAAAACAGCAGTTGTTGGACAACTCAAAACAGTGTTATGTGACTCTCTTGCCTGCCAAATTCTGTCCTTGCCAAAATATAGATACCTGGTGAAATACAGTCTCAACTTAAAGAAGCAAGACCACACTGGAAAAAGAAAACTAAAAATCACACTTTTAAATTAAGAAAGAGCTGTAAAACCAAAGTTACCATTTTCTAGCTTTATTAAGTATATGTTATTCCTGGCGCTTAGCACAATAAAACCCACAGTAGGATTATCAGAATCAAGAGTAAAAATATAGCCTATATATAAGAGCTCTTTTCAGTCTATGGCATCTCCCCTTTAGAAAGGCAATGTTCAGGATTATAAGCGTAGTAACAAAGGAAATGACTTTAAGGTGTAAATCTTAATTTCTGAGATCCAAGTTGAGGCATGCTTAATGCTTTAAGAATATTACAGTGAGAAGTACACTTGTGCTAATATAGACCAGGACATGGATGCAGAATACTTAAACTGAATCAAATCTCTTCTAATGACCTCACATTCATAACTACATGGTTGAAATGATCATTTTAAAATCTATCTAATCACTATGTAATCTATTCACTCAGATTATCACAATTTTATTCACTTTATGATAGACAGTTTGGGATCTGGTTACACTACACTGTCATCGAGCTCTTTGCCTCACTAAAACAGGTGCTTTAAAGGCCAAAGACAATGTTTGTGTAGCTGGTACATCATTCATTATGGGCATAGCTGAAATACAGTAAATATTGGTAATTGGTAACTCCTGGAGTGAATTTTTCTTTATGGCAGCCTTTCAGTAGTAATGGAACAGGATTTAATCATTGTAAATTGCAGAGCTTAATTAACTGCTAGTAAGCACTTATTACTGTGATAGTCCTATCAAGCGGAATTAAGGGCTGCTTATGTGAGTAACTGCTACTCAATAAAAATAAAAGTTCCCCCATTTGTCCCTGTGATTAAAATTGGAAAAAACACAGGAGATACACGGTAGACTTATTTCATTTCTGAAGATCTTGCTTTCACTGTAGTTTGGGCTCACTTTTTTTGCAATGAATAATGTTGTGGTTGTGTGTAGACTTGTGTGTGCATGTTTTGTTTAGTTTGTAGACTGCATGTTCAAAATAGAAGTTTATGCATACAAAATACAAATTAGGTAGTCCACTAATAATTTGTGCATAGAAATTAACCATTTTAGATAACAGCAGCTTAGTTTCATGTGCAGATTAAGTATACCCATTTGAAAAAATGCTCTTAATATTTCAGTTAATTTTGATGCCAAAGTCTGCTGAGATATTTGATTGTTTCTTAATTGCGGGCAAAACACTGAAGTCGTGGAGGTTTGATTTGGATAGGTACAAGAAGTATGAATGCCATTCCATTTTACAGTTATGAAAAAATTCTCATTCTTCAAGCCTTGAGGAAGTAGACATATATTGTATTTCTATGTTTGGTTTCCACTAGACTCCGCCATTTTTGTACTTTCTCAGAGAAGATTGTCTTAAGCTTAAGCTGTTTTTTTTTTTTTCCTTCTGCCTGCTTTTCCCATTATAATGTGAACTACAAGTTTAGAAGAACTCAGTGCGTTTGACTTATTACTGAAGTAATTTAGTTTTGGATTACATGTATCAGTTAGGTCTGTTTTTGTGCAAATTGCATAAATCTTCAAAGATTTCTTATTCTAATCTGTGATGTCAGTAAGTTTCCAGTGCAAAATTAATGATGGGTGCCTTGGAGATGTGTGCTACTAATTATGCTCTGAACTTTTTCTCAGACTATCTGGCGCTTTATGGTAGGTTAGGAATTTGGTTCTCAGCATCAAACATCACCAAACAAACTGTAATGAAATAAGAAGCTGTTTATTGTATGACGTGAGAAGAGTGTGCTTAACGCTGTTCATGTGATGATGATAAGCAGGAGTGATGATAACCTGGAATGCCACTTAATTCATCAGTTTCTCTGTTAAAAATATTTTAATCAAAACTACAATGTTTTCTCAATGCTAGAATTCTGCCAAACATCTGGCTGGGAAGTTGCCCTCGGCAGGTGGAGCATGTGACTGTCAAGCTAAAACACGAGCTGGGTATTACAGCTATAATGAACTTCCAGACCGAATGGGATATTGTGCAGAATTCCTGGGGTTGCAACCGCTACCCAGAACCCATGAGCCCTGAAATCCTCATGAAACTATATAAAGAGGAAGGTCTTGCCTATGTCTGGATGCCAACCCCAGACATGAGCACTGAAGGTAATGCTGAGACCAGTCTTGCAGCTAAATTAACAGTAGCAAAACCTTTGAGTTACTAATTTCTCTTTTTCTTGGCTGCTTTTTTTGTGTGTGAATCTTGTGTAAAAATGTAGCAAGAGCACAAGGTGTGATTTTTGAGTGCTGTCTGTAACAAATTATGTATTCCTTGTTGTAGGTGGAGAGGTCATCCTAGTATTCCCTAGCTGGCAGTAGATGTGTATTTGAGTTTAAAGCCATCTGACATTGATAGCTGCTTGACTGTTTTTGATTTCAACTTGAATTCAGCCTGTATAATGAAAATATGCTGTGTAGGTGGAAGACTGCAAGCTTGCACAACACAACAGCTTGGTGTCCTTGCTGTCTTAAAATGGAGAGACAGGACCGTATAGCTTTCTCTGTCATTCCCTTCCCTCTAAAAACATTTTTCCTTCTCTGTGATTTCCCAGATGGTTGAATCGCTATATGGTCATTTATGTAATGGCTTGCAGTTAATTTAGGATACACATGGCACATTATTTTATAACATAAATTACAGTTTTTTAATTTCTCCATTGGCTCAGCTAAAAACCTTACAAAATCTTGTTTTCAACACAGAGGTCAGACAAGAAGCATATTTTTGTGTGACTAGTCTATCAACAGGCTAGAATACTTTCAATAGAGTGAAATGCTGCTACCACAAATAGCAGTGATAGGACGTCAGGGAAGACAGGAAGCCTTAAAACAGGGACTTGAAAGGGTTCATCTGCACATGGGGAAAAGTCAGGCTTTGAGGTTTGCATTTTGAATTCCCAGGACTATAGGGAGAAAGAGATCTGGGAACATGGTATATTTATCACTTTAGAAGTGAAAGCCCATTCTGTGTTGTTTAACCATATTCTCGATAGATAATTGAGTAGCAACAGTGTTCATTTCCAAAGGACTCACTCTGCCTCCCTCATTATTACTGAAGTGTTGACCTCCATTATAAGGTTTTGGAAGTGGCAGTACCAAGGTAGCTTCACAGTCCTCTAGTGCTTCAAGCATTTGTGTTTAGACTTTCTAACTTCAGTACTGTATAAGATGTGCTGTTTGATATAATCTGCCAGCTTATCTCTGTCCTATGAAAATTATTATTACCTCACACAATTATTGTTAATCATAATGTATTTTCAGAGAAGATTTGACCATTTATATGGATGTTGTGTCATTTGGACTTATGATGCAAGAAGAAACAAATATTAGGGTGGAAGGTCATTAAAAAAGAAAAGGTAAAATCCAGCAGGCTTTTAAAAGATATTAGAGATTCTGGCTATTCAATGCTTAAGCTGTTTTAAAACCGAACCCTTTAAAAGTATGGTAATACACACGTTCAGAACCACAGTCTCCTTTGAAAACTTTGTTTGTAACTTATTTAGGAAGCTATTTGCCAGATAGCCTACCTCGAACTACATAGCTCCTGTTTCCCTATTTAGGGTGTTAGAAAGGAAACTGGCTTTAATGATTTTTTTTTCTGGCCTGCCTTTGTGAATAGCAGTGCATAAGGCTCTACAGACATAATCTCAACCATGAACATAAATGTAAGTGAATGTGTCTTATTTTAATCTTAGGAAGAATACAGATGTTGCCCCAAGCTGTGTGTCTCTTGCATGGGCTTCTTGAGAACGGTCACACTGTCTACGTGCATTGCAACGCTGGCGTTGGCAGGTCCACAGCTGCTGTCTGTGGCTGGCTGAAGTACGTGATGGGATGGAGCCTGCGCAAAGTGCAGTACTTTGTGGCGTCCAGGAGGGCAGCTGTCTACATAGATGAGGAAGCTCTGGTTCGTGCTGAAGATGATTTCTACCAGAAATTTGGACCTCTTCATTCCTCGTGCAAACTTCAAACCTAGAAAAGTGGATGAGGAGAACGAAAGTGAAGAGGGATTCTTATATGTCAGCCTCAAGGATTTAGAATTCACGATTCTGACTCCTGTCTCTTCTCCTCAGATTACAGGCTTGTCTTAAATGTCCTGAGAATTTAACTAAAAAATGCCTCTGAGTGTTTTTTTATTTGCCCTTTTTAAGCTAGTATAATTCATGCTTTCAAGCTTTTTGCTGCAAGTATGAGAGGTGAAGACTGTATAAAGGGGAAACATTCTCATTTAATTGTTCACCTGTAGACACTAAAGTTTTATGGTAGACACTAAATAAGAAAAGATTTGATATAAAATAATGGAAGTTGGCAATATTGCAGTGACAAGAAAGTGAAGACGTTCTCCAATACACAGTTGCAAAGGTTGACCGGTTCAACGTTAAGGTTAGGAGAGAGATGATAGTCAAAGCTGCTCATGTATTGCAGGTAGAGTGTGCATTCTTCAAGTGTTTGGTACTGATTTTATAAATAAATTGTATTAATGGGAAAGATCAGAAGGAAATGGATTTTTGAACTCTATTTTTTAAACATAAAACTAATGCCTATGCAGCATTTTCTCTCTTGTTTACTGTAGAGGTCATGTTAAATATTATAACTATGTTCTTTAACAACTTGAAGTTATGCTGGAATATGGTATGAAGAGAGGAAACAGTTCTGTTTATGCAGACTTATTGCAAGGCAGACCTGTTTATTGCATTATCCAAGATTGTGAGGTCTCTAAGTTGAAGCTACATTTTGCTCTTCTGATCCATGCAGTGTTGTACAATGGGATCTCTAGGTGCTATGTCAATCTATATGGTAACCCCTAGCTTACAAACAAACTGAATATAGAAGAAGAATCGGTTGATGACCTTTTAGATACACCTCTTGTTACAATACCAAGAACCAAGCTGAAATTCTGAACCAAAACCTCTGTTTTGTTGATCTAGATGAATTTCTTCACTACAGCAAGAGTCTCTCATTCTTGTGCAAACAGCGTGTTGACATTCATAGACGTTAGATTTACCTTAGTGAAGCTCCATGGTGAGCTGAATAAACATGCTCTGTAGGAGCAAAAGTGCATCTCTACAGAGGGCATTCGCAGGAGCTTAGCCTCAGTTGGCTGATGTTGGTTTTGTAGATGATCTCTAGCATTTTACAGTGCTGTTCAGTACTGTTAGCTAAACTAAGCAATGGCACCAATGACTTCCAGCCCTGCTCGGATAAAACCAATTTACTGTAGCTCAGGGCTGAGAGAGGGGGGAGAGAAAGTGTTCCCCCAAAATCCCCCCCAAAGGGGACTGGGGATTAAGAATGCATAAACATTAAGCAAATGGTTTCTATAGGTTTATTCTTAAGTGAATTTTTTTTGGTCAGACAACTTGTCCCTCTAAAGATTCAGTCAGTGCCAGAGTAGTTCAGCTGATATATATTGATTATCTAAACACTTAATGGAGAAACTGTTTGATATGAACTGCTTATGGAGAATATCCAGCAGTATAAAATATAATGTTTTATTTATCTTGCATTTCAATTATCTTCCAAAGGAAAAGTATTAATTTAATTTATTTTAAATGCGTGGGTTTGATCACAGGTTTGTTTCTGTTTTCTGCTTTGAAATAATGCTGCCTGTTTAAAAAGTGGATGAAGAAAGATCACAATTAAATAAAAATGTTATGACAGTTACAGTAGTCCACATTGTCTTATTCCCAATTTCACAGATAGTAAGAAGTGCCGTGATTGATACTTGTATCAATCAAGGCAGGACAAGGCACTTACTGCAGTAGCTGTCTTATTTCTTGTCTTCTGTGCTGTGTCAGTTTTGACAGGTTGTTGCCTGAGAGGCAGTTGTGGAAAACAGGGCACAGCCGAGATATGTGGACCGGGCACCTCTGATCTCTCCGAAGACCAGAAGAAGGGGTTGTTTCTGCTAGGTGTACATGCAAACCAGAGGGAAGGCCTCAGCGCTGCTCTCTGCCTGCTGGGCTCTTGGGAGCTGATCTCCCAGGAAAGCCCACGAGTTCATTTTGTTTGAATTTAAAGGAAAAATGATGAACTTGTGCTGCAGTGTGCCTCAACAGAACCCAACACTGAGACGAGGAGGATAGCCTAAGAAGAAAGGAGAACTCACATACAGTTCTGTTGATATTTGTTTGAAGCCCTGAGTTTAAAATATTTGTGAAAGCATCCCTGATTGTGCTTTCTGTCAGTTGCTGGTAGTGCAGCACTAATGCAACTAGTAATGCAATAGCAATAATACTGGGACAGGTTGTTGCTTCTTTTATTGTAGTTGTTCCCCCACTAACTGTATTTCCTTTCCAGGGCTTTGGGGACGAAGCATGTAACATGGCATGGCTAAGGAAGTGTGCGACTAAGTAAGCACAGCTGTGCCCTAACAGCTGTTCCCTAATTCCGATTTCACTGGTGGTGAAACGGGCACATAGGGTTTGTTACCCTGCTGTTTATTGCAGTTTCCTGTCTGTTAGGCTGCTGGGAGCTTTATTAGCTGGTGAAATGCATGAAAAAAAAAGCTTGCCAGCAACACATTAGCAAAGAATGCAAAGACTTCCCATGGCTCATGATCTCTTTATACGTATTTGTTGTAGGTGTGTTTTTCTTGTTGCTGTCTTTCTCCCTTCCTCATTGGAGCCACCTTGTCGGTAACATTCATTCAGAGCCCTCTCTGTTGAGTACAACTAGAAAGCACCAGGAATTTAAATGATAAAGAAATTACTGCAAGAGTCTAGGCAATAGAAAGCACAGCCATATAAAAATGTTCCATTTTTCCAACTATATAATAATTACATGATTACATAATTACATGATAAGTCTGCATCTAAAGCTTATCTATTAGAATTCTAATTTGTAATATTATCTTAGGCTGCTTGGGTCATTAACTATATCCACACACTGTTTACACAATTTTGGGGAAAGGATGAGGACATTTCTGTGGTTTTATATCCTTGTATATTTGCTTGCTAGTCTAGTCATAAAAATGCTAGGATATTTAGAGCACAATAAGGCCTATAGAAAGAATTAGAAACAGATGAACAGTAGCAGTTATTTTAAAGTGTACCCAAGAAGCCAAATTAATACACTCACTAAGGGGAATGAAATGCAAATATTTTGATAACTTATCATTGAAAAGTATCCACTGAGGGAAGTTGTTTTAGTAAGAGCATAGTGGTAGTCCCTAACTATTACAGCAGGTTTTTATCTTTGTTAAACTGAAGAAGACAGTAGAATTTGCTAAGTAGAATGAGACAATCTATAATTCCAGACACTTAGACTATCTCAAAATGATTATTAGGCCAAACAATAAGCTACATTCTTCCCCAGGGCTACACATGAGAAGGAGCGAAGCGCTCTTAGCTCTTATCCATAATGTTTTGTATCCATGTTTTGTAGCAAACAGCCCTGTATGGGATGAGTTGGGATTTGAGCAGTGTGTTTTCACGCATATTTTTCCTTTTGATATCAGGAAGCAGCTAATAAGAATCACCTGAGTGAGGTATTTAGGTAGGATGTACAGTTTAGTAGAAAGGAGACTAGGTTGGCTGCCAGGATTGGTGAATAATTTTGAGGACCATAAGCAAAGACAAAGCGAAAGCTAAGCTATAGGTTATGCAGGAACAGGTAATGAAACTCCTGTTTAAAACAAGAGTCTTTCTGGCAAAAAGTCAGGCTTATCCCATTATGTACTGCAATGGACTTTTTCAGTTGTATTTTATACACTGCATGCTGACTTTACTGGGTTGCAAATGATAAGGAAATGTTGATTTGCAGTAGTCAAAGAAATATGCCATAAATTCATGATCTTGCCTCTTTTCTTTATTGTTCCTTATTAAATTGCAGTAAGAGGTTTCACATCAATGGTATACTTAAAAAAAAAGATAGCAAACTTAATGTGATTCATTTAAAAAATACACTGGGACTGTGCAATGGGAAATTATGAAGTAATCTTTAGTAGCGTAATAAGTACCAAGAAAGCCTCTATTTGGCAAGCAAGTCCAAACCTCTTACAGGGTAATGGACATGAGGCTGCCATTAGCTAATATGGAATTGGATTAATGTAATAGATGGAAGGATTTAGATGACTGTAACAATAAATGTTTACATATTCAGAGTTAAATGAATGTCTCTGTAGTTCTTTCTTTAAAAATATCCCAATATAAAAAATAGTGTTTTTTTCCTACACGTATAAAACTTAAAGCAGAAAGGGCCATTCTCTTTCGAACAGTAGAGGTATAAAGGAATTAATCCTTTTTCTCAAGGCTAGTGACACAACATTGACATCACCAGTAGAAGATCAGATCATACTACTTCATAGGTTCCTAAATTAGCAAAGAGAAGCCTTTATTTTCCAAGGGCAATGATATTTCTACATACTAGCATAATTGCTTAGTTCTGACATAAGCACCTAAAATACATGTTGGACCTTTAGTTATGCTAGTTGCATAATTGTTGCTAATTGTTCGTTCTTAATTAGATTTTTTCCCTCTTTCTCAGACCTTTAACCCCAGGATGCTTCATTCCAGTCTTGATTTAGTTTCGGAAGTGTTCGTTGGTAAAAGCTGTCATATTTGGAAAGATAATCTAGTAAGTATTTTATTAACCCTTTTTACATATCAAAACTTGTCACAGGATAAAGATATGAGAGATGTGATATCCAGTAAAATGAGAGGGGTGACATTATAAACCAGAGTACTGTATTACTCAACCTTTTTGTGCTTAGATATATTTTCTTAACTAAGAGATTTGAATTTACAGAGACTGTAGAGTAATGCCTGTGATTTGATAATTACTTCAGTGCTGATGTTGTTAGATTTACATCAAGGAAAATGGCAAGCCTATTTATTCATAAGCTGGTAAAATATTACATGATTTAGAAGATGTGAGGAAAAAGCATTAAAAAAGCTGCCAAGGAAATTTTTCCAATGCCGGGCAGGTTTCTGTAGTCTTTACTTAATGCCATTGTAACAAAATTTCTTTTCTGGTAATGCAGGTTCAGCAGGGAAATAATTAACAGTCAGGCTGCCCTCCAAGAGAAGCAGCCATATTTGAATTGGGCAGCCAGCCCAAAGTCACTGCAACAAATCAAAGGCCGAGAATGAATCCAGTCTGAAAATTCAATAAAATATAAAAACATAGAGATTAAGGGATGAGTATAAGGATTGTATTTGAAAAAAAAAAGGAAGAAATACATAAATAAGCAATATAATCACAGCTAATGCCAAAGGGAAGGGTATTCTGGAATGAGATAACAAACACCACAACTCACTTGAAAAGATAATCAATATGTTAGATTAAAATATGGCTGCTATTTAAAGTTCACTAACTGGTTAAAGGGGTGCCACCAAACTCTTTAGGTTTAAAATGCAGTTTAATGGTATAAAAAAAGAAATATAGCTGGGTAAGTTCTTAGAAAGATGGAGCAGTTTTATAGCCTCTTTTGAGCAATGAACTATTGGTGTAAAACTTAGCAGGAGGTGCTTTATAAGCACAAAAATGGCCATTGATACACTGTGGTTTAGTAGTCACATAAGTCCCTTGCATGTAGGATGTGCTTTGAAATAGGATCAATGAGGCTTTGCTTTAGAAGAAGCAATGGAATGGACAGCTCTTAAAATGTGCTTAAGTGTTAGTCCCAAATGGAAGTCTAGACAAACATATGTCTCAGTGGAGTCTTTGCCATCAGGCAGAAATGTAAGATACATATTGCTGCAAAAGCTGCAATAGCTTCTTGGCACTTTTTCGTTTTTCTAAGCAACACCTGTGCCTAGAGGCAGAGCCCCAGAACAGACAAATGTTAGTTGTGAGTAAGTGTGACTCTGACACCAGTTAGTTAATTGGCAAATGCCGTCGCTCAGAACAGCGCCAAGTTTGGCAGAGCTGGCCTGATTCAGAGGAGTGATGCTGTCCATGGGGCTCCAGTAAGAGAGTTAAACTCCATCTTGCAAAAGCTTTAGAGGGCCCAGAGGGATCCAGCCAGGAAGAGGAGTGGGATCCGACCTGAAAGATGCTAGGCAGGACCTGCACCCAGTTCTGTCACTGACTCTGCAGGTGAAATTGATTAAACCATTTTCTCTCTCTCTACCTGAGTTATTCTGTCTCTTCAAATGATTCTTGTGATACTTAAATCAGTTGACAGTCAGCTGTTGACTGGATGGGACAACTGTTATTTTTGGTGTCTCCTCACCATGATGACTGTGCAGTTACTATCTCAAGGACTTTGCAACTCTGGGTTAATATGGTCAAAATGATTAGCTGAAATTTCACAAGGAGTTACTTGTCCATGCTCCTCACTTTCTTGGTGTGTTTTGCAATATGATGCCAGGCACAGACAATATATAGTCTAGTTCTAAGAACTGTGACTCTGATATGGCATTCTTCCAAACTGGAATATCTTATTCACTTGGATATAAGGATAAGGGTTTGTGACCAGATGCCATCATCTTCAGGCAGAGTTTTCCTTGACTTTTGCTTTCTTCCTTTCTTTTTTTCTTTTTTTTTTTTTTTTTTTGTTGCTGTGTATGGCGATTTGTCCTCAAGGATCTCAGTGGGTTGTTCAAAGATTAAAGAAAGCAATCATAATTGGGTATCCTCAGTGTCAATGAACATAAAATTGATGTGCTTTTACTTTGGTTTATTTATTTAATTAGATGTTCAGCTATGAGCAGCAAAAATGGAGAATATTGCTCTGAGTTGTTGCCATCTTCCTAAATGTTGTCACCTTTCCTAAATGTTAGAAAAAAAAGACCTTATCTAATGAAGACTTTAATCAAAACAAAACTATTAAAACTTTTAATAGGTGCTATATTTTGTGTACAGCATAATAAATGTGTTTTTCTGTAGTGTTCCATGTGGAAAGGACTACAAAACATCCTGAAATGTGAGAACGAGATAACTGCTAGAACACTATAGAAAGATTTAGAAGCAGGAGTGGGAGAAAACATGACTTGAAGAAAGGAGCAATGCAGTGAGGTAGCGCAGAGCAAGCAGTCAGCTGGCCTTCCAGTGGTGTTGGTCGTATGGCAAGAAAGAGAGCAGAAAGCAAGTCTTTGAAAAGTAGCCTGAGTACAGGGAGGTGAGGTGGCCCCGGCAGAGCTGTGTGGTCCAAGAAGGGCTGTGAAATAGCCATGAAGCTGGGAAAAGGCTTGGAGGTGATGCATGAACTGGGCCTGCTGCCTAGGTCAGCGCAATGTGACCTCTGCAGCCAGGTTGTTGCTGTTATTTTTGCTCACTTTGAAAAAAAGCCACATTCAGCAGTTGGTAGACACAATATGGGGACTTGAAAGATAAGGAAATGCTGCAGTGAGGCACAAAAAAATCCCATTAAAAAAAAAAAAGATCATCAAAAGCACAACAAAATCCACAGGAACAGCAAGCTTGGCAAGCTGCTTAACAAAATTAGCCAAGATCATTATTTTTGAGAGGGCAAAAAGAATGATTAGGTCTCTCTTGATTGCTGGGAACATGACTTGAGTACACTTTGGAAAATGCTGAGCTGTGCTTTTCATGTATTTCTGCCAATGGAACTGAAATCAATACAGTTATTTTAGCTGTGAACATGATTCTTATTTTGTTTTACTGAATAGCAATAATGTTATGACTTTCAATGGTACAGGGCACAAAGATGCATATCAGAAATTGTCATCAATGACACAACTATGTCTGTGGTAATTTCTGTGCTTTTAATGACCATCATACATGTTTATCGGGGTATTATTGAACTTTTAGAATAGTTATCTTCTCATTACTTAAATACTGTCTTTTATTCTAGATGAAAAGGTATGCTTGAAAAGTAAGGAAAATAGCTAGATTTGAAGTTGTTTCTGTAATTGCCATGTCTTTGTGCTACCACACATAGTTCATGGTGCTAAGTTATTTTGTGTTAAAAATTCTTTTACATGAACATGAGTAAGAGATGCAGTAGTTATGAGAATGTTTATGTGCTATTAATCTGCTTTTCATATGATAAAGCAGGAGGAAAAAAAATGCTTTGAAGGAAGTTAATAAATACAAACAGAAGACACATGGACAAACTTTATTCCCGTTTTTAGCAGTGGTTCCAGGCAGATGATCTGCTGCTGCTTCTTCCGCATTCAGAAAGGCTCCTCTTGAGGGACACACTTTAGATAGAAGCTGATCTAAACAAAGCCCTGAGCACTTGTGGAAATTTAGCTACAAGAATAGTCACAGGGGTTTCAAGTTCAAGATTTTACACTTAATGTCTAAGCACTTGGCTGCATTCTCCAAGTTGACGTTTGATGAGGTAAGTTCTAAATTGGTGCATTCCTGCAGCCACCATGCCCCACGCCATGAGTTGTAAGCCTAAGAAAAGGGTAAGGACGCTTGTTTGTTACACGTGTCTGTGATTTAAACAAGCTGTGTAAAACACTAGGGTCACTTAATTTGTTGAGGGAATGGGTGATGACAGGTATTGGAACTTGGTTCTCCTGCTTCCTTTACAGTATGGTAGCTGAGAGCTATTTTGTGAATACCAGCGGAGTTGTCTAAGTTCCTACACCTGTCTGAAAAAGAAAAAAAAAAAAAAAGGAAGAAAGAAAAAAGAAAAAAGCCTAAAAAGCCCCAGCATTTTCAGGACAGCAGATTGGAAGAATGAATCTGGATGTATCTAATACATAGTGGCAGGAATGCAGCGTCTTGCAGAGAGCCTGCAGATTTTAGCAATCTCTGTTATGTTATACATGAATGTGATTTTCTGTAACCTGTACAGATTTCCTCTGTTTTACTTTTCTCCTTGCTTTCTGCCCCTATTTCTCCTGCTGTTTGAAACAAACTCAAATACTACAGAAAGTCTGAGCAAAATTCTCTGCGTTGTGACCTTTTTATCCCTATGAGCTTCCTTACCCTATCTCAGTAACAGCCTGTTCCAGACTTACAAAATACCAGAGCTACTTCACTACCACAGCTCATGTTTTTTGACTCTTCTTTTGAGTCCCAAAATGCCACGGGGAGAAGCACAAAACTGCAATGATTCTGCATGGCTCTGGATCACGTCTGGCAAATGTGCAGAAAGCTTCATAGACAGTTTGGGTTGTCTATGTCTCAAAGAGTCTGAAAGTTGTTTTGGCATGATTTTTCTATCAGTCTTCCTGGACATAATTTGAACTAATGATGTTTCCTCCCTTCTCATTACTGGTCAGGCAGTTTCCTAATGGGTTTCCTCCTCCTTCAGTGAAGAGAACAAGGCCAGGAGAAGACTCAGCTACTTGCAACAGCTGCGAATGGTCTTTTGGTCTCTTCAGCACACAAGAAGCAGTACCAAATTTTGAGGTGTGCCACACAGCCCCTTGCACCTACATACGAGATATCAAAGCTGCAGAATTTCCTATGAATGGATCTGTGGTCGTTTTGACTTTTATTTGATATGTAGCTCCTGCATTGCCTATTTTGGGACACAGATATATTGAAGCTGTCCACCGGTTAACTTTGGTTATTTTTTCATTCTGATAAGGGTCTATAATACAACTCCTTCATCCAGTGTTCGTGACAGTTGCCAAAGACTAGGCCAGCACAGTGCCTGATCTGTGCGTCAAGAACAATTTCATTCTAATGCTTACAAGTGGGTGGAAGGTGTAAATACATATCTGACCCTGAGAGAATAGAGCTCCCAGCTGCCCTAATGTTTGATTTCATAAAATGCAGATTATTAACAGTTAACCAACACACATGCTTCCTGAGACAATCTTTTTATTAGAAATGTGTTGTCACTGCTGAGAGGTATTTCTAAACGCTGCAAAGTAAAAGATTGCACTAGGTTTTTCCTCTGCGCTCTGATTTCCAGCATTGGAGGGGAAGGGAAAGGAGCAAAAGAACCTGTTCTCAGTGCTCTAGCTCTGGCAGGGAAGTGAGGCTTGGATGGCCAAGCGCTGAGTGAGAAAAGTAAATGAGAACTGACCACTAACAACTCCTTTGCTTTTCTCTTGTGTTTCTAATGTGAGGTGAATAATGTTGTTTTCCCCCTAGTTCCCACCTGCACAGAACAGTTCAGTTCAAGAGCAGCAGCACCAGGTCATAGAAAGGGTTCATCCAGCCCAAACTCCTCTCTCCAAGAGTGGCTGCAAGGAGATGCTAAGGCAAGGGTTGGAAGAGGGCAAGTGTTGATCTATGTTACTCTTCTTCCAGCTTCTGACCATTGATCAGTTCAGAGGATTTCCAGAGCGTGTTGTGGTTTCTCTGTTTAGTAACCTGTGATGCGCCTCTCTTCAAGTGCCCTGTCTCCTCTGGGTGCAAGCTTCACGCAGCCATGGTGGCCTCTGGCAAGACACTCCGCAAAACTGCTACACACCAGATGAAGAACCACATGTTTTTGTTTGTTTTGTGTTTTGTTTAATCCCTCCTAGGTTTGTGTACCAGAGAGACAGAACGCAGCTACTCCCTTCTGGACCTTCTCCATCAGAGAAGCATATGCTTAGGTATGTGCTTGCATAATGTTAAGTGCTTGATAAAGCCAATGGGAATAAAAAAAACATTAGCGCATGTCTAAATATAAACTCCTCTACAAGTGCTTTGCTGAATATGAGGTTTCTAGCAGCAGTGCCACATTTCCTTTTTTTTTTTTTTCTGTTTTAAAGTGGAAATCATTGTTATGAGCCTTTATTTGGGTCCAGATATTTAAAAGATTACTTCTAAAACTCCGCTTTCTTTAAGAGAAACTTTCCCCCTTCATCCTTGTTTATTTATGTCTCCCTCAAAACACCCTCTGGCATATTACAGTATCAATATAATGTGTATACGGTTCCCACAAACAATTCATTCTTCTAAGTCTTGCTTAGCTCTGATTTCCACTCATTCAGAGCACCTGGTCAAAGGCCACCAGCACAGAGATGGAAGTTAACATCTCTGCTCAGCTGACAGTTCACAGAGGTTTGAAGTTGAAAAACTCCTGCTGATAGTGAATGGTGCTTGTGAGTGATTAAAGAGACAAGTGAAAGCAGTCACGGCATTAGTGTTGTGCAGCTCTTATGATGTAATTTTGGTGGGCTGTTATCTATCTATCTCTCTATATATCAATGCTGATAAGTAAATGTATATTTAAAATGCTTTTTAGGTAATGGAGTGTATGTCCTCCTGTATATGTCCTAGTGTGTTTCTGATTAAAGCCTCCCAAATTCCTTGCCCCAGACCCTTCTTCTCCCCAGCTTTATTTCTGGGTATGTGACCTGTAGCACTTCTAATACCAGAACTACAAAGCATATAGCAATAAGGTTCTTATAAGGTTCTTTTCATTACCACAGAAAAACTCACTCAATCCATGCAAGTTTTAAGAACCAGACAAGGCTATAGAAGCTTCTGCTAGGTACCCCAGCTCCTATATGCATGCTGAACAAGGAGTCACCTAGAGATACTTAATAGAAAAACACAAGGTTGAGGGCAAATTCAATTTCCCGCTGTAGCTTGGAGTGCTTCAGATGAGCACCTCTCCCTGCCTGGGATATGGCCTGTAGCGTTGTCCCCAGGGAGACCCCTTGACTTTGTGGCAAAGTGGCTAGCTCACACTTGCCATGTGGATGGCAGGAAGGTGCTGATGGCTGAAGTGTTCGTTTCCACTATGATTGTCCAGGAGTTAAACCATTTGCCTAGAAAAGGGGAACCTAGGCTCAGTTGACTGCTTGTGCCAAAATGGCTCAAGACCAGATCTCCCAGGTTGTGGCCCTGCCCACTGAGCTGCAGAGTGCATGAAGACACCTCATTTTGAAGAACCCTCACAGTTCAGAAGCATCCTAGAAAGCAGGAGACACAATATCCATCTACTTCTCTACCACAAATGTCCTGGTCTCCAGATTACCCTGTCAGCATCTCCATCAGGCTTTCTCTCTCTTTGGCTGAATGAAACTTGGAATCATTTTTGCATGAATGCATACAGTTCTGGCATGAAGTTTAGGGCGAAAAGAAATTTGTCTCACCATACTGCAGGGTATTCTATAGCTTACTGGTAAAGGGACTTGCAGATTTGAAGTTCATTTCCAAAGCAAAGGTTCTTATGAGTAGGCCTATTATGCAAAAGATACTGCTATCATCCCTACTACTTCATCTGAAGCGAGAGAAGTGGTGGTAATGTAACTGTATTATCCTCTAAGATTCTTCCAGTTAGTAAGTGACATTTGTGCTACAAAAGTAAGTGTCATTTGTGCTTTATAAAGAGTCTGTGAGGCAGTGCTGTAAATCCTATTCCTGGTCACTGAAGGTATGGAAGTGCTCCTATACTGTGAGGACAACAGAGCCCTGGAACAGGCTGCCCAGAGAGGTTGTGGAGTCTCCTTGTCTGGAGATCTTCCAAACCTGCCTGGATGCCACCCTGTGCCACGTGCTCTGGGTGTCCCTGCTGGAGCAGGGGGGGTTGGACTAGATGACCTCTAGAGGACCCTTCCAACCTCAACTATCCTGTGATTCTGTGATTCTGTGCTGGCTCCTGAGAACCTACGTGCATAGGATCTCAACCTAGCCCCTCTGAGAAAAAAAAGAAATGTACATGCCCCTCTCACAAAAGAAATGTGCATGGGCAGTCTTGGAAACATTTGCTAAGAAAAGAACGGTGGACCGAAGAAAAGGTATATCTTAAAGAAGGGAGAAAGGGAGATATTTCCTTCCTCCAAGGAGGAAAGGGAGAGCCTGGATACTCTTTCAACAAGTAGGAATTAGTTGCTTTTCTTCTGCTCTCAGTCTTTCATTTAAGACGTTCAAAAACTGTTAGCAAAAGATGTAGTTCATAATGGAGAAAGATTATATGTTTGTAATGAAAAAAGTTTGATTCTTCTATTGCTTTTTTTTTCTTTATTTCCCACAAATGACTGTGTCATTTAAAAAGAAGAAAGTACTGTTAGCCATAGAGCAGTCACAGAAAACTCTAGGATAGTGGTGAGATTCTGAAAATTCTGAAAATTCTGAAAATTATAGCAAGGTGGGAAAGAAAGCAAAAAGAGAAAGACACCTGCCTAACAGCCATTCAGGTGCTGTTCATCTACTTCCCTCAAACAGCCTGTGCCACAGTTGGGAAAATACTGAACAAGGCTACAGACCCTCAGGAGATGTATTCATGAGAAACAGGACATACGAAATCATGACCTAAAAATGGATGTCAAGGTGAGGGATGATTTTTTGGTGGTGGTGGGAGTTTGTTCCACATTTGCAATCTGGCTTCTGGGAAACCTCGGTCTTGCACAAGCAAGACATGCCCTTATGGTGGAAAACACTTTGTGCCAGAGGAACAGATTTGACAGCAGCCTCCCAGCAGAGACCAACGCCTCACCCCAGAGCTATAAATGATCTTTAAATATCCGGGGCCCAAGCTGGCGAGTGCCTGCAGCGCTGGCATTTTAGGCACTGGCAGCCAAGATTCCTCGCGCGGTGTGTCTGCCCCATGGAGAGAGCGAAGGGGAGAAAAATCGAGCAAAGTCAGTGTACAGAATCCATTATTCTTTGTGACATGCTGCTGGATCAGTCTGCAGGGATTAGCATTAAGGAGAGTTTATAGAAATGTCAGCTGCTACAGCCTGGCACAGAAAGGGAGACAGATTAAGGCTTAAAAAATGCACGAGTCTCTTTACATGAGTAAGTCTTAGAGCTGTAGCAAAATGTGTTTGGGATACGGCAAAGAAGTCCTGGCCAACCTCCGCCCCGTGTGTTTTGGAGGGTGATGCAAAACCTCAACCTTTTTCCTATCCACCAAGACAACCTGTTAGGTATCTGGATGGATAGGCCAAGAGAAACCCCAAAGAAAACTTGCTATTTGACTTTCTAAGAGTGAGATGGCTGGAGAAAAAGCTTGGAAAGGAAATGAGAGGCATGGAAAGTGAGGCAGAGTGCACAAGGAGAAGAAAATACACAAATACTTGTGTGTGTGTGTAGTGGAGTGGAGTTGACGGGTTGGCCAATCTGCCAAAAGGTTCCCAGCATCACAAGAAGAGGGTGAAGAAAACAGACTCTAGCTGTACTGATCCTTGTGTTTGTGGCATCTTAATTAAAAAGTCTGTGGCCCACATACATGTCTAAGTCTGCTGCCTACATACGCAAACACAGCAAACACAAAGTGTTGTTTCTTATTTTTCTATTTGGTCTTGCTTACTGGAAAATATGCACAACAGAGGGAGAATATAGAAATGTACAGAATAACAGTCTATTTTTGGTATTACTTTTTGTGATAATTACAATTTGCCCTTTCCATGAGTTTGTTCTTTTGTAGTACGGTCTTGCATTTGGCAGAGGGGAGCCATTTAGCCTCCAAGTGGCCATTTTGCAATTGTCAACTTTTCTTAAATTCAGCAATATGGTCTTCTATTTTTCTACCTGAGATATTCCTGGAGAAATAATGCACTCTCCTATTACAAAATTTCACATAACAACATCTGTAAGCTAATACAAAAGAGAGGAAGGATGAGCCTTGCCTGCAGCTCTCACATAGCTTCTGTGATTAACTCTCGTAAGGGTCGATCTTGACAAGAGCGCCCAGGGGAGCTCAGATAACATTTTGCAGGAAAAACACTTTGCTGTGGAAAGGGCAAGTTCCTGAGAGACCAAGTAAAAAGGCCTTTTACGTAGGTTTGCCTGGCTGAGCCGAGCTGTGCCAGGGCCACGTGGCCCCCAGGGCATGGAGTGGTTTGAGAACGTTGGTTTTTTTTTTTTTTTTTTTTTTTTTCTCTGTCCTTTCTCATTCTCTGTCCTCAGAGACTTCAGGACAATGACCTCAGCAATGCAAGATTTATTTCTTTTGCTCCCTTTGTATCTCGAAACTGAATTTAAAATGTGTACCTGTGGCAGTCCAGAATGGTTTAGGGCAGGGGCCTTTTTTTTCCGTTTGTCCATAGAGCTGCCCGTGTGAGCAGCATCTTGTGCTGTGGCAGTTGGATGTCATGTCTGTAAAGAAAACGGGCATCTCAGCAAGGCAAACACTCAGTGTGTCTCAGTGATCATGGAAAACTCCAAGCAAACTCCAAATATTCCAAAACACAATCTTTCTGTCAATATTTGTTATGCATCAAGCAGTCGTTCCTGGATATATTGCCCTTTATCTGCTTCTGTTCATAGTCGGTTGGTAAAGAACATCAAGCTGGCTGACTGGAAATCTTTAAGTAACACATATCCAAAGGGCAGGACTGTAACGCTGGCAGGTGAGCAGCTCTCCACACACCTCCTTTGCTTTCACCTGGCTAGCACTGAGGAGGTGAGTAGCTGCTCAGCCCTGAGACTGGGGCATTCAGAGAGGTGGTTGCTTTGCTCAGGAGAATATGATCGTGAAGCTGAACACATTGATAAAGAGGCATTTCTTGCTCTGTAATTCAGGTTGGAAGCTGCACTGATCTCTAAGGGCTTAGCACTGCTGTGGCTTTTTCAGCATTTGGCCTATAAGAAAATAGAATGCACATATGTGAAAGAGCTACAGCATAAAAAACAAGAAGTTAAAGACAGTAGCAGCACTTTGCTGAAAATGTTAAAGACATAAATGTTGATCTACACATCACTACCTCCTTCTATTACTAATATGCAGAACTGGGAGTCCCAAAAGTATGATCATAAACAGTATCATAATCTTTCAATATGCTTCTCTTAACACATCTTCCAAATTAGCTTGACTTCATCTCTGTCTTCCCCTCTCTCCTTCTCTTCTCAAGTACTCCCTTGCTAGGCATTTGTTGGATTTTGGAGTCATTGCAGGTTCTGCTGGTCTTTGACTCAAAACTACGCAGCACCTGCATATGGTTTTGTGCAGTCTGATTTGCAGGGCTTCATTTTTAAGCAGATATGTGACAGTTTTAAAGACTAATTTTTTGTGAGGCTGTTGAAGATATTTTACTTCTCAAAGAGACTGTTCCTCTTTTCATGTTTTTAAAAATGGGATTTCTTTTTTTCTATTTCTTGAGCAAAATGACAATAAGCAACAAGGAAGGAGACTTTCCTTATTCAGATTACACTGGTAAGGTTTCTTACAAAAAGAAAAGAAGAAAAAAAAAAGAAAAAAAAGCTAAAGAAGGATTAAAAAGATGAAGTGCTAGACTGTGCACCTGTATTAATCATCCTAGATTTTAATTTTGGAAGGACCAAGGGTTTCTGAATTAGTCTTTCATCAGCATGTCAGGCCATTTTTTTGCTTTATAAACGATAAGATCCATGTACATTTCTGCGGCATCTTCCATCCCAAAGGACTGACAGCACCTCACCTTCTATCCATCTGGTCTGTCTTTCTCCTCTGTTGATGTACACCTGCCACAGTCTCAGGAGCACAAATTGGAAATGTGTTTAATTGTGTATAACAAAGCTGTCTCACAGTGAAGGACAGGAGCAAAGCAAAATCCAGTAAAAGTGGCGAGGGACATTTAGACAAAGAATGTAGGTAAAAGTGAATATTCTTTTAATGTCACTTTTTGAAAATAATAAATCTCAATTCACCTCATCTCTTATCGGGATTTAATTTATTTACATTTCAGATATCAGATAGAGAATGTCTGATCAATCCATCACACCCCATTTACTAGTATTTTGACCAATACCCAATAATTTTTACATACTTCTGAGCTTGCCTAGTTAGGAATTGTGCTAAATCCTAGAGGTACTTACTTCCTTGGATAAAAGCATTGGACCCTGTTGGTGCCCAACTCACTTATTCATCCTGCTGAAACCCAGACCTGCTGATAGCCTAATTTGGGAATGTATGCGAAATGAATGCTTGTGCCTGAAACTTGTCATTGCAATAACAGTACCTTGATAATGCATGGAAAACACATTTTCACAAACTGGTCACAATCATTTTAGCCTTTTCTAGTTAATAAGGTGGTTCAGGACCTGAAATAGCCCTAGACATTCAGCATCCACTATAAACTGTGTCATTTCTAACGGTACAGCAGCACTCTGGGACTTTGACTCAGGAATTGCAGCATCAATAACAACATTTTGTGCAACTCCTTTCTGCCTTGTTCTCTGCAAGAAAAAGCAGGTCAGCAAGTGCAGGTGCCCTGCATGTGCCTTTGATATGGCAACTTCACCTGTCTCCTGATTTTCTAAATCAAGGGCAATTCTAAGGGGAATGGGAGGAAATGGAGCAGAGGAATGCTGGCAAGTATGGATCTTTTGCAAATAACCTCCAAGCAATGACTTTCCAAACTGAAAGGTTTCAGCTCCAGTTAGCTTAAATGACAGGGAATGATCTTTAGCTAGTAGAGAAAAGTCTGAAGAACTGAAATTTGTTGCAGTCAGAGAAATGCTGCTTGTTTAACACAGAAGAAAAGCAGTGGAGTCATTCATATAGATGGGCATTAGAAAGTTCTGTTTCACCAAGGTTGCTTTTACTCAGTAACACACAGCATTTCCATGCTGAGGGCATGTTGCTGGTGGGATGGTGTAGTTTTGGGTCATCTTTAGTCCTTGCCTTTCTTTTTTTGTGTGTGTGTTTTTTTTTGTTTTGTTTTGTTTTTCTAATCATTCCCAAACATGTGCTTTGCAAGTGACTCAATCTGCTGACAAGATTTGGTATTCATGGTAGCAATCTTCTTTCCTACCTTCAAGTCATTTTGATGGACTCATTTGGTGATGTCTATCACAAGCAATTATGCTGGAACCCCATTAATTAATTGATATTAGTTGCTAATGGTTATGCAATTAATTTAATTTTGAAGAATATAAAATTGAGTAAATAACTTCAAAGTGTTGAGTCATATTTGGCAGGCTAATATAGCTCATCCTGCCCAATTAAACTGATAAGATATTAAACTAATTGAACTCGTACTGTGCCTCTCCATCACCTGATATTCAGCAGCAGACAGAAAAGATTAAAAGGATTCAGAGGAAGGTGTGCTTGTAAAACCAGGAATAGTCACTCCTGTTTCTCATTTAAGCGTAAATACATACTAACTCACAACCAAACAACACTTGGTATGGAGGTTGCCATAGAGATCAGCATTTTGAGATGTTTGAGGCTTTTGCTGGTGTTTCAGGTTTAAAAATAATGAGCCGGGTTACCCAGGACCTCATTACGCACTGGCAGGTGCATATCCTGCAACCCAACTCATGGCCTACCATGGCGTAATAGGCACAGAGGGCTTCCCAAGCTGGATTAAATCATTTGTTCCTCTAACCTGACCCTTTGCCTCTGCAGCACTGTTCCTGAGGAGGGCGGAGGGCTCCCATTACGCCCGCGGCCTGCCCAATTACGCTTCCTGGTGCACAGGGAAGGCTCAGCCCTCCGCAGCCCTGCTGGCAATTACCTACACCCAGAAGCGTGATATTCAATTACCCTTATTTTTTCAGCATGTCAAGCAGCAAGAGGTCATTAATGATCGCATGAATTTATACAGCCTTTAAAAAAAAAATAGTACTCAACCAGTCATCTCATGCCAGCAAAATCCATACAAGGCCCACAAGCAGCATTAAAACAGAGGGAAGGCGAGTGATAGATTATTTCCTTGCATAGGAAAACTTACATTTGTGAATCTCTTCTTCGTTCACTTGGAATCAGTCCTGAAGAAGATTTTACAGCAGGATGGTGTTTATCCAGAGGCAGATCTGTTAGGGTCCTGTAGATTTGGACTTGCTGGACAGAAATGACTATTTTTCACAGAAGGTTTGAAACTACCAAGTGCTCAGATTTTGTTGCAGAGCTTTGGATTTGGGAGTCTTTGGTGACCATATCCATGGCCTGTTGATGCTTTTTTCCAGTCACCAGATTCACACTGAAACACTCCATAATAAAGGAGAGGACCTGACAAAATCCCTGAATGTTATGGGAAAAAATAAAATAAAATAAAAAAATGCTTCTGTAGGATTAGTTATTTCTCATTTAAAAAGAGTGCACAGGTGAGCTAATTAACAGATTAACTCTTTAGAGAAGAAAAATCAAATTCAAATGGAACAAGCTAAACATGGCAAATGCTGAAAATTGAGTTATCTTCCAATAACTGTCTTCTGAGACACTTTTCCCTAAACTTTGCACTTGAACAGATATTTCAATTTTCATGGAAATCTGGGGCCAAAGGAATTAAACTTAAGGCAAATTCTATAGGAAGACAGTATAAAAAGCTTCCCATTGGTCATTGGTGGCTGGACAATATATTAGACCATACAAGAAAGGAGGTGGTAAATAATGAGTAAAATTGCCATAAACAATTAGGCATGCATCTCAACCAGTAAAGAGATTTGGGCTGGTAACTTTGTGTCCTTTAGTGAGAACATAATGGAGAAGATGACAAAACGTGTCTGTGTTTTTGACTGTACCAAGCAAATGCTGAACTTTGTCAAACAGACGGTACAAACCAGCTGCAGGTGAAATTTCTCGAGACCTTCAGTCTCTAAAGGACATATGCTCTGATTAAGATGTATTGAGTCATTACTTATTCAGTGAGAGACAGTTAAGTTCTTCTTGCTAAAATTCCAGCGGAAAGCTTTATCTTCAAGGCTCAGAGAAATTAACTTCCTTTTAAGTGCAAAACTGTCTGCTAAAACCAAGCGAGGGGGGTGAGGGCTGCTTGCAGCTGCAGACTGTAATTCAAATATTTAGCATGTCAGGAACAAAGCTAAGATGCAACTTCCTACTTTTCAGCAGCATTGATTGTTTGAATCAAACATGTATAGAGTATAGCTATACATCTCCCCACTGAAACCCACTGTGGCTGTGTCCTTAATTTCTTTACCTCACTACCTCAGATTCCTTTTGCAGATGGTAGGAAAAAGTGAGAATAAGTAGCTAAAAAGCTTCCTTTTCTCCACAGGGCAATTAGCATTTCAAGGGGTACTAGCAATTCACATAGTCTTGGATACCTACCACTGTAGCTTATTGAATAAGAGGAGTGCAAGATAGAAAAATGAGTGAATTTACTTCGCATTAATCAGAGGAATAAATTACATTAGGATGTTGATGTTTTTCTGGAACAGGAAACAAATGATTCTGTGAAAGACATAAGAAATAACACTGAGGTGCTGCAAGTCTTCTTGCAGCAGACATCAGGAATAATGGAATAATCCCTGCTGGAGCAGAACCGCTATTAGACATATTGACGGAAAACCTCCTTTCACACGCGCAGCCACCTGCCTTTCTGTGCGATTGCAAATTGGCAGAAGCAAATAAGCCTCTGAAACAAGATGCAGAACAATGCAAAGAACTGGTCTTTTTGCTGCGAGTGAAGGGATTGCGACTGGATTCAGCCACTCTGCACAGAAATGAAGACAAACACTTCTGCTCCCTTCAGAGAAAATCCTGTGTTAAAGAAAATTCAAAAATCTGTCTTCAATGGTTGCTTCAATCAGAAGAGACTTACCCCAAAACTTGGCTTACAATTCATTATAAGCTTTTTTTGTTTGTTTTTGTGGTGAAAGAAGTTGCCAAACAATATTGGGGATCTTGTTGGTCCACGCATGCATCAAGAGATACTCTCACCCTTACAGAAGGGACAGCTTAGACAGCTTAAAGGAGAAAAAAGTATTGGAGACACAGAGCAACTAGAGAATCTGCTCAGTGTCATAGAATAAAACCTTGAATTTGTGAAACAATTTACCCATGGGAATTTTTATTTACACGTAAATCATAGGGTTTTAAATATGGGTCTGTGTCTGGCTTTCTTCTTTTTATTCTGAGTGTCTGCCAAATTCTCATTTCCATATACCGAATCTCTCCCGCATAAAATGGAGAGCAGTATTTGTCTGATCACCATCTTTAACTGGCTCCAGGTAATTGATGAGAACATTAAAGAAATACAAAGCTTATATCTCTGCACCAAGCAAAATAGCTCAGGGATGCATTTCCTCTGTGCACTTGAATGCAGGAAAAAAGATAGAGTTTTAATTGAAGTTTAGAACCTGAAAGTTTCTGAAAGTTTAGAACCTGAAATTTTATAACAAGAAAATAAGTTGCATGGTAGCATTCAAAAAACACTTGCTGATCTTGGCCACCTCTGGGTATTTTACAGTAACTTGAGCGGAATATTAAAAAATGTTATGATGGAGATGAGATGTATTTTTCAGAAGAAAAGTAATCAGTTTCTAAAACACTGACTGGTAGAAGAGGCCAAAGTAGATTAGACTTTTTAAATGCAATTGAGTAGATGATATGTATGCCTGAAATTACTTTAGCTACTCAACTACACAATTATCTGATGATTCTGATGGCTTTCCTATGAAGTTTTTGACTATCAGGAAAGTGATCATCATCATCGTCATCATCTTCACCTCATCTTTAAACAGAATTAAACACACTCTTCTTGGCTAAATATACGGAATTAGAAGATGTCCCAGTGGTGCCTGGTAGGTGCTTTTCAAAGGTTTCCTGCAATTCCTGCAATACCTGGTGTGACAGGAATACCAGCACAGTCCTGTCAAAAGACTTCTTGGAAAACAGAGTTCAGGGACAGCCATTAAGATGTGCTGCTTTGAAGTGTGATGCTTTGAAGCCCACTACAGGGTATAGGTTCCATGTATTTTGATAATTTCGTCTCCAGTAGGCAAGATATCCATCCATGTATGAAACTGGCTTATGAATTTTCCTGTTATCTATGTGTATTTGTACATGGGTACACCATGGATATGGGTGATGCAAGTTTCCTCTGTAGTTCTCCTTGCCTGATACCTGAAGATTCAAAGGTTTAGGTGCTATACAAGAAAGCAGTTTCAGTTTATGTGAGTAGACCAGTTGAAATCTGGACTACTTGTCTGTGCTGTATTTGGCACAGATATTTATTTACAGGAAGAGAACTTACAGTAAAAATATTTTCTACTTGCACAATCTTCTCGTGCAATCTCTGGCTGAGAGAATATGTTATTTCTAAAATAAACTGCAGCATACAGCCTCTTCCTTGTTACACGAATATGTATTTCATGATACAAACTGTTTTTAACAAATTGTAGCAGTGTAGTAAAATACTATTGCAAATGTAATTAGATTATGAATCTTTATTATTTTTTAGCCATATTTGAATGACACAGTTAAATGTGCAGAAATTACTTTTCTGGATTGGTTGGTTTGGCTTAAACACTCTTCACTGAAAGAAGTCCCAGCATAAGTGCATGGCTATTAGCATACCCTTGAGGCTTTTACTGCATAGGAAAGGAATTAAAAACTTAAATATTTTATTGAACTGAGGCCACATAGTGTAATAGTATATTACAATTTATCATAGGTAAGTATGTAAGGCTGGAGGGGATGGAAACACACAGGGAGAAGGTGACTTAGCCCAGAAAGAAGTAAGAAAAGATCAGATGATGCTCTTTACAACAAAAAATAAGGAAAGAAAAGAAGAGAAAAAAGACAAAATAAATTCCAGTCCTCATGTCTCCATGCAAGATCAAATTCAAAAATGCGCACAGACTCCTGCTGAGATTGGTGCAGACATGGCTGGTTTGGCTTTCTGTTGCAGCAGCCCTGATCAGCTCTTCCCTCCTCTGCGGTCAGTGTCCTTTCTAAATCCTGGTGTGTGCTCAACAGACAAATTTCAAAACGAACTTCCTTTGGAGAAGTTCATCTCTTCTTTTTATTATGATTTCAGTGATGTTTTTCAAAAGGTAAATTGTTAGCCTGCCACAACTTCTCCCTCCAGATGCAGCAAAGTTTCTTACTGGACACTTGCCCTGGTCAGGGATCACTAGTGTCTCACTTTGTTGGTTCCAATTGGGGAAAATGTCCAATTGAAAGGCCAGGAAAAAGAGGATTAAGAAGTGTAATAGGCTAGGAATAAAATGTAAGAGAAGGGAGAAATAAAGCCTGCTGCTTGGATTTTAATAGGTCTCCTTGGCAGACAGGTTGTTTCCTGATTGCTGGAGCATTCCAGCTCTCAGCGTTTGCCACGCGAGCGGACGGTGCCTCTTGCCATTCCTCTGCCCACAGCAAAGTCGGAGAAGGACGTCGGGATCCCTCATCACTGCCAGCCCACCGCAGCGGCAGCCCTGGCACCGCAGCAGTGTCAACTGCCTCAAAGGCAATTTGCAATTCCAGGAGTTTCTGTTTGACTGCTGTGTTAACTTATGCTCCCGGATGAATCCTTCAAGTTCATTTTCAACTCTGAACACTTCTGAATTATCTGAACCTGTTCATTTACTTCTCTTGGTCCAGAAATGACTTTCATTAATAACTTTACAGGACACTCCCACAGGTTGAGTGGACTGTTCCTTGTTTTTCCACATATTTTAATTTAATGAGGCATTCAAAACACTAGCAAATATTTTATATAGCATTTGCATACCCCATCTGATGGTACTTATGCAGTGACCTATAGCATAAATCCTGTAAGCCTTTAGTTTGTTTTTCCTTACTGGAACAAGCATACCTCAAATACTTTGCCGATTATATAAATATACCTATAAAACATATGTAAATGTATAAATACAAATTTATGGATAAATATATGTAAATATAGTATATCAAATATAAATATAGAGAGATACAAATATAAATACATGTATATATGGATAAACATATGATTTTATACATATTCATATTTAACTTTGTACATGTTAATAGATCAAGTGATTCCTTAGTTTTATGCAATAATTCCCATAGAAAGAAATAACTTGTAATTAATTTTAATTTCTCACCATTCAATTCATTGATCAAATCAGCTTTCATCAGCTTTCAATTTGGCTTTCCTCACTAAGTTACTAAATGACACTTATGAGACATGTATAAGTGTCAGGTCCCAGGATTACTAGAGACAAAATAGTTCTCTGCTCTCTCAAGTCTGCAAAGAACTCTGAGGAAAACAAACAGCTGCTTCTTTCCATTTTTGCTACCTTGTCAAAAATATGTCAAGTAAAAAAAATGGAATCATGTAAAGTTTTGCATCTTGCAACAGCTCCTTCCTTTCTGCTGAAATACATATTTTTCTACATAAAATACAAAATCTGGACAAATCGTTTTTAAAGATGCAGAACTGCTAAATTTCCTGTCTTGCGCAATGCACCTCTTATTCTTTAGATGTGTCTTCTGTCTGTCAGGACTATTCTGGGATATGCCAAAAAAGAACATAAAAACACTATGGCTGGGGAAAAAAAAAAAAGAAGACCTGTATATTTTAGAACTGAAGGTAACAGATTCTGCTTCTCATATTTTTATCGACTATTATATGTGCTTGTTCTGTTTCTTTTCTAAACCCCAGGTTTGGGATCTCAGAGTTGTAACATTGCCTTGATAAGTCCATGTTACTTGTCTCTCCAGCATGTATGTATATCACTCAGAATTCAACACAAAGGGATTTTGATATTTCAATTTTAATATGTTATTCATATCAATATCTAAGAAACTTTTTGATAAGGAGGCTTTTCTGCAATAGATTTAAAATTTCAGCTCACTACTGGATTTAATTTCAGAGGAAGTGAGCATCAGGTGATTTGGAGTTTTATTTCTCCATTCTCTTTATTTCTCTGCTTTTGGGCATAATGAAGTTTTTGAAACAAAAATTTCTTCAGCATTAATACACTCAGAGACATTGAGATCTCCTCTTTGTTGACAGCCAGTTTTTCTGACTGCTGCTTTGCAGTCCTCGCCACCACCATCAAGAGCACATTGATAGTCCAAGCACCATCATAGACTTTAGCAGCATCAGTCCCTAATGCTAAAGCAATTATTCCATTAGAGGGATCTCATTGCCCTCATTATAATCTCTAACTTCTGGTAATTTAAACGAGCTCCTGCCATGGCTGATTAGCTGGATGGCTCTGCTGTCCTGGGTGCCAGTCTCTGCGGGGAGCGAGTTTGTGCCCAACCTCTCAACAGCACTTTGTTGTCATTTTAAGACATTTTCTGAAAATTGTGGTGTGATATTTTCTTTGAAGGTCAATTTGCCTGAGACATACAGGAAACACTTCTAAATCCCCAGGACACCATGGAAGTAGAAGGGTCTATTCTGTCCAAAACATGGTATGAAAAAAAGCTGCCTCCTCATTTACCTGTGAGATCTCCTGGCCCCTGTACCAGAGAAATGCTCTTAGGCAGTGCTCGGCAGTTCCTTTTTTCTGCCCTGTTTAGATGCTGAATTGTATGCAGAATTATCGTTTTCCTCATGGACTTTTTGATTTCCTTGCCTTACTATTTGAACATGGCATGCATTTACTGTTGTAGCACCTGGGTAGAACCGACTGGTATAGTTATCCTCAGTTTTACAGCTGGGATATTAAGACAAAAGGCAATTAAAGTCAAAGTGATCAGTATAGCTATCAAAATCATTACAGTTTAAGTGATCAGGAACTCTAGGGATCATGGGCTCAATTTTCAAGTGCCCTTAACATCTTGTAACACTTCATGTTTTGGAAGCAGAATTGCAATTGATTTCACTTGCTGCTGTGACAGCACGGTGCTCTGGACATTGAGAACATAATCATTGCTTTCTGGGTACTAGAAAACAAAGAGCGTAGCTCTTGGCTCTTGGTCAGAGGTGAGATAAGGTCAAATAAATGCTACTTAGTTTTATTAGATTCCTTATAGTTTTATTACCCTACTTTAAAATCAGTAGAGGAATCAGAGAGTTACAGCAGGAGTATGTGTTAAAATTGCCAAAACTTGCCTCAAGAAAGTTCCCAGTAAAGTGATTCCTAAAACATGCCTCTTCTCTCTCATCTCATATACTTTCATATTCATTTTCCAAGAATTTCCTAGCTTATACCTAACTAATACGTTAAAATATATTCTTATAGGCTACTCATTCCACTCATTTTTATGGTTACAGCTTACCCTCATTGCTAATTAATAACGAAAAAAAAAATCTGGTGAGCAACTGTGAATATGCTAACTTAAAAATATCATGTTTCCTTGCAGCTAGCAAACAAGGGCACAATACCCTTCTCAGATAATAGACCAGATTTTAATCTGCCTATAATTCATTCATTTATGTCAGGTAGCTCTTAATAGATAAACAGAAGCTAGTGTTTCCTGCTTGCCTCCCTACAAAACAGGACATCTGAGATACTATCAATGTATCATTAGCAGGCTGTGACATTTTCTGTTTGAAATCATAATCATCCAGAAGCTTGGAGAGACATGCTAGGGTAAAGAACAGTTTTCTAACAGGGCATGAGGCTTCTCTTCCTTTCCGCTTTGCTCCTCTTATCACCTTCTGATTTCTTCAGAAAGCCGATGGGCATGCGGGCCACCCAGCACAGCCTGATTGGCCTCCTGAGATGCCATGTAGACTGTGTGCTGAGTAAGGCAAGTGTCTGATGGACCATTAGTGTGTAATTAGGTGATTTAAATGGAAACCTGCAGTATTAGAGAGGGGCTGAGTTGAGATTATATAGATAAAATTATTACACAGGCAATCAAGGCTTTTTCTGACTTAGACATAACATAGTCTTCAAGCTACTACTGGTTGTTTCTGAACACTAGCCCTCCTTCTTCCAAAAATAAATTTAAAAGTACTTTGCCATAAAATTATATTGCTTATATTAAATTATAAGTGTCAACAGTTGTGATCCATGGCCCAGAATGAGACAAGAAGGTGACTGGAGGGATGCAGGACTGCAGGGCGGTAGCAGCAGTGAGACCAGAGGGGAGATGCTCTGTCAGAGCCAAGCTTACCACACCAAGGGTGATGTCTGGGGGAAGCTCCTGGGGTGGCCAGGACTGCTGGAGATGCTGACAGAGCTGGTGGAATGTGAGGGAAAACACTGCTCACCCATTTATTCTTCATCTTATTCCAAATCTTATTCTGCTTCCTGCCTGCGGTGCTGCCATCCAGCCCGGCTGCACCACCCGTTCCGGGCATCTTTCATGCCTTGCTCCACAGCCTCTGCAAGGACCTGCCTCTTAAATTCAGGCTGGGCACAAGGGTTGGATTTGATAACCCCATGTAAATTAAATGGCTGCTTGTCCCACGCAAGCCTACGGACTTCAACAAGAGTAAGAGTATTGGAATTTGGCCTCAAATGGCTTGCAAGAATAGTATAGTAATTACCAGAACATATAATAAGTAAAGGAGTTGGAAACATATTTTTTACTGCAGCCTGGCTGTGGAAAAAAAATGTGCATTACCTAAAAGTCAATTAATATTATATTGACTACTAAAACAAGTGTACTAGATGACAACATCCACACATGGGCTCATATTTTAAGGCAACAAATTAGGCAAGAAGTGAAAAACTGTATGTTACTTTTTCAAGTAAAGTACAATGATCATATAGCCTCAGAACTCGCTCTTCTATTTAATCCATAAACTCTGAAAGAGAATATATTTCTTGGTCCCAGAATTCATCCTTCTGGTTTATTATTTATTTGTAGTTTAGGTATACTGAGCTGGGAGGACAAGAATGGAATGATAAACAGCGATCTGAGTGGAAAGAGAAGCCTTACAAAGTTGGGTGCTGCTCTGATTTGAATGTGACACCTCCAGAGCAGTAGAATTTTGGTGGCTGACTTGAACAATTATGAATGGAAAAAAAATAGGGAACAAAATAATGAATTAGAAAGTGATATTGATAGGAAGGAAATTATAAGTAATTATGACTGAAAAATGAAAAGTCCACATGGGAGGCCTGGAAGATCTGCCTCGGAAGGCCCATATCTTATTTACCCTTTTTCAAATACATTCTTCCCAATCACCCCCTACTATTCACTGCTAGAGCCAGAAGAGTTGCCAAAGTGGATTTTACATCTTATGCAGGTCTTACATTGTGTTCAGAGGATCAATATCTACTTTTCACTCCTGCCTAAACTCAGAAGCTACTTTAATCATATTTGAAATACAATAAAAGACTAAAGCAAATGTTTCGGTTTCCATTGCCCTTAGTTTGGAGCCCAAGTTTTAAAGATATTCCAATAATGTACCAAAACTATTAGCTTCCTTGTGACAGAACCTCTGCATCTGACAAGAAGAAAGGAAAGGTGCTGTCCTATACTGGCAGCACTATATGCCTCTAAACAAGAGGGATTTTGCTTCCCTCCAGACTTGAATTATTGCATTAAGATTTAATGGGAAATATCTATCTATCTCATGCTTCAGGGCACAGGCTTTCATGAACAGCTATAGTTAATGGCCAGAATGATCAGTACAAACTTCTATATTAAATATACATCTATTCTGATGTTCTCCAGTGCAGGATAGAGAAAACCTCTCATTTTAACCTTTTCAGTAATGTGTCAGTCTCTGGAATATCTCAGTGCTAGGTGAAGATACTGTACTGTTGCTGTTGTTCTACAGTTGGAGAAAATTTATTATTTGCTGAATTTTACAAGTTCTGATCGGGTAGGCATTTTAACCTTTCCATTCTGCCCTTGCAACTCCAGAAAGACCTTCTATTTTCTTTTTCACCATATATATGAAAATGCAGCATGCTGGATGTAATCAGCGTGGGGATTTACACTCATTTAAAATAAATATGGTGATTCTCCTTTTTAAAAAACAGCTGTGGGCAAGTAAACAGTTTTACATTTAAATCAGAAAAGAGAATCTGCTGCTTCCAAAAGAGAAGAAAGTGTTTGGCAACAGGCAGAGGAAATGAGAAGAGTCAGGTGCTAAAGTAAGAAAGGTTATTGAAGGAAGGGGCAGCTATCTGAGGAGAATATAAAGCGGCATTTCTCATGAGCTTTGCAGTGTTCAGTAGTTTATCATGAAGCTTTCTGGGGCCTCAATCTGCCCCTTGGCCACTCATCTCCCATTATTGCCTTGGGATGTCTTCAATCCCAGATTGCCACCTTGGTACTCTCTTCTCTGGGTTTGGTATCATTCTGGCAGGTCCCAAGTAGTCTACATCACTTTATTCTATAGCAGATCAAGTTTGGCCACCCAGCATTGGCCTTCATCCCTAACATGCAGAAATGCATCATTACAGGAACTGCTAAACTGCCCCAGGCTGGCTGCAAGCCAGCCAGGTCTGCTAATACTGTCTAAAGCCATGGAAACATTTTTCATCTCAGGGATATATCATCTGGCTATATTTCCACCTTGAGAAAAAGGGGAATACTGCCTTAGGGGAGATGTGGATGAACTTGGCATCTTAGGTACTCTCAGAGAAGCTTTGAGTTTGGGACTCCATGAAATCCACTTTGTTATGAAACTGTGCACGGGAATGTGGAATTATACTGGTATCTCTAAGGTCATATAGCTAACTAATGTCACACTTTAAAACACGTCCTTTTTACATCTCTAATTAAGAAAAAACACCTTGGTTAACTGCCTATTTCCAGGTATAACATATAGTCATTCATGTTATTTGAAGCATCTGTTTATATTTGGAAGGTGACATTACGAACAGGAAGGTTTAGATTTAAAAGAAAAATGATAAAGAAAAGTCATACTGAAAATACTTGCAATTCTCTCACTTCCCCAAGGGAAAAAAAAAAAAAAACTCAGATTGCAAATTATGGTACTAGAAAAATTAAGACTCAACCATTTGTCAATAAAATGTGCTATTTTGGTGTTTTGAAAACACTCTGTAATTAAAATTACCTTGAAGTCTGTTAAACACAATGCCGAAATAAACATATAATCAATATTTCCGTGTGCTATGCATGTTTTTTTATAGAGCCCCTGACGTATTACAAAAGTCCTATTACCCCACACTATGGTCCAGTATAGCTGCAGAAATGCACAAACTAAGTGTGGAATAAAACTCAGTGTGGGATCAAAGTAATATTAAAAATAACAACAAGGCTGTTAAAGAACCCATACAAAAACAATGTATAAATGCAAAATAGGGCTCACTTGTTGGTAAAAACAAGGCAATCAGAAAGCAAAAGCTTGCCTTTTCAGGCTTAAAAGTGCCATGAGAACTGGTATGACATTATTAAAACTAGTAATAATCTATGTCTTTTTCCTTTTAATCATACAATATTTAGTTTTGTTATTTAATGGCTTGTTCAAATCTGTCCTCAGCTATTAAAGAATCTCTGTGTGAAGATGTTCTAGTGGCCCAAGGGCTTCCCTTACATACATACTTAAGACTAAATAAAATGGAAGCAGAATATCTGCAATCTTTCATTTTCATACTTAATGTGTATGAAGCACCACTTAAATAAAAGGAAGCAAAGGGCTGCAGAGCCACAATGTGTTTGCACATGCTTCACTGTTTTATACATGGGACAACAGTATTATGTTTACCTGCTCTGCAGTACATTTTAAGGGCTTTTAAAAATATTTGGAAAACTCCTTTTCTACTGTTTTTGACAGTGAAAAAGAATGGAGAAGATTTGCAGATTTTTGCTGTAAAGCATCAGGACAGGAAGCTGCTCATAGCACTAACCAGCACCACCAGCAGCCCATATGTTGTGAAATAACCTCTTCTCATAACCTGGGTCTCTGGGATGCTTGGTGGGGTAGCACAGGAGATGGGTGGATCATAGAATCACAGAATGCTTAAGGTTGGAAGGGACCTCTAGAAGTCATCTAGTCCAACCCCCCTGCACACGCACGGTCACCTAGAGCATGTGGCACAGGACTGCGACCAAGTGGGTTTTGAGGATCTCTGGAGAAGGAGACTCCACAACATATATCCCTGCCTTGGCCCCAGTGCCTTTGGCCGCTGGACGGGGCACAGGCAAAGGCAGAGGGCAACTGTGGGCATGGCTGCTCAGCTCATGAATCTTGTAGTCTGTGCCCAGCTGGGGAATTTACTCCTTGCTGGGTTCTGCTGCTGGTGACATCCCTCCTCATGCACTGCTTGATTCTGGACTCTGTTCAGGTTTTCTCTAAGATATTAACTGGATTTTCTTTAGTGCACTTTGCTTGACTCGGATTTTCTTTAGTGCTTGACTTCGCTTGACAAATTATGGGAACGACAGTTTGTTTGTTTGTTAATTTATTTGTTGGCATGGAGGCCAAAAAACATCAGAAAATGTAGAAATGTAAAAACACAAGAGGAAATCGAGTTGTTTCCTGGTGAGTTCTGTGGAAAACTGAATTAGATGAGGTTCTGCAAGGGTTATAAAACTTGATATGGTTTTACATGACTGAGGGATTCTCTGTGAAGAACAGCAGTATACAGTTATGGTGCAGATTGCAGACATGTCAAATTAAATTTTTATATTTAACAGGTCTAATCTGCTGAATATCACCAAAGCAGTAGTGTCAGTCAGCCCTGCAATGGGGCATCAAACAGAAATGGCATTACATCTTCTGACTTAGTGCCTATGTCCAACAGTGACTTTATAATTTTCCCATTTACCAGTTGGACTTTTAAAATAAAGTTATTTTCATCTTCTTATCCTATTTCCTTAGCTCTTATTTAAAATTTTTCTTCTTTTCCTTCTCTATGTTGTCTCTCTAGCTTTTTATTTGGGCATGATTGAAATAGGTAAGTAAGCAGATACATTTTTAAGAGCATAAGCCATTCTTCAAGAAGGCTGATATCTCCAAAAGCTTGTCTGATTTGTTTTCCCAACAAAAATTTGGAATTGGGAAAAAAAATATTTTACTGAAACACACTACTTGTCCCTCAAGTCTCACTTTGTTAGAGCAGCCTGTGCAGAAAACAAACTCCAGCTTTCTTTGAGGTAACTATCCTAATACTATAGCGACCCTACCTTAACATTTCACCTATTCTTAACATTTGCCAAGTATAACGGTGTGCCATTTGTCTTCTCACTTGTATCCTGTTATTGTGCTTCCAATGAGGCCAAAAATAAAACTTGAAACTCAATCAACTACTCTGCTACTCTCTAGATTCAGATTGGAGCAAACAGGTTTTCACCATGATACTATGGTTAGTCATGATATCAGTTGAGGATCATCAGCTGTAACTAATAGACATGGCAATAGGTCAAAAACCAGCTTGTGAGTTTAAGTCATTTGATCCAGTTCATGCAAATGCCATGTTGTAGGCCCCCGGGGCACAGCTATCAATAGCTCTGCCTGGTTTGCTTTTCTCTCAGAGCCAATACATGTCACAGTTCCATATCAAAATATCGAAAGGCTCTTCTCCATGGCGGCCGGTGACAGGACGAGGGGTAACGGGTGTAAGTTGAAACACAGGAAGTTCCACCTCCATGTGAGGGGAAGAACTTCTTTCCTGTTAGCGTGACAGGAACAGGCTTCCCAGAGAGGTTGTGGAGTCTCCTTCTCTGGAGATCTTCAAAACCCTCTTGGATGCCACCCTGTGCCACATGCTCTAGGTGTCCCTGCTGGAGCAGCGGGGTTAGACTAGGTTCTAGAGGTCCCTTCCAATCTTAAGGATTCTGTGATTCTGTGAAATCCCAGTCAGGCTTGAAGGTTCCAAACTCTGTGAGTTCAAGGTCTAAAGTTAGAGACTCTACAAGGAGATTCTGTGAAATTTCCCAGTACTTCACCTTGAGAACTGAGCTTCTCTTTTTCTTAGCTAGAAAGCTGGTTTATGTTGTCTTATATTCTCTAGACTCAGTGAAGTTTTTTGAGCCACATGACTCCTACCTACCACGAAGAAGGAAGAGAAGTCTGCAGTTCTCAGGAGAACCAACAGGTGCACTAGGAAGTAAATTGTTATGGAAAAAAATAAAGTTGTTGCAAGCAAGCAAACAAAAAAAACCCTAGAAATTCAGATATTATAAAATACATTTGTATGAAACATCAAGGCTCTGCCTACCTTTAATCACTAAAGAGCCTATGCCATTTCCTACAAGCTTGATACTCTGGCCAGGCTCCACTTCACCTAAGCCAGACTAACCTACAGTTTCAGCTGGGCAGCATTCACTTTCCTAAACTCTGTGGCCATGTGATACAGCTAAGCTGCCCGTGGCACTGCCCCTCCAGTCCCAAGAGTGCTTCCTTGGCAGAAGAGGTCCTGCAGGTATGCAGAAGGTCAAAAAGCTCCTTCTAACTCAGTTTCTTCTGGTTATTCACCAACGGTGAACTTTTGTCTGTAAGAAGAGTGTTCATGAGGAGGGCAGGGGCAGAGGATATCATGGTCACAGAAGACCTTGTCTTTCGAAGAGTATTGGCAAATAGGAACAACCTACCAGGGCATCAGTGGGGCTGCCTCTACTGCAGCAGGAGGAGAATGGGAAGGGACTCTCAGCCCCAAGGTCCCGTCAGTGAGACAAGTTCTTTTTACAGCCTGGTTTCACCCTTTTGTACGTGCCGTAGAACTATCTATCAGAAAACAAGGATTTGTACCTTCACTCTCACTTGCTATTGCTCTGTGATTTTGTTTGTATGTTTGCTTTGCAGACCGCTAAATCCTTTCCACCCAGTGCCACTGAGCCATAGACAAACACCTGGTTATCAGCACACTATATGCTCAAATATTATGTTTTGACAGTTTAATCAAAGGAGGGGGTTGGGGTGTGAGCTGCTGACATGGTCACAAGCCAGTTCATTTTTTACCTGATATTTATTTCGTAAGCAGCTGGCAGGATGTCACAGGCTTCTCAATAGCTGCCACCAGTCATGGCAGAGACTGCAGGCATTGACTCGACTGGGTCAGTAAGAAGTCCCACAGGGTAGTGGAACCTAAAGAAGAATAAAAGAAGTTAAATATGAGCTTGCCTTCAAACATGACACTGTACCAAAATAAAAGGCCTTTTGCAGAGATGTGTTCATTTTCGTTTCCCATGTTTCTAATTAAAGGTGAAAATGCTGGGTGAAAATAGATATTTTCTTTCTGTGGGAAAATTCCAGTATTTTTGCACTTACTTTTTACCTTTAACCACACCAAAATCAAAATAGCAAAGCTTGTTACAATGGTGTTCCTAAAACAAACAGAACTCCTAAATGTGCTGCCACAATGTATCATCAGATATGGCAATATGTGTTCAGAGATTATGGGTTCATATTCTCTAAAAAAAGCAACATCCAGGAAACACAAGGATTGCAGAGGTATAAAAAACATATCCAGCAAAACTTAAAGCTGCCCAAGATGGACAACAAGAACTGCGACATCGAGCCAAACCAACCTCTACCAAATGCCTGGTCTTGGAGAACTGCACAGGATTCAAGTAAAGCAGCTCTCACGCTCTTCTGACTGGCATCATTTTTGACACCAGCAGGTCAAAAATGCAGAAAGATGTGTAAAAGTAACATACAATCATTCAACCTATGAAGAAATAGCACTCCTTTCAGAAATTCCCCTACTTTCCCTGCTTAGAAAGCAACTTCTTAGTCACAGTGTTACTATGCAAAAATGAACTCCAGACCGTAGTCCTTCTGGCTCCCAGGAAAAATGCCCCACAACACTATAAAACCTGAAAGCTTTGTTACCAAATTGCAGTTCCCTGCCTGCTGCTCTCTTGATCTATTTTGGGTAGCCTGAGGAGATGGTGAAAGGAGAAAACTCCACTTTTGTCCAGATATCTCCCCTTCAGTGAGCAACACGAGGCCTGAAGCATTCCCTCACAATCCACAGGTGTATTCAGTCTAGACACTGAAAGAAACCGATAGAAATATTAAAATAAGTGCAAAAGGTTGAAAAACCCAAACAGACAAACAAACAAACAAAAAACCCCAATAATTCTGTATCCTGCCTCAGGGAAAACCTCAGTGCACATATTGAGAAAGCTTTAGAAAGCTTTCTTCACCCATTTGCAAGAGTTGATTGATCTCCAAGACTGCTGAAGTCCCAAAGCTGTGTACAGAGAGTCAGGAATGAAACCAAAACCAAGACCTTTTTGATAAAGAAAGCGAAAGTCCTTGCCCAGAGTGTGTTTTATCTGATCTCATCAGTGCCTTTGCAAGAATATTCTCTTTTGAGGATGGGCAAGAGCATGAGTCAGACTTGTTCTCCCAGAGGATGACAAAATTCTTCTTAGCTGAACAAGAAAAAAGATTTAAATCCAGCTACTTTTCAAATGAAATGTGGCTTCCACAGGGTTGAAAACTTCTGCACAAAAATTCTAATTTGGATTTATTATTTTTTCTTCCAGAAATACTAAATTAAACAATTTATCTGACTGGATTCAATATTAATTTCTGTGCCTTTTTAAATCTCTGACTGTGGAAGATTGTTTCTTCCATTGCAAGTCAATTAACTCTCTATTTTAAATATCTTCCACAGTCCCCCAACTTGCTATAAATTATTAATTTGCATTATACAGACATTTGTTATGGGCTAGATAGGGAGACCAGTCTGGCTAAAAGCTGGAAACCATCTGACAGCATCAGTGAGAGTTTGAGGTGCTTAAAGATCCCAGAATTTTTCACTTCTGTTTGCCAGTGATAATGGATTTCAGTACTGCAGTCAGACAGGGTATATTAGAATTACCACAGGGAGCTACAGCATGACCAGGAATGGCATGCAGGGGAAATAGCTAACTTCTGAAGGTGAAGTAGCAGGAGGCACCTACATGTTAAAACTGATCATGTTAAATTTCATCAATGACATTTGCATAGATAGGACAAGTGCAGCACAGAGAGAATTGGGGCAGTTCTGTTCTGTACCACCATGCAGAATAGCATGGGAATATTGATTGGAAAGGATGGAAGTGGTAAAAGTGGCTGAAAAATGCAAGATTCCATGACAAAAAAAAACTTTTGGGACAAGTGAGTTTCTTCTATAAACTTCTGCTATAAGCTTGTCAGTAAGAATTGACTGCTGTAGATGTGAAGATGCTTGTCAATGACAACCTCAATGGATGATATGCCATGTAAGACAGCTAGAGAGAGGAAGAGATATCGCTAGAATTCATCAGGCAAGGTATTTTCGGGGGAGGGACATTTAAATGCCTCTGGAATGCCATCAGGAATTCCGAAACTGTATGAAGCAACAAAAATTCTGCCCAAGTAAACAGAGAATGAGGCAGCTGGTAGGAGGAAATGAAGAAAGAAATAATAATAAAAAAGGCAAAATTACTGTAGAGCATGTTTTTACTCTATAAATTCACCCAGAAAATACATACTTTACCCGGTTGCATGTTTTTGCTTTTTGTGCCCTCTGCTTTTTTTCTTTTTCTGTGTGTGTGTGTGTTTGTGTGTGAGAAAGAGATTTTCACAGAACTAGCAGGACTTGAACAAGATAAAGAACAGTAAGAAGACTTTTAGGAGACACTTATTTAGTAGTTAGTTCCATTTTCCATTAGTTAGTTCCAGACTTTCCATTTCCTTTTCCTACATGTTTTTTCTCAGCCTTTCCTTCTAAAGCTACTCTAATGGCATACTACTGAAGTTGAATAAAGAGGCTAATACTCAGTTGGATCATTTCTGGAAAGGTTTTGCCTTGTTTACTCCTTCTCTTCCTATTGTAAAGAGTTTCTATTTATAAATCATGACATTTGATTTGGCACAGCTCACAAATCCTACATTATGTGCCAGATCTTGCTTCTGGGATTTCCGACTTCCTCCTTCCCTTCCTCATTTGAAAGTGTTATCCTCCTTGAGTTTCACTTTCTTCTCCTAAGGAGTAACTTTAATTTTCAAACCCTCATTCCATTTTGTGTATTGCTTTTGCCTTTGCTGTCAGTGAATCAATCATGATCAAAAATTTTATTTATTCCTTTAGGGATCACAAGCACATGGTCTTTAATCTATATGTTATACCATCTTTAGAATTAGAAGTCACACTTACCTGTTTGCTACTGCAGTATATGTCGAAGGGGCACTTAGCTATTTGTTTTTGTATCTAACTCAGATCTAACTCAGATCAAGTTTTGGCAGTTCCCTTTTTTTCATCCTTGCAGGTCTTGACCTATGAAATGTACCTTTATTTTCTGATCTGTCCTTTTCCCCACCTGGTTTGTGGAAACTTTTTAATAAGCCTCTTAAGGTGGATATTTATTTAGGTAAGTATGGTAAGTATGGAGCTCCTTTCTATAAGCTTTTCTTCTGAGAGTAAAGATTTCTGTTACTCTTGGCTCTTCAGACATTAAAAACTCCTGTCTCCTTTTACTGTCAACTTACTGTATCATCTCAGTCCAGCTCATTATACTAATCAGCTTCTTTATGCTTGTCTAAATTTGCTTTTCTGAAACCCGTATCCTTAGCTGAATACCTACTCATATTTATTCTTTGAATTTAAATTTGCCTGAATCAATTTGTGACCATCCTGCAGTTACTTTCTATTATTCTATTCTATTACCTGTCTCTTATTTAATCTACTTTTTACTTGCTAAAATCACACTGCATAACATCTCACTGATTCTCTTTAGCTGTAATGAAGAAACGTGTTGGCTAATATATCTGTGAATACCTTGTCATTACTCATATCGATAGCATTTGTTCTCCAGCCAGTATTCTGGAAATTCAGCCTTCCCATAATGATATGCCATAGTATTTCTCTTTGTAATAGAGTTAGAGCTCTCTGTCTTAGTCAGGCCAATATGAAAGTGCAGCCACTCAACTTACCTGAAAATTAACCAAAACCTGCCAAGCACCTGTCCCTGGCTGATGAATCACTGAGTCCTCAATCCACTAAACTCAACAGAAATGCTTGGTCCGCTTTCAGTGGTCTTACCTACATCTTATCCTGTAATATGTAGTGTCGTACAGCCAAACCATCCCTGTAAACAGAATTATAAAACATTGCTTCCTAAGAAAACTAGTTTGTTTTTTTTCCAGGAAGAGAGTAGCAGAAGGAAAATTGATGGGAAAAAGAAATAAAACAACATGGTGTCTGGGAATAGGAGATGCCTGTTAGACTTAGCAACAGCCCTATCTGTCTTTGTTAGCACCCACTGAACTTTCTGATGCCCTCCCATCTTTTTCCTTTGCAACATGCTTCTGTGGGTGACTGAATGTGATGAATTGTGCAATGATATAATTACAGAAACATATATGCTAAACTGCTGTGCTTAGATACTGAAAATGCAGTGTTCAGTAGCTATATCATAATTGACTTTGTAAGTGTTGTCCACCATAGATGTAAACATGCTTACAGGAACAGCCCTGTTACTGAGCTTCTAAATGGCATGTATTGAATGTCTCTCACCAGCTCAGCAGCTTTGTCTTCTTCACTTCCAAATATTCTGCACCTGTAGCTAGAGCAAGAGGGAGGAACAGGAACCTCCCCGAGGATTTGAGACTTACTGGTGAGCCTTCAGTGCATCTTTAGTTTCCAGTTGTGGTTAAGCCATATTTGTAAATAACAAGATATAATTGGATTTTAAGGGATCTGTTCTCCAGGATGCATTGCTACCGTATTCAAATGCATCTCAAATCATGGCCTGAACCCGTTGCAGTCATGGGGCATCTTTCCCTTAATTCTCCCAGATTTTGTCTCAAATACTTCAATAGCTGACTAAAAATAAAGGCTAGGAAAAATATTGTAAATGAGAAACAAGATTCAGTATGAGTGGGTGCCTATGGTATGCGTCCGGTACTGCCAGAAAAGGCGAACTTCAAAAATTTGTAGTAGTAACAGACTTACAAGGCAGGCATACTTGATTTTGACAATAAAAAGTTCAAGAGAAACAAATAATGTCCAAAATAATATCAGATTTTTTTTTCAGCAGCTTCTATGGCTCTGAGTTTTTTCAGCCTTTATTATGAGATCATATTCACTCCACTTAATATATTCTTTAAAAGTAGGAGCAGATCCCCAAAGAATACAGAGATATACTGGACAGAGATGCTCTGTGAAGAAGCTTTACTAAAGTGTACGAGAGTACACTTGGAATAGTGGGATAACCTATGAAATTAAGTCACAGGTCAAATAAGAATGTTTGCTAGCTAATCTATCTAACTACACGTTATACTGAATAGGATTAGCAGAGAGGTTCCAGATTCTGCTTGCCAGAAATGAGTAGCCAAACTGAATGACTGGGAAAAGAAGGAGATATTTCTCTCAGGGATTCTTTGATTCGGAAGATCACATGGAGAGGACTTCATTTAGGGGATACAAGTCATACAAATTTTGAGCACCCTGAGCTATAGTTTTTAGGTTCTACTTGCAGTCTCCTTGTTGTAATCAAGGTGACTGTTCTGAGCTTAAAGTCAGTAAGACTAGTTTTCTGCTCAGTTACTTTGAATCATTTTTTACATCCTTATTTTCACTTTAATTGTGGATTTGTGCAATTTTCATCAGTGTTCCTATAAATATGGACTTCCTTTTGAGGAGCAAAGAAGCAGAAACCACTCTGGGCTGGAATCTGCTTTGCACTGAAGCTGCTAACTAGTGAGGCCTGCACAGTACAGTGAGAGAAATGCTGCTGTATGTAAGTGGTGAGAGGTAAAACTTATTTGTACTTTTGCTACAGACCTGCTGAGTGAACTTGGGCAAATCATGGCAAATCTGTGTCCATGCCTCAGAGTGGGTGAACCCTCTTTTGAAAACTGTCTGGACTTGCACCTTGCACTGCACTCTAAGTTGTTGTCATGGTTGGGGGGGTTGTTCATTTGTTATGGTTTATTATTATTTTTTTTTAACAAGAAGAAAATGACATAATTCTCTATGGAGCCATAAAGCTAGAATTTTACCTGGTGGAGATCTGCTGCAAGAGGGGATTTTGTCATTTGATCTCATAAAGTTACTAGTGAAAGGAAAGAAATGCACTATGTCAATTCATCTCAGCTCAAAGGAGTTACCCATTACTTTTGCCCATTACTTCATGCATTTGAAAGTAGTAGAAGTTACTCAAGCTGCAAACATTTGGAGCCAGATGAGGGGCTGGCATTTTAGCAGACTCATGTAGGATGTGCCCTCTGAATGTGGGACAGAGATAAGACCCCGACAGGGACAGGAGAACGAGGCAGTTTGTTCGTTTTATGCAGCCAGGATGTCATCAGCATAATCGTTTATAGGTATTTTGCAACATCTAGTCCACGATCAGGAAAGCTTAAAATTACAGTCTTCGTATGAAGGCCTTCTTGTCTATCTTTGCTATAATCACTGTGATCCTACCTGCAATTTATTTTTACCTTGTAATTTTTACTATGAGAGCATACTTGCCAAAGGAAGAAAATGTGTCTGACGCTATTGTGAAGGAACTATCTGGCAACAGTATTATTGTTATTTTACAATAACTGGAATTATATTCCCATTACAAATAGAAAGGAAATGAAGACTCATTATGATTCACATGAAAGTCTTTTTCCCCTGAATCTTGGTAGGGACAAAAGGATTTACCTCCAGTTGCACAAAATTTGTATAAGTACATCTTCTTGCAGTTCTGAAATTGAGCTAATCTGTCAAAGCCCTTATGAAGAGCACTCCCTCCCTATATAATACTGTATAGGCAATACCCTATATAAAACATCATACTCTCCTCGTCTGTGACATTTTAGAAATATTGGCAAGGGCCTTCAGCAAAAAGAGAAGTTGGAGGAGTCACTGTGTTGTGGCCTTTACCACTTTGAGTTCCAAGTGCTTTGAAGATGATCCCAGGTAAAAAGCTTTGATTCTGTCAAGGTTAAATTTCAAAAAGGACAAAGTGAGAGCTGAAATTAATTATATAGAGTGGTGCCCATCTGCTTCTGGACACCTGCTTGAAATCTCTCGTGCTGACTTCAGGTCGGTTAATCCCCTTCTGGAGCTGAGTGAGCTGTGCAAAGGCTGGAGGCTGCAAAATGGTCAGTGCTGCTACAGAGGATGCGGTGACGGAGGGCAGAGGGGAATTAAAGCACACGCTGCAAATAGTTGCAATAGCAGAAAAAAAAAAGGATTCCTCATCAGCTTTTTTTAGCTGGCTTGTACACAAAACATCACAACAAATTTATAGCTTTTCATAAGTTTACAGGTTGGTTTAAGTGTTATGCGTTGTTTTCGTAATGGATATCTAATTTTGTTCATGTGCTGGCTTCAGCGTAAACACTTATGTTTAAATCCATAGAGAGTGTTATCAAGCATTGTCTGATTTTACACCCATATTTTTCTTCCTAATTCCTACTAAAGTGGCAGTCCCAGTGCAGTATCTCTAATAAGAGCAGCACTGAACTGTGGTGCAGGATGGACAAGATTCAGACCACTGCCTTGTCCAGTGCTTTCTGCCTCTCCATTTACTTTTGCAAAAGAAGAAACCTGGGGGGTAATTCTGGATTCCCATGACTTAGCTCTTGGTTGATCCACTGTACTTCTTTCATGCCATTTTGAAATATACTTCTGATTTTTTTTTTTAATGGCAAATTTACCTTCCCCAAAATGGAATTTTATTCAGGAAAGACCCTAGCCCATGATGACTACAGCCCTAGATGTTCAGCAGTTTGTTTTCATGCTCATGGCCCAGCCTAGCTCCTGAATCAGTTTAGACTTCCTTGGCTCCCCAGGCAGGCTCATTTCATATTATTATTTTTACAGCAGGAGAGAGAGGCAGCACCCCAAATCATGATTCTAAAATAGAAAATGGAATTTTGTAGCACAATTGCCAAATGAAGCTGCTTAGTGCAAGAGAGCTGCAGTGACATCTTGTGATCAGGGACATGCCATAGACATTTGGAGCATACTACTCACTCCTGAGTGACTTTTGCTTGAAAGACAGAAAAAGATATTATCTAGTGCCTGCCACCTTCTGGGCCAGCAGGTGCCTTTCCAAGCATTGTAAAGCAACTAATGGAAGAAAACAGCGTGAGAAAATCTCACTTAAAATGTCATTAACATATAGGTGCAGAAATGCCCAAGCCCTGAATAAAGTGCAGGGAGAATATGTAAACCATACATTCATGGAAGGGACAATAGGTATTTCCTAGCCAGATCACCTTGTGATGCTTAATTAATAGAGGTACTTTACTGAGTGAGGAAGACGTGGGAGCCAAAGAACTGCCAAGTGCACAACTAAACACTGATGCATTATCTACAGAAGAGGTAAAATGCACCTGTACCTGAAGGCCCTATACCAAAACTCATTCATTTGCAAGTCAGCAAATAACAGACAACATGCTTCACTGAAATTATTCAATAGTTGGAATCAAAAGCTAAAATAAATAATTGCTTGTAGCAGGCTGTACTGCTGTGATGCCTTTCATGCAAATATGCCAAGATCAGCTCCTCATAATGCCTTGATCTGCACGTCCAGCCCTAAGTATGTTAACTGTTTGCAGGTTTCAAAAGTGGGATAATACAAAGACAGCCCGCACAGACAGGGGGAATGATCTATACAATCCTTAAGGTCTTTTTCATCACTAACGACAACGTTACCCATATCCTAAGTGCACTGAGATATAGGGATGTCTGCTTCCACAGAAAGCAACCAGTATCGGCAAATCCTGCTTAAGGCAAATTGGTAAAAACAGCAAAAAGGCCAACATGAGTGACAGCATTTATGCATCGTAGGCTTGCATAAGTTCAGCTGACTCCATCTTGTGCAGAAAGAGGCAGCTTGATCACTTCGGTGTCTCTGTGTGTCTATCAGATTATCAGCTTTCCACTGACACACTAAGCCTGACCCAGAAATTTAGCTTTTCTTCCCGTTAGTCTCTGATTCAGTGTTCTATATACTACATATATCCTTCTGTATATTCTTCAGTGTTAGGTAAACCTCAGAGTGAAATAATTAACAATATGCCTTGGTTTTGATAAGTGTGTTCCAGCAATTGATGACTCAGCCACTGATATCTGACTGTTCAGATCGCGTGAACCCAGAATTTTCTTGCGTCTTGCATTTCACCTTCCCCAACTTTAGATGCTTCTTTATGTCCTTCTTAAATATTTCACAGAATTTGTTTTAATTCTATGCAGAAAACAATACCTAGAGAACAATAATTTGTCAGAAAAATCGTGGTTGCCATCTAATATTCAGAGGTGACAATCCAGATTTCTTCCATTTCTTTCTTTTTTTTTTCCCCCAAAACATAGCTTCTGACTTACATGCTTTTAATCTGTAGGAAGATCTGAGCCTGAACAGCTCACAGTTCTGCTGGCTGAGGCAGAGGCAGTAGGAGATTCAAAACATCAGGCAATTCTCAGACAAGCTCAACCAAGGGACCTGTTTATGCTTTGTCACATAATTCATTAGCCTGGACCACAGATCTTGTACTGTTTTTATGTAAGACCCATTTCAACACAGAGCTATTTTTCATTGCACTCTATACCACCATGTGCATTGCTATAGTCAGGCTGCTGTTGACAAAACAGTGGAGTGCTTTGACACCTTCTTCCAAAGACAGTGACTGCCTTATGAAACAGGGCTTCAGCTATCATGTGATTTCTCAGAAATTCTCACTAGAGGCTTTTAAACATTTTTTAGGTCCTGACGGAAGAAAAAATCTTACTCGGAGAGAAAAAAAAAAAAAAAGTTAAAAATGAAAAAAGCTAAAAATGAACACTTCCAGACCCTTTTTGAAATCCATGGCTTTTGTACATATATGGGACTTTAACTATGAGTTTATGAAATTTCCTGACTTAGGGCTGGCTGAAGGGCATGTCTCACTAATGACATGTGGATTTTAATAGCTTGGCCAAGTGAACAGTTTCCAGTTTTATCTGAAACATTCCTTTGCTTTTCTTTGATGTTTCTCTCTTTGTAAAGTTTTCTTTGACACTGGGGCTCTGCATATTCTCCCCTCCACCACCAGTATATTTACACAGTAGAAATGGCCCTTAAGTTTTCAGTTTTGACCAGGTCACTCATGGTTTGACAGCTGTAATGTCAAAAGGGAACATCCGTGTTTCATGAGCAGAAAATGAGCAAAGGAATCATGCTCAAAGAGGTGTTAGTTGAAACTAAAAAATGAGCCAACCACAAAATTGCTTAAGGCTTGTGTCACAATATTTGCTTTTCAGAATAAAAAGATGCAAAAAAAGTCTCCATTTTTTTCAGCTTCTGGCGCTCCTCAGATCTTATTCACATTGTACTTTAGTCACAACACTAAATCTGAGTTTCCAATAATGCCTGGAAGAACATTAATAATATAGAAATTGGAGGAGTTATTGAACATAATTAAAAAAAGAAGTTTCCCTCAATACTTGATTGATCATCATGACAACTGGAAACACAAAGTTTAGACTGAGAAGGAAGCTTGTTAAAGCTTTGTTGTTTCCAGGAGAGTTTAAATGTAAGATGTACCAGGTCGTTGTAGCCTGTTATTACGAGGAGGGCAGGATGCCTTCTCTTTCTAGGAAATGAAATCCACTAAATATTCAGGTGAAGAAAATGTAGAGAGGCCATTACGGGAAATAGCAGCAAACTGGGTTGCAGTTCTGTGAGAGTGAATAACATGCTGGTCCCAGTCAGACAAGTATCAATCCACTGACTTACAAAGCTGGCGCTAAAACCAAAATCTAACTTGGAATTTCTAGCTAGTTGTCTATGCCTAGTCAATAGCTATTGGAAAGGAGGGTTCCTCCTACCACTCTTAGTCATTTTAGCATCATCATTAGCATTTTAGCATCATCTCTTCCAGTCTGAGAAGCTTTGAAGTTTGACCCTCTTAAAGGAAATGATTTTTTGCTATAACTCTCCTATTTCAGATGAGTACCTTCCAAGAGAAACAGCTATTATTATTCCTACATAATCAGGAATGTAGTGCAGACAGAGACACACATAAAAACTGAGCAGACCCTTGTTAAGGGTGTTTGCATATTCCACCAGAATACATCCCTCCAGGACCACTGAACTTATCATCAGCTGCCAATATTCATCAAAAGAAAAAGCCTCCCATCAAGTTTTTTGAAGCATTTCAGAGCTGTACTTGCATAAATGGCTTTGAGCGTCTTAGTCTGTAGCTGTATCAAACTTTGTTCTGACTGGGAGTGACTGTCCTCTTACAGTGGCAATTGCTTTCCCCATTGCTTTGAGGCTTCTGCTGGTCACCTGGAGAGAGCAAAAAGGATTGCTTTGATGTTTGTTCTTGCAGATGAGATTGAGGAAGGAAGGTGGTTTGATTTCCTATAGCCCCCTGCTCTACTAGTGACTTCTCCTTTTCGCTTATGAATCCAAAATTTGATGAGGTTAGTCTTGGTGCCAGGAATAACTGTGGGACGTGTAGACTGCAGAGCTGTGCTCTCTTATATAGTCACGAGGGACTGCAGAGACCTGCTCTTATGTTCTTAAATTCTCTCTTCGAACAACCTGAAAGCATGATATTGTTTTATACTTGCCATTTTAATAATCACTTCTTCACCCATTATCCGTCAAATAAGAGTTTACAAATCTGAGCTATGCTGTTATAGCCCAGTTTCTTACTGCCACATGAAAGATGTACCTCTGAAAATAATTAGTTTTTTCTTCTTCACACACACAAACACATAAAACTGGATTTCAGCTTTTAAGAAGCTTGCTGACAACATAAAAACTTCTAAAAGGATGAAATATTGGGATGATAATCACATATTTATGGAAACAAACTAGATTTTGCACCATATCTTGTTCATAAGATGGAATTCACCTTTATCGCTGCTCCAGGCTCAGGGATTTCCCAGTTCCTTTTGGGATTGGTTGGAGGCAATAAGTAAGGATGGAGAATTGCATATTATTTCTATTTGCGGCAAACTAACCCTGCAGGGTGAGACCAGGTGTCTGACTTTTGTCTTCTCTTGGGTTTTTTTTTTTTGGTCTAGTTACTGGGGTGCGATGAGCAAATGGCAGATATGGAAGAACAGCTCTGAAATAGGCCTGCACCCAACTCCTGGGATTCTTCACCACCTGTGAAACAAAGGCAAGAGAAAAACCCATCCTACAACAGCAGGGTATAAAACATTCAGTCACTGCAGAACCTCTCCAAGTTCAGATATAGAGGGAAAAAAACCTCAGGATTTATATACGTTTCTACAGTATGTACAGGTACATCATGACCTATATCTGTATGGAGAATGGGCCACTATAGGTATTTCTAAATAATATCAAATAAATATCAAAACAAAACATTTGCTAAATTTGTGTGCAGAAAAATTGCAAATAAGAATGGGTAGAATCTATCAAATGTATTTGCTATTTGACCATAGCACTGAGAAAAAAAACAAACAAACAAGATTTTAAGAGGCTGTGTAATGTAAACAGCTATGCAAATCTGTTTTTTTAAAATACATTTTACAATGAAAACAGCTTTACTGGTTTACAAGTCTTCAACCTGAAGTCCTATCCTTTTGACTCCAGCTGTGCAGACCTGAAATCATTTTTCTTTACTTTGAAACAGAAAATGCCTGAGGAAAAAAAGGATCATGGTGCTTTCTTCCCTTGTAAAGCACTGAGAGAATCTGGCAAAAGCAGAGAACTGCTGACAAAGTTTATGCTATCCGTTCCACTCTTACTGCAGTAATCTTTCCTCCACTGAATTCACCAATGTTTTTTATCAGTTATAAAATATCATGTTCTCTGTGATAACAGTCATGGATTTTTTTTTGGTCTTAAAGAGACCATTATGATCATCTGGTCTGACCTCCTTCATAACGCAAGCCATGAAATTTCACCTACTGATTCCACTGCCTAATAATCTGTCAGAGTAGATAAATCCCAGGTAGGGTTTATTTCTTTATTGACTGGCAAATCTCTTCTGCTCTAACATAGACATTCAAAAAGATTTCACCCTGACCTGCCACTTAAGTCAGTGTTGATAAAATTAGATCAGTGTGTCCAAAGGAATTATTTTCTTTCATTCTGAAGCGCTGGGTGACATTTTGCTTTTATTCATTTACCGGCTGTGCTGAATGCCAGTCACGTCCCTATTTCAGTGCACCTTATTGCTCAGGGAATTGAAGACCGAATTCACATGATACCACAGCTTGCCACTGGTGTAGTTGCTCAGAGTCGTTTCCTCAAACATACCCCAAGCTGACAAATAAGCCGAAGGTTCAAATCCAGGGCTGATCACTGCAGAGATGCTGAGAAGAAGTGCTGAGGTCACTTTGCCCCTAGCCTGAACTACACTCTACCAGTTCTGATAAATTAGTTGAAAGAGGATTCAGGAGAACCAATAGATCAGGTAGGAACCTTTTTTAAGGAATTTGAATCCTACTGCACTTTCCTTTTGTACCTACTGTGCTTTACTCTCCTTTAAAACTGTAAACAACCAAGGCAGGTGATGACCCATTGCAAAAGTGCAGCAGGTTCCCTTGACGGTAAAAGAATATTCAACAGAATATTAGATTTTCCACTTTATGCACCCTTTGGGTTCCTGCCAGATTTTTGTGGCCCCTGTTCACTTATAATCCAGAAGAATGCCTTTGGTACTCCAAGAACTTTCACTATTTGTTTTATCCTTGATCAATAATCAAAAAAGTAGCACTCAAAAAACACATCAAGAGCTCCTGAGTCAGCAAAGTTGACAAATTTTAGGTGTAATCAAATTGAATGGGCCTTGATGCAATCAAGTGACAAAGTAGCTCTTCACAGTTCTTCCCTGCAGCAGTCCTGCTGGATGCAGCCAGCTCTCAGAGAGGTGACTGGAAGGAAGGTTTGCCATATCCCTCCACTGGCATTTGGCTTTCTAATGTCTTATCTGAATTATTGGTTTGGGAGAATCTTTCAGTTCTTCCAGTCACTACCAAGAAAGGACACAGTTCCTTGCTAAATATTCAAGGCATGTAGCAGGATGTAGTCAATGGTTATCTGATAAACATATATCCTCACTGGTGGTTGTGTTGGAGACGTCAGCAGTATCTGACATCTTCCCTAGGAGATAATTCTCCGGCACAACTTCCCACTCACTTTATGTTACACTCTGTGGTTAACAGGTACATATATTCAAATTTCTTATTTAAAGATTAAAAAGTCCTGTGATGGCAAAGTTCTGAATATGAAAAGGAATTTCTTGAAAGGATGACCTGAACTTTAAGTTCACTGATTTTAGTTAAGATTGGAGGAGATCCAGTCCAGCTGGATCAAGGCGGTTGTCCACTCATGCAGTTGTATCAGGTGACTCCAGAGCAGACTTACCCATACCAGCCAATATCACCAGAGAAATTCAGTCTTTTTTTAAAATGTATTTTCTTCATGTAAGCTTTATTTCCCAAAAGAAAAAGGGTTAGCCAGAGACCTGTCTTAAATTGGAGGATTTAATGCAGTGTCTTAACAAAATGCTACAAACTGTGGGACAGTTGGGCCAGTGGTGCTGGTGGCCTCTCAAGTCAGTGAGCGCTCTCACAGTTTTGCTGTATGAGACAGCAAGCCTCACTCCAACCTTCCTTATTGTGTTTCAGGACAAGTGGGAGAAAATTTCCTTTCCTTCAATATAGTCCAGATTTTCCTTTTGTCTGCCTTCCTCTGTGGTGCCAGAGGCTGCAGACAGATGCTGCTCATGCTGGATCAGTGACAGTCCTCCTGTGTCCTATGCTAGGGTTTTGGAAAGCATGTCTCGCTCCTGAACACGATTGCTTAGGCTGAGGGTCAGAAATGCAGTTTAATTCCCAGGAAAGATTGACAAAGGAATATTTTTTTCCCTTTCCTCAGTGAAGAGGGCACTATTTGCTTTCTGGGAACATCCCTCACTAATCAATTCTCTGCCAGTGCACCCTCCTCAGGCACCGACTCGTATTCTGCCTGCAACATGCAGTTTAATCTCCTCAAAAGATGCAAACTCCTGAAATTCTTTAGTTTTTCTAAAGCCTTTGGATTTTATGTAAGATACCAGCATGAAACTTAATGGCCTATGATATTTAGGAAGCCTGACTAGACGATCAAATGATTCCTTCTGGCTTTAAACTCCAAAAACTCTTGGATCCTCACTCTGTCTCACATAAAATACAATTTAGAATAAAAATAATCTGATCATTCAACACGTATTTTCTTAGCAAGGAAAAATTCTATCATTGCAGCAAAATCACCGAAAGAGGAATTTTACTGACATCCCTGCAATTTGGCAGTGTGTTCCTTAACCTGAAATCTCATCTCATATGGCGGATGGAAACCATTTCTCTGCACAGGCTCTGTGCTCCAGGCATGTACCACGAGTGATATGTGGGGTGCTCTTATGAATAAAAACAGAATGGAGCTCGTTCTGCTGAGAAGAAAAACAAACCTGAATAACAACTGCAGTTTCCCTGCCAAAACGAATAGAGAGATTGAATGATGTGAAAGTTTCAGGAAGAACGTGAGGATTAAATGAAGCCTTTTGAGTAATAACTACAGCAATAAAAATGCTGTTTTAAAAGTTATTAGAGAGGACAGCCAAGCTAGAAGCAGTGAGGAAATCTGGGCCTGCTTGTTTAATGCTTATTTAAGGCAGGAGGACCTAAAGCAAGATGCTAGCAGCCCTTAGGTATCTGGATGCAAGTTGGTGATCAGGCTTGGCCCAGACCAACCCAAACTGTCTTTGTTAGATTATGGGGGGAAAAAAGACTATTTTGTGTTTCTACTGATATTTTCAACTCACTGTTTTAGACACTGCCTGGGTTTTTTTTATTATTATTATTTTCCAGAAGAATTAAAACAGCAGGGATTAACAGACACTGCCATTTCAGCTACAAGTCATCATTTGCCCTCCCTGCTCCTTCTGCTTAGGCAAACTGCTGCACAAGACAGAGCTATGTACGAAAAATTCTGTATGTCCTCTCAAGGTGGATTCTCCTGTGAACCAGAGTCCCTGAATGCCTGACACACTTACTCTTCAAGAAGAATTTACAATTGCAGTGGAAAATGCAGTCCAGTGTAGTCTCCATCTATGACTGGGTTTATTAAACAAGTTATTATTCTTGCTTGCCAATGACATGAGGAAGTCTGTATTGCAATGAATTTGCATGATCATGTTTTGACTTACTGACCTGAGGTTTTTGCTTGGGTCACTTTTCTAGCCAGCTTTGCTAATATAGTGATGTGTATTCTGAATTGCCTTGAATTTTCTTTATTCTTTGTATAAGTTTTCCTTTCCTCTCACTCCCCTCACCCTCAGACTGAAAGTGAGCAGAAAGTCAATCTTGAGAGAAAACACGGAGTTCTCATCCCCTCTTTTGATTTCATTTGGAATTTGCATTTGTCTTCTTTTTGTAAAAGGTTATACAATATATTTTACCTGCTATCAGCTTCATGATGATATGATGTTTGATAAAAACATTCCTACTGTGGATGAGCACGTTACTTCACAGCCTGTTCATTTGCCTGCTGGGTTGTTATAATCACAGGGTGATATTTTTCACTTTTGCATTGCATTCCCGCATTTATCTATTTATGGTGAATAAAATACGCATTTCTGGAAAAACAGTATGACATTCACAGTTGATACTAGAATTTGAAAGAGGCGTGAGTGTGAAACATTTGGGTCTTCTTTACTTATAGCAATAGCCACAGTTAGATTACACACTAATTTTGTGCCAGCACCCTTTCCACAGTTTTGTATGGTGTGCAAGTCCAATTTTGAGACTTTACCCAAATTTACAGAGCTTGCTGATCTGACTGAAAATTAACTTTGCAAAAATAATTGTTAGCTCCCTGTCAGATCACCTTGCTGCCCTGTGACTGCATGTTTGCTAGCTTTGAGAGAAGGCTGCTATCAAAAAAAAGTTCCCCTCAGCACTTCTACCAAAAAGGCTGTACCACTCCGCCCCAATCCCAGTCACCTTTCCTTTTAGGTTAGCAAATTATTCATTCAGTGAGACAGATATGGCACTGAACTGACTGAAAAATAACCAGGAAAATGGTTTATTCCTGGTAAAATTAGTTTTCTAAGCCAGTTCACAGAGCGATGGAAAATTGCTGCGATTCTCAAGTTGTTTAGGGGTGAGAAAGGGCTACTAGAAAGAGCAGGATTTCAGGACAGGAGGCTTAACCTGTTCATTGAACTTTCTCCTACATACAAAGATGCTGAAGGAAGTTCATCTGACTGCATGTTTTGGATTTAACTTATTTAATTATAACTATTAACTATATATATATATATATTTCATTTATGATTTAAAAATAATCAAATAAAAAGTAATAATAACAATAATAAAAAAGAAAATGTAGAAAATATCATATTTCCATCTCTCCTCACTGAATAAAAAAGACTTTTGAAGTCAATTGATACAATTCTCTTTGCTTTTATTTTTAGTCCAAATAGGCTAAACAGTTTTCAGAATGTCTTCCTGCCAGATTAGCTGAGTATGCGTCACAAAATAGGCTTGTAATTATTTGTGACCTCTTACCATGCAGCAACACACTGAAAAGCATTTCTGCCATTTACACACATTAAAAGGCAATTAGAGACCATGGAACTACCTCCTTACAGGACTTGGGGTTTTCAACTCACTGCATAAAAAGACCTGTCTACAATGAATATCTCTGTCCAACAAGACTAAACAGTTCTACCTCATCTCGGACGTTTAAGTTACTCCCCACCACGATATGTGATGTGGACTTTTCATACAAAAAGTAATTGTGAAAATTTTCCAGACTATCACAATATCAACATGCCCTCAATTCCCAAGGATTCTCTCACAGAATTTCTTTTAATTTACAAAAGAGATTATGAGTATGGTATAATCTTGCTGACTGAAATTGAGTATGCAAATTTATCTGGAGAATCACAGGCCTCTAATAGCTCCATCATGCCCCTCTCCAAGGGTGGATGCCTAAAGGTTCCAGCAGGTGAGCAAAATCATTCATTTTGGTCACAGCAAGCAAAACTGAGCCAGGCGCTCAGTTAGTATAAACTGCCTCTGTGGTCACAGGAGTGGCGCTGATTTATGCCAGTTAAAGAGACTATTATATTCATTTTGCTTATCTGCAAAACCCTCTTCAGAAATAGCATGTGCTGATTGTCTCTCCAAAGTAGAAACGTGCGAGGAATTATAAATTAGCCATATATAGTGCATTTAAGGTCATGCTTTGGTTTATTCCCTCTTGGTAAGTTATTAAGCTTTCATGGAAGCATATTTTGTATGAACATCCGTATTACCCACGTGTTCTGTATGTCATACATTTCACTGATTGAGCAAATTCCAGTTAAGGGTTTTAAAACAGGCCACAGATGCTAGTGTGTTGAGCTTTATCATGCTCCAGTGAGATAGCTAAGCAGCAGCATTTCACATCTATAGACCAGGATATTAAGGCAAAAAGTGACTTTCTCAAAAATACCCCAAAAAACAAACAAACAAAAAAAAACAAAATCATGATTCCCATCCTTCTGCTGGTACCTCAAGGTCTTTTCCCTTCTCCCCTTAATAATGGTATGCAAAGTTTTTGATGCAGTAGCATCCTAGGGGCAGCACACACATCCAGCCAGGACTGGGTTATGTCCAGTAGCAACATAGATGAGGATGTAGTTTTTGTTTTGACGTATTATGGTCAAGCAGCATTCAAAACCTGGAGAGGGATGCAATCAAAGGCCTATAGATGCTCATCTGCAAACTTCCTGTTACAGATGGAAGTGCTCTTAGTTCCTTTTGGGGCCTGCCCAAGAGAGCTACTGGCGCCTGCGACAGCAGCAGTCAGCCTCTTGGGAGGCTAATCACAGCCCTGAATCCTGCTGACGCTGTGTTGTTCTTGCCAGGTAAATAAAGCAACCTTTTTCAGCTGGTTTTGGTGACAGCACGTGCTTCCTAACTGCAGCTGTGCTCCAGATGTTTACTCTTCCCACTTAGCCATGCACCCTTTGCTCATTACTCTAAATTTCTACTCCCCTTCCTTTCAGATCTTTCTCAATCTATTTTTGTTCCTGATGAGAACTGCCTAAGTGATAAGCACAGCAAGGGCTGGGAAGCCAAGGATGACAGTGAGGTCAGCCTTGCAGCACCTTCACCAGCAAGGATGTGGTGCCACATCACCCAAGTGAGAAGAGCAGGTCCTGTGTGATCTCTGGAGGCATCTATAGTGACAAGACTGGTTCGAGGTAGTCAGCCCACAGGATGGGGTCTAACTGGTTAGGTACGTGCCTGGGTACCGAAGTAGCTGAGACAAAAGGGTCTCTGCTAAAATGTAGTTCCAAAACTCAGCCAAAAGCCTCTGAAAAAGTTTCTCATAGCTCTTTTCCCCAACAGCTCTGTCCCTAGCAGCCAGATCCTAAGTTTTCTTAAATGAATGATGTCTAACCTGATCCTCCTCAAACCAAAGGAAAGTCTTCTTTTCTCCAGACATTCTCTCTGGTCTCGAGGGTCTGGGATTCCTGACGGCTGGTCTCAGCAGGGAAGCCATCTGGTATCTCTGTCTTCTCTGTATCCTTCATCAGCAGGGCTCTTGACCCAGTCAGTAGCCAACATACACTTTCCATAGTTTTCCTTTTATTGCTGGCTGTGGTAGCATGATAGATGATTGAAAGTTAAATAGTATGCATTGCAAGTATGCATACATGATGTTTAGTGGTTAAATACAGGAGTAGAGCTTTGCCACAAAAGTTATAGATAGTAGCATGCCAATGGCTACAGCCATGGCCCCTGCCTTCTTTGTCTGTGCCAATGTCCAGGGAGACCAGGGCTGCTGGTGTCACTGTGGCTGCCAATTGAGCCAACCTTTTTGAGCAGAAGACATGAAACCACTTATCACCATACAGATAACTGTGTGATGACGTACTCATGAGTGTAAGGCATACTCAACTGTGTGAGGCATACTCATGTCCCCTTTGTTGCTACGTGCTGCGGTATGCATGGTCATGCTCATGCAGCTATGCTCCCTTTTCCCTCCTCCCCCTGCCAGCCAGACAAGGACCACAATTTGTGTGTGTTTGGAAAGCATCATGTGTAAGCAATTAAAATGCAAACTAAACTAGCTATTGGCTACATTGGATTGGGAGCTGTGCCTGTTGGGGAGAAAGGCTAACACAAATGGGACAAAACACCAACCTCAGTAGCATTAGAACAGTGAAGAAACTTCCATTAGGAAACTTACGGTTGTTTTTTCACACAAACACGCTTTTACATCCCCTTGCATTAATTTTTCTCCCCTGACATGGTGCTTAGCTAGTATTTATCTTTAGAAGTTCTTTTGTACTCTGTGTCGCATGCTTCTTCTCCCCCCCTAACTGTGTTCCCAGTTTTACCTGTTGTGAGGAGATGTCAAACCTGCAAGCTGAAATGTCAGGCCTTTTGGGAGAAATTCCTCTTAATGAAACCAACGTTGCTTTGTAGATCTTCAAAAGATTTTAAAATAGCCTCCCTTCCTCCCCCTCTCTCACACACATGAATTCTGCATTGGATCCCTCAGAGCCGTTTTTCTTAAGTGATTAAAATGAGTTTCAAGGTCTTGTGCCATTACCACGATAGGTCTAACATGGAGGTCTGTCTCTTTAGTGCTGGAGCTTTCAGAAATCCTTTATGTTTTTATCTTTATTTTTATTTTTTCCTGAATACAGAAAGCTACAAAAGTCTTTAATTGCCTGTATTTATATCAACATTTAGCCACTTTTCATTATTTATTCTGACCATTTTTCTTCCCAGTGGGCTTGTTGCCTTTAAGTAGGTGTGATGCTGTATTCCTAAACTCTCGTGTTTCTGAACTGTCAGCAATCATCCTCTCTGTTTAGATATTCAATAATAGAACCCTTTTTTTCAGGCTGAATATAATTTTCTCAGTCTTTATCATCTATTTCATTCTATTTTACTAGCTTTATATATATTAGTCATTTCTCTACGCTTGCCTGACAGCTGCTTTTGGGCACCATATTCATATTATCACCTTATTTCCCAAATCCAGAGATATCATTTTCAACGGATGGGTCAACAGAGTTGTTTCTTCTGCTTTCTCAGTAGCTTTAGTTAGAAAAAAAAATCCAAACAACCATTATATTTCACTGGACTTGCAGCAGTGATTCTATCATTTTTGCAAGTGACAGCAGAACTTTCCAGGTTCTCCCAAGCATGGACATGTAAGAACTACTGATTTATGAATGGAAGAGGAAAAAACAACCCAAACATTTTCTCTAAAACTGTAAATGTGAATGTGTAGATATCTTTAACCATCTCCTTCCCTCTAGAGAGTCAGCTGTGTATCACAGAATCACAGAGTGGCTGAGGTTGGAGGGACCTCTGGAGATCATCTAGTTCAACCCCCCCTGCTCCAGCAGGGGGATCTGGAACACGTTACATCGGATCGTGTCAAGGCGGTTTTTGAATATTTCAAGAGAAGAAGACTCCACAACCTCCAGGCAACCTGCTCCAGTGCTCTGTCTCCTTCACAGTCACAAAGTTTCTCCTCAAATACTGGCAGAACTTCCTGTGCTTCAGTTTGTGATCATTGCTTCCCATCCTGTCGAGAGATGCTCCAGTCTCCTGCTTCCCACACTAAGTGCCTTATCATTCACTTACAGTTCTAATTCTGCTTTGATGACCTGACCTGTTGGGGGGGTTTATGTACAGCTGCGTATTTTTCATTTGTCCCATGTTCACATAGGAGGAAGGGATTCCCAAGCCAAGTCTTTGGGGCAGTGAAGTGGGATGGTGGCTTGCCTGGGTTTCATCTAGCTTATTTTCCCAGTACAAACTCCAGCAGAGCTGGTTTTGCAACAGCTTGCTCTGCCTGGGGTCCCAGATGGCTGACTTCTGGCAAAACTTGTTTCTTTCCCCATAAGCCCTTGTTTTTCTCCAGAAGGGAGACCAGCTACATAACTTCAGAGTGCACGCTATTATTTTTGATTGAGGCGGATAACAAACCAAAAAATAACTATCTTCTGCACGATGCTTTGACAACTGCCATATTACATGAAATCTGTCTGCGCAGCTAGGAGACTTTCATAAAAGTAATGGCTCATAACGCACTTCCTGAGTTACAAGGGGAACTTTTGCCAATCCATTCCATGACAATTTTCCTCACATGCCAGGAATGAGGAACTGTTGCACTAACTGGGACAGTGAAGATTGGTTCTGTCTATAAACCAATTCTTTAGCAAACAGAGGTTCATAACATATTTCAATAACCTGTAACAGTGAATTCTGATGGAAAAAAAACAGGGTGAGTTAATCAGATGACAAAAAAAGGGTTTCTGATGAAAGCAAGAAATATGATAGGGCTGTAAAAAGAAAAGGAGGGAGAAAAAGTTCAAAACAATTTAGCATAAGTTGCATATTAGAAATGAAGCCTATTCAAAACTGAAAAAAAAAAGATTTTTTTTTAAAGAAGACTCTGGGGAGCAAAATGATACATACCACAGGACAATCCTATCTGACAGTAAGCTGGGCAACACTTGGTACATCAGCTTTTGTGTGCCTCTTCTCCTTTGCCTGCACATATTGATCATGTTTTGAACTGGTGGAATAAAAAAAAAAGTGCTTTATACCATTAACAGATTTTGAAAAGCCTGAGTGTCTGCACCAGGGCAATGAAAGAGAAATCAAATTATTTTTCTATACAGCCTGTGAAAAAAACAAGTCATCCAAAATGTGAAAAGAATTGAAGTTTCATCTGTGCTGATACCGAAGTTCAGGGGAATCCCTAGGCTGTTTTCCTAGTTATCAATAAAGACCTTCCTCCTGTAGCCTTGTGGCCTTGTGGCCTACTTCAGATTTTGAACATACCTAGCTAGAATCAAGTCTAAACTGTAGAGAATATTGAATCCTTCATGTTTTCATTCTCTGTATAAGAATTATTCTCTAGATGATTCTTACCTACAGGATGGAAATAAAAAGCAGTTACTGTTCAATCCTCAATGTATTGATAGATAGTCAGGGGACTCTTCCACTCATCAGCAACATAGAAGCCACAAAACGTTTGATTACTAGTCTGTCTTGGGGTTTTATCCCATTTTGGAAATTAAAATGCATAGAGGTCTAGGCAGTTTGGGGGCAATTTCTACATGCTGAAAGCAGAAAGACTGCCAAATATGTCTGTTAACTGTGGCATATTACTCTTAATAAAAGCTTCAGCGAGCTGTTCATCAGACGCTGGAACTGAAGTGAATACTTGCTGCTAACCTCTTAAAAGCCTTGCTTTCTTAAAGCTGCTTGTGAAAAGAGCTGGGGAAGGGATTTGATGGCACTGCAAAGTTGCAGCTACCAGTTCTGTGCTTCCTCATGCGCCTATGAGTTAACCAATGGGAGAGCAATGAATATATGGTCTGATCTTTACCAAAAGCCACTGAAATTGCTTTCAGAGCTACTATTTGCCCTTTTTTAAAAAATCTTCTGTTCTTCTCCATTGTTAGACTATCTTTTCTTCCAATACCTCATCATGAAGTCAATAAATTGCTGATATATTAAATGATGGTATGTTTATAAGTCTTGGGGAAGACACAGAAAACTCCATACCCAAAGCAATGTAGGATGCTTTGCTGTAATTTTGGGAGAGAAAAGGCTGCCACAGTTCATCCAGTTCAGTTCCTCACACTCACAAATGAGCATGCAGTAAGCAGATGTTTAATCCAGAGAAATCCACGAAGTATCAAGTCCATACCAGACAGTACTTTCTGTAGTCTTCAATAAACTTTCATTCTGTAATATAAAAGGACATTGGCTTCTGTGAAATGCAGGAAAAGAAGAGGGTGGCGCAAGGAAACTGGCAAAGTTCTAGGTCTCCTCAGTAGCCAGGAAATGTGCTAAGTGGAAATGCTCAAAACGATTCTAAAAAAATAAACCACACCTCATGGCGCAGAACAAGGTTAATAATGCATTCCTGCCACTGTCACCAGTGCCTGCCAACCTGACATGCAAGTGCCTACTCTGTATAACCTGAGATTTGAATCTATTTTCACTGTAAAAGGAGCTCATGAGACAGGTTCTGAACAGTATTTTTTTCTGATTGTGAATGAAATTTACTTTTTCTTTTGAGCAAATACTTAAAATGTGTTTTCTTTGCAATAAAATATAAGCTTCAACTTCAAATCTGCCCTCAACTGGTCTGGTAGATTAATTGATTTCTCTTCCATTCACACATCCTTTCACTTGTTTTTCAACTCAGTGTTTTCTCTTTCATCTCTTTTTCTGACTGAGTGTATTCAGGCATCTGCAATGTCCCTGTTAGCATTCAGTGCCTGAAATTTTCATCATTTCTCTTGCCCTTCCTGATCTCACTTCAGTTGCTTGCTAGTGCGTGGGTGTTTTGCTGGTGACACTTGCTATGTACTGAATGCTTGTTTAATGGGAAGTTTTCAGATGAAGTAAAGGAAGAACTGGAAAATAAGTAAGAGAGAAATGGGTTGGAAAGGGCCAAAGGCGGGAAAAAAAAAAGACAAAAGAATATGCTTTACTTGTTTAGCTGTGTATTTTATTTCAGATTAATGCCTCACATACATAGAAAAAAAGCATAAAGGTGCTTTTTGGGATAGGTGTGTGAGGACATTAAGAAATATTTGTAAATGTATTAGGAAGAAGCTAGTGCCTGAGCACTCCCACTTAGCCAAAGCATCCTTATCCAGACAATGATGTGCTTTAGCGTGGAAGCTTTTCACAGCAAGAACCATTGAGATCCTCGAGAGATCATTTCGATGCTCCAGAGATCATTTTGACAGAAGTGCCATTTGGGTTGCAAGTCACTACTGCAATATTTAAAAGCAACCAGTCTCTTGCCAGAGCTCCCTCACCTTTGAAGAAGGTCCGTGAAGGTCCCAGCTGTCAAAATCATCTGAATCTGATAGCAGAAAAGAGGAGTGAATCAAACAGGAGTGAATCATGATGTCAACATTTCTGACGCTGTGAGTTTCTTTGAACTTCCCAAATGACTATATAAATGAAAAAGGTATTACTAACTGTAAGGGACTGAAGGGACTTCTGTCTTCAAAGCTCTGCTACTACCTGGCATTAAATATGTTAACTGAAAAAATCAAAAACGAGACTTTTTGCCTGAGGAGAACTCTGATAGAAAGTCCAAAACCCTTCACTGAATATTAAAAAATAATTATATTAGATTCCTTTCTGAACAGCAAATTAAGTAAATAGATCCTGTTCCCCCTGAGTAAGCCAACAGCTCTTCTGCCCATAAAGATCCAAACATCTTCATAAAGTGATTAATCTATTTAAAATATGACACTACATTGTAAAAAAGTTACTTGTAGTGAGTTTTCCTCATAATAGACTTTGCTGGGTATTATTAAAAATAAGACTACCCAAAAGTTCCCATCCAAAAGTCCTTGGTGTGAGTGTGGAGGCAGGAGGAAGACTCTCATAGAAACCAAAACCTAATGGGTTTTAAAGACTGATGTTGCTGATGTATGCTGCAAAATCAAACACAGATCTTTATTAAGGTTATTCTTTAAGATCTTTACTACAGGTACCCTGCGTTTTTCTAAGTGTTTATTCTACAAGGGCTTGGGTTTGAGGGGCTAAAGAGGTGCTAGCAAAAATCTCCATGTGGGCACAGTGATTTACACACTTTAGTTCTTTTTGTTTATCTCTCTCTCTTTTTTTCTCTTTTCTTAGTTACATATTTCTGTATTTTCATGTGTAAATCCCTGATTGGACAAAAGACCCAATTTCCATCTTCTGTATGGAATTATGCATTTTCTCTGAATAGTTAAATGTTAGATTAAAATTAGTGCAATACCTGGACAAAATCTATTATTGTATTGTTGTAAATTAAGCCAAAAAGTTTAAGGAACAATAGAATAAAAAATAGTAGGAGAAGTTATTTTTACTTATTTTCTGGTTTTCTCTAAGCTGTTTCAGAAAATCTCATGGAAACCTGTATTCAAAAATCAACAGTTGTAGGCTAAAAGAAAAATCCATTAACCTATTTTTATAACATGCCATGAACAATAATATTTGACATTCCTAAGGAAAGTCACATTGCTTATTTTTTCCTCTTACAAAGAGACTGTAAGTGACATATATCATCCTAGAAAAATGCTGTTTATTTTCTCACTGGGGGCAAATGAAAGCGAGTATAAACTGACAGGCAGGGCTATGCAGGGATTCAACTCTTTAAGTGAGGTTGATTATAACAAACAATCATGGTGCCTGCACATTCATGTATTTATATGCAAATATATGCATTTGAACACAATATGTGTCATTAGAATACTCATTTCTAATCATGATTCTTTATACTGTGATATCGCTGGGGCAGTGATCATCTTCACACTATGATTTTTTTATACGACTTTGCCAGCAATCCATCTCACTGATATGTTATGTGAGGAGCACAGCCAACAATAAATATTGACAATATACCTCAGCGAGTAGATTTGCTGACAGGAGTCACAGTTTCGTTCTGATTTGCATGAGCTGCTTTGAAGAAAAAAGGTCTCCCAATTACATGATCCACATTTTGAAATCTTGCCCTCAGCTGAAATAGGTCTGGGGAGCCCCAAGCAACCGGTACCCCATCTAAGATGTGATTAAAAGGATTACTGGCCATGGCTTACTGTCCTCAACACATAAGAGCAAACACTCTGACAACAAAGCAAATTTATGTAATCTTCTTCTTTCTCTTATTGATGACCTTTGAGAGGAAAACATGCAGTGAAGCCCTTCCCTGCTTCCCCTATAGCAAAAGGGCATAGGGAGGAGCAGCTAGAGGACATTTAGATCTAGCTGGGTGCCTTTCTCTTTTTATAAGCCATCTGTAAATCACTGGTAAAGTCCCTGATGTTTAGGTATTTATATTAACAGTGAGAAGCATTGCAGACTCTAGACTGCACAGGGCTACCAGAGTTTATATATTTGCAGTGGGACTGAGCAGATCTCTGGGATTTCTTCTGTCAAAAATCCCCACCATTTCCTCCTTATATTTCAGTTTATATGAAACCCTGAGCTAGACCTGCCATTTCTATTTATGTTCTAGCAAGCACTATCGGGGAGCTTAATGTATACTGAGGAAAAAAGAGGATATAAAACCTCTGGTTAGAGTTAGCTTATTAAATCTTGCTTTCTCGTACATTTAGGATCCAGAAGCATGTGATGTAGGGGAAGGATAGTTTGCACTATAGTGGCTGTCATCTGGAAGTTATTTAGGATTAGGAGTAGCATAAAGCAATCATTCTGCCAGAGTCGCCTGTAGAAGATTTTGGCTTATCTCATTCTCATTACCCACTTGCAGTTCATGTCATATTTCCTTGAGTTTCCTCATATTCCCATTATTCCTTGTCAATATCCTGTATCTCCTGCCATCTCCTGGCTAAAAGAATGATAGTAGCAATGGTGATAAAAATCCTTAAGCGGAATAAATTCTTCCTTATGAGCACATGGAGTGATACTCAGATAAAAGCTGAGGTTCAGGCCCCTTGGAGTGTGTTTATTAACAGCCTGGGACAGATGGTTGCTCAGTTACCCAAATCCCAATTTTCTTCCTACAGTTCCAGAATATTCATTCTTTAGAAAGTCTTGCTGAGCACTGCCTTCCAAACTCTTCTGACTACAGATTTTGCAATAATTAAAAAGCATTGTATTGCCTAGGTTATAGAGAAAATCACAGGTGATGTTTCTGAAGCCCTCATTTACAGACTCAGGCATGTGGATTTCCATGAGGACAGCATTGCAAGTTCACCTTTTCCTTTTCTAATTAACCTCACCTTGCATTATGCTTTACATAGGGATTCTTTTTTACCTGTTTGCTGATAAATTCTGATAAGCTTCTTATGTAGATTAGAAATAAAAAGTGATGTTAGTCAAGGGAGGTTTCAAAGTGGCAGTGTTTTTGCTTTGTGAATCTGTATTTTGAAAGCTATGTAGGTAACACTCAGGCTTAGTAAATGTGGTAGCTATAAAACCCTTATTACTCCTTTTAACACTCTACAAAATAGCTTGTCTTACTAGTGTACTCTTTGCAAGAAATTGTATTTTATAACATAAGTATTAAACATAGGAGGCTTTAAAAGAATATTTACCATTACTTATTTTTACGTTCAGAGTGATTCTTAGGTTCATTGTTGCAGAATACTCATAGCATAAATTATGTTGGAAGAGACATTTGGAGGTCATGTTGGCCAAACCTTGACCAGAGTGTCAAGTTTAACTGTAATGGCAGAGCAGGTTGCTCGGGGTCATGTCCAGGCAAAGTCTGATGTTCTTCAAGGATGGAGATTTCCCAGTCTCTCTGGGCAACATGTTTCCACACTGAATCACTCTGTGATTTTTTTTCCCTCCTATTCAACTGTAATTTCCTTGCCATTTGTGGTTTGAAAGAAACTCAGAAGCATTGGTGAAACTTCTCTTAATACACTAGGTTTATTATGTGCTTCATATTTTTTAGGATCAGAACCTATATTTGAATTAAAGAGAGGAACCATAATAATAACAGAGAAGGCAAGGCAAAGGTTTCACTCTGCCATTTCTTATCCAGGTCATTCTTTTTACAGGAAAAATTATTTAGAAAAATAAAATCTGTAGCATTTCTGAATTATACTTTTGGTACCATATGGTTTGCCAGGTTCAGATTTGGATGCAGTCAAAACCCACTTGGGAAATTAATTTCTGAATTTTTTTTTTCCATTTCTGAAGGGTTTTTTGGACTGTTTGCTTGGTCTGATGTTCAAAATCCCATTGTCTTTTGTTATCCACATCACCTTTTTTTTCTTTCCCCTTGCTTTTTTTCATCCTCTTTCTTTTCCCTCATCCATCTTGCAAGCAGAAAGCTGGGAGGGAGGAGAGGAAGGGTATAAGGGAGAAGGAAAAAAAACGTCCATTTTAATTCTCTATGCAGGAATAAAAATATTTTGCAAACATTTTCAATTTCTTTATCAAAAACATTTCAGACAGCTCTAACAATTTAGCTGGAAATTGCCCAAGGTAATTCTGTCATAAACAGGAAGATAGATATCCTCATATTATTCATATTTCCCTAGGTACAAATGTTTGGCAAATAAAAGAAAAATTGTGGCAGATGAAAGTGACATGTCCTTTCTGAATTCTTGTTGTCGTTTATTAGCTAGAACTGTTCTGTTAGATTGTTTTTCATTCTTTTTTTCACTGATCTTTCCCTCTTATTTTGAAGGAATAAAAGTAATTATGCTGGAAACTCCCTCAGAATCTCCTAAAATTCTCTGTATTATACTGTACATTATCTTCTGCATTCTGTATGTTGTTATAGCATATTTCATATGGGAAAGCTCTGGGAAATGTAAACTATGATTGCAGTATTTGTGCTTTTGCCTTTTAGAGGCAGTGTATTTACAAAAGAGGACTTAAATCATGATTCTTGAGCTCTATTTCTAATCCTGTCAATGTCTCATTCTATGACCTTGGGCAAAACTTCTTCCTGGCCTTCAGGCTACTCATCTGTCATACAAGCAACAGAAGTCTGAACTACTTTAGGGGCATTAGGAAGCTTAATCAATATCTGTAGACTTCTCTGAGATGTTGAAAGGAAACACATTACCCAAAGGGGCAGTTTTTCCTGGAGTATATGCACCCTATCAATAAAAATGCTCATAAAAACCTTCTGTAAGTCTTCTCCTGAGGCATGGAGTGGACCTCGTAGGTTACATATATTTTGCTTAATTTACTCTGCTCTGTTTGCTACCAACTGCATGCATGAGTAGAGACAATCAGTGTCATTTTTTCCCCATTTACGTGCTTGCGTAAACAAATGGAAACAATGAAAAAAGCATGGTCTGACATTGACCCTCGAGGCCCCACTGCGGGTCCACTTTCTCAAAGCCGGGATCTGCTGGTTGCTTGGTGAGCTGCTGTCAACCCGGTGATTTGCCCTCTCTCTTACTGTTGTTGTAGCAGAGAGCAACATAGGGGAAAAGAAACCTCAAACTACTCTCTCATGATGAGCAGAAGCACACTGGGAGTGCAGGCAGTGAAGGACAGGAGAAGGAGCAGGAGAAAGGGTCACCCGCCTAGATGTCTTATACCAAGAGTTGTTCATCAGCCTTAATGGACCAGTCACAATCTAGGCCAGTGGGATGACCAGAGACATGGATTATTTGTTCTTTCTCCTTTACTAAAACTCTTAATGTCTACACAGTAATAGTTTCTAGATTCTCATCACCAATGGACTTATTCACTGGTGGTGACATTTCACCATTTCACTGGACATTTCACTGGTACTGGTGTTGAATACACATTAAAGGGATGTATTTCCTCTTCTTTAAACTTCATATGATGGTGGCTTTATTTTAAGAAATATGTTTATTGGGACACGCATACACACATGCTCATAGATATTAGTTACTATGTGCATGTGTGTTTGTATTTCTGTGTTTACTACAGTTTGAGCACTAAATTAAACAATATTGTAACACTGGTCAGCAGAAAACAGATGCACTTTGGATAAAATTGTTAGACGGAAGTTAGCTTGTATGGCAATTTCCCTGATTTTACATGCCCATGATTTACTCATATTTTGCATAAGTTTTCAGCATTTAAGAGAAAATATGCAATTCCTAGTTCAGGGCTTTCACAGCTTGCCCTAATTATGTCAGTGTGACAAGGCAGCCTACTAAAACATGCTGCAAATTATATAAACTACGCATAGATCACTCAACATGTATTCATCTGCTGCCAGAAGTTTGTAGTTACACAGCTAGATTCTATTTTGTCACATGTAGGTACTTCTCTTTTATTGGAAATGCTCCAAAGTTGCCCCAATTAAACTACATCTACACACAAAGTAGTGCTACACTTCTGCATGGTACTTGAATGGAGTATGGTTTACTTTCTTCAGGAAAGGGATCTGGGAGGTAGGTGAAGAACACTTTCTGATGTTGATGAATTCCCTCTCCTCTTTAAGTTAAGAGTTACCATTAGGCTCTGCCTATAAAGATAAGTGTCATTGGCAGGTATTTTTGTTGAGCATTTTTGCAGAGGCTCTCCCATATCACTGCAGTGCAGTTTTACAGCCCTCCTCCTCTGAAATTCTCATTTTGCCTCTTCAGGTCACATAGATCTCTTCCAGTTATTTATGCTGTCATCCTTCATTCTCTTCCAGATGTGGAAAGTGCACTTAGGTCTGTATTTTCCAACTACATTCTCACATATGGCTAGTAAATTCTTCGGGATTAACACTCCAGTTCCAGCCACCCCAGGCTGACAGTCCTTTTATTTCTTTGGATTTAACATTCTCTTCCCTTCTTTAGCTCTAAGAAAACATACTTTTCTCATCATTTGCCCTGTTGCCACCTGCCCCTTCAGTTGCATATATGGCTAATCCAGGGTATGCAGCTTTTCTAGACAGATACCATATGGAGGGAAATTCCCCTAGGTAAAATAAAATGCAATAAAAGCAAAAATTTTCTGAAACACTGATCCAAAAGACCCTTTACATGCAAAGAAGACTGTCATTTAAGTCAAAGAAAGCAAATTAAATCATGGCACAGTTTCCATTTAGAGAACCAAGTCATGAACTGAAGAAATCTGAAGTATAGTAGCCTTAAGTTTTCATTTTCCTATGTTTTTTTAAAGGATTTTTGACACATCATTTCAAATATTTTATTGCAATAATGCAAGGATTTGTGCAATGCATTCCCATTTTTGGTAATCTCTTTCAACAATCCCTCCTCCAGGCTGAGATGCAATTCTCAAAATGTAGATCTAAGTGTTCAAATAAATTATATCAATTACATAATCTACACAGTTTTTAGTTAAACAGTGATTTCAACAGCTAGGCTAATATTCACACACATCCTATCCTTGTTAGTGATTCAGGTGATATTTGGATGGGTTTATGATGCACTTTATAAAGACTTTTTATTACTTACCCAACAGACCTGTAGCCAGCAGCACTCAATTGGGAAGAATTTGGAAAGAAGAAGGGATAAGTCAAAACACAGAAATGGAGAACAAAGGGTCTTACACAAGGAGAAAATCAACTGCTATGCACAAATTCTTTATGGTAACTATTCTAGGACAGTTCATCCCTTCCTTCCCAGTAATTATTGCTCCTTTTTTGAACTGAAAAATGACTCATGTTATTTTCAGCCCTGTTCATATTTAACACCAAAATGATATTTGCTTTCCTAACTGTGTATGTGGAGGAAAAGCTATGGAGGAAAAGGAGCTGAGAATTCATAGTAGCAGAGCTAAGAAACTCAAACTGCTGCTACAGCAGTGAGATAACAAGTGACTTTCCTCTAGCTGTATGATTGATAAGGGCTGTTCCTACCAGGTGCCAGGAAAGCAAGAAAAGCCAGTTACGAAGACTTCAAAGAGCTGCTCATCACACTTAACTCTGGACACTGGGTTGCTCTCTCGGGTGGAAACCCTGCAAGTATAGGTTAAAATTAACACTTACGATTTGATTCTTGTGACAAAGTAACATGTGAACTAAGAAAATGTGAAATGTGAATCTTGCAAAAAGCCATTTAATATATGCTTATCGCAGTATAGTGGCTTAAGAGTAAAAGCTATTGGCTGTGGACTACTGATACCAGAACTTTATAAGTGACTGAAGACAACAGTAGCAAATTCTGTTTGTTTAGTGCCTACACTTTTAGGGACAGAATCACTTCAAAACTTTTTTACAATTAAATATTCCATGGCAAATTGAATGTTTGAATGTATTTCTAAGTGGTTAGTGATTAAAAATATATAGAAAATCGAGTTACGGTGCTATTTCCCTTTTTGATTATTAAGCCTTTTTTTTTTTTTTGGTAGAATTCTTCCCTTTTCCTTCCTTTTTCTCATTAGAGCTCAGAGACTGGCCTTTAACATCCTTAGTTCTCTAGAAAGCTAGACAAGGAATAGTGTCCTTGGTATGAGAACAAAACAACTGAATAGGATACTATTTCTTCCAGAAAATCTTAATTCTGCTGAAATTGTGGTCATTTTTGAGAGGCATCTGTAACCCTTCCCCTTCTTTCCATTAAAATTCATCTAGCCTTCTTGTTCACACATGCCTTTCACTGATAAAACACCTGACTTTTAAATCAACAGGCCAATTATCTATTAGGGAGGTAATCAGGGAGTGACTGTCACAGCTGTTGCTTCTCCCCATCACCAGAGCCCATTAGAGGAAAAGGACCTCATGCTCGGATCACTGGCCAACAGGGCTGACAGTGAATACCCATGTGTTTGCCCAGGGTCTGAATCAAATTGCACCCCTGGAAGAGGGGCACCGAGAGGGATGTATCATCTCATTAATTATACATGCAAATTGGGATCCAGCAACATCTCTTGCTGTTCTGTATTTCAAGTCATGACTTTCCGATGCTGTCAGCAGCTTTTCAGTTCGGCACAGCAGCAGCAATCTAATTAAAATGGCCATCAGTGCAGAGCCGAACTGCATTAAATGGTTCCCATTAATGTCATATTTAATTTAGTGGTTCAGTGTTGAAGATGTTCATTAGTGTCCTTTGCTATGTTTCGAACTCGCAGACAGTGAGTAGTATAAATGATATTTATATCTCAAGAAATATAAACACGGGATTGTTTACCTACTTTATAGCTCTTCTGTCTGCTCACCCCCTTCTTGATGTGTTGCAGTTTGGTTTTCAGCAGCCTTTAGTTCCTTCTGCAGAGCACCCTCAGAAATCGTGACAGGATGGGGGAATCACAGCAAGAGAGAATGCCTTGGGCTTTCTTTGCTGTTTCTCTTCTCTCTACTTCATCCACTTTCCCTGTCATATTGCACCAGTCCAGTCTCTTCCATTTCATATGTGTCCTGGGATGCTAGGGACTTTCCCTTCATCAGAAGCATTTGGGTTGCTGTGCATGACTAAGAAAGTCTGTATTACAATTGTTGCTAGAAATAGCCAGCTGTTTCTTGAAGTCGTATGAGATTTGGATGGAATTTCTCACCTGCGGGCACTGCAGAATTACTTTGCTATTTTCAGAGGTATTCCTTGTTGTGAAATAGCCAGGACTGAAAAAGGTAGGTGCTACCTTCACCAAAACCAACACACACACAGAGGAAGTGGAAATAGGTTATTTTGAAATGATATTGCTACCTTTTCTGTTGAACATGGTTGTATCTATAGTTTAAAGCTTAGCTAAGAGTTTTGAAAGACTATCTGGATTTCAGTTTCCAGAATAAATTACAATGAGTTGGAATGGGGAAAAAAAAAAAAAAAAAAGCTATTTTACTAAATTCCAATCAAGCCATCATTGTGCATTAGAAATGCTTAGCATATATACATTACCTTAGTGTGAAGTGTCATGTTACAAGGAGCATGTGCAAACTCTTTACCCTCTTGAACTTCAGGAAGTGTGACAGAATTACACATTTGCTGAAAATTTCACGTAAAGTCTTTGTGAAAGGCTAAAAAATCAAAATTCATTAAAATGGAAATATTTGGCACCTTCAGTGACCCAGGAAAAAAATACAGAAAATGATAGCCAAGGAGAAATTAAGGATTTTGGACAGAATTTGCAGAGACATATTTACGTTGCCCATGAAAGTGACTTCTTTCACAAGTCTAAGTACAGTCCATACCTGAAAAGCCCTGTTAATGGAACTACAACCAAGATGATTACAAAAATTGGAGGAATTCCAGTTTTGGAAAGAAAGAATTAAATAATTCTTTTGCAGTGACTTGATAGAATATTGTTTAATATAAACACATACCAATAAAACACTTATTTGAAACAAATATGGCTAAATATTTGAAACTTACAAAAGATGACAAACAAATGATCCAAATGGTACCCATCTAAAATGAATAGGAATTTAATCATGGGAGTTTACTGAACTTCATCTCAGTAAAGAAAAATACAACATGAATGTGAAAATGTGAAAATTCAGTGGCTATAGGAAAGACAAAGCCTGCATCTTTAGACAAATTAGGGTGGTGATCAGCGGTGCAGAGTCTAGTTGGAGGCCTGTAGCTAGCGGTGTCCCGCAGGGGTCAGTCCTTGGTCCAGTCCTGTTCAATTTATTCATCAATGACCTGGATGAAGGCACAGAGTGCTCCCTCAGCAAGTTTGCTGATGATACCGAACTGGGAGGAGTATCCGATACTCCAGAGGGCTGCGCTGCCATCCAGAGGGAACTGGACAATTGAGTGGTGAAAAACTTCATGAAATTCAACAAGGCCAAGTGCAAGGTCCTGCACCTGGGGAGGAATAACCCCGGACACCAGAACAGGCTGGGGACCGACCTTCTGGAGAGCAGCTCTGCGGAGGAAGACCTGGGTGTCATGGTGGACGACAAGTTGACCATGAGGCAGCAGTGTGCCCTCGTGGCCAAGAAGACCAATGGGATCCTGGGGTGCATTAAGAAGAGCGTCTCCAGCAGGTCAAGCGAGGTGATCCTGCCCCTCTGCTCAGCTCTGGTGAGGCCACATCTGAAGTATTGTGTCCAGTTCTGGGCTCCACAGTACAAGAGGGATGTGGAGCTGCTGGAGAGAGTCCAGTGCAGGGCTACAAGGATGATCAGGGGCCTGGAACATCTGCCCTACGAGGAGAGGCTGAGGGAGCTGGGCCTGTTCAGCCTGGAGAAGAGAAGGCTGAGAGGGGATCTAATCAGTGTATATAAGTACCTCAAGGGAGGCAGTGAGGAGGATGGTGCTGGCCTCTTTCCACTGGTGGCCACCAACAGAACTAGAGGAAACGGCCGGGAACTGAAGCATCAAAAGTTCCACAGGACACAGGTGACAGAGCACTGGAACAGGTTGTCCAGTGAGGTTGTGGAGTCTCCTTCTTTGGAGATCTTCAAAACCCGCTTGGATGCAGTCCAGTGTCACGTGCTCTAGGTGACCCTGCGTGTGCAGGGGGGTTGGACTAGGTGACCTCTAGAGGTCCCTTCCAACCTTAAGCATTCTGTGATTCTATGACTGATTGCATGGCGTGAAGTCTAATAATGTGTCTTCACATATGGCTTATTTACGGCACATACATGGAAAGAATATTTGGAGAATATTTTTCTCTGTGAACACAACTATTTAGAGAAAACGCATACAGATAATTAGACTCCAAAGTCACACCAGATAAAATTTAAATAGCTGATCCTTCAGGTTCCTCTGCATCTCCACACACTGCCAACAAATATCTCCTGGAACAGATGCAGGAGTGTGATGCTCTCCAAAAAAAACAGGCCATCAATTTCCTTGGGGAAACCAGCACCCAAGACCATAAAGGACCCGTGGACCTGCCCATTGCTACTGATGAAACCTGGGCTCATCTCACACCCCCAAAGATCTCTTTGCTAGTCTCAGTAGCCTAAAACTACTCAGAATATGAATAATTGTCTATAACAAGATACTGGTCTTCTCAAAGTAGTTAGGGTATATCATACCAATAATAGGAATGTTTTAATGAATGTGTCTCATAGCACTAGTAAATTCCTAACCTACCAGGTTATTGACTGCTGGAAACTTGTGCATAATTTTACATCTATTTCTTCTATAATTATTATAATTACCAATTATTTCTCACTCTATGGTTATGGCACTATTTTCCATTTGATTTGAAATAAATATGATTAATTATATCATTCCTCATTGTCTCCTTTAGCAAAATATTTTTCTTTCTTAAGAAAGAGGTAAGGAAGGAAGAAAGGAAGGAAGAAAGGAAGGAAGGAAGGAAGGAAGGAAGGAAGGAAGGAAGGAAGGAAGGAAGGAAGGAAGGAAGGAAGTGGTTAGAAACTTCAGAGTAACTCCTTAATTTACAGTACAACACACATTTTTTGTTTGTTTGTTTTAACTACTATAAAAATCCATATATTCTTCTGCTTCTGCAGAATAGTATTCAAAATCAGTGGCCTGATATTCAAATTAATTTAGGGTAGCATACAGAGGTGAGTGCGTCCTCTCTGATTCTCCCTGTCTCACATTGGGTGGTAGCAGTATTAAAAGAAAGTAGGTGGTCAGAATAGCAGAAAGTTGAGCAACAGACAGTGAGAATTCAAACAGGAGTATATGAAACATAACCAGCTACAAAGAGCTATCTAACATTACTAAGAAAAATATTTAAGATACAGCTCCATAGCCAATAATTTATTTGCTTGAAAACCAAGGCTTTTCATGAGTAAAATATTTTAAATTAAGCTACCCTTTGAATAAATTCTATTAAACTTGTATAAATTCTGCCTGTTAAAATAGTAGTTTTAAATAAGAGAAAGCATTAAATAAATATCATAGTGGGAATAACATTTACATTATGATTGTATTTAGTTACAGCAAAGTTGGACATTATACACAGAGTTTGAGGACCAACTATTCTCAAGGTTGTGAACAGATAGTTTATGAATTAGGGCTGTTCACGGCAATGATTTAAGAAGTGAGAGACATTTGCAACAGAGAAGGTTGAAAATGGAGCCGAGCAGAAGAGACTGCTTCACAAGCTGGCAAAAGAAGATGTGAAAGGGGGAGGAGAGGAATAGGAGAGAATACAAGAGGAAAAATGGGAGAAAAAGAAGGGCAAGTGGAGCTGCAGGAAAAGAAAAAAAAAGGTGCTGATGGAGTTAAGTAGTTAGGTATGGGTACACAGCAGACTTTGTTAAGCCTGCAAATGAAAATGCATTAAGGCTAAGACCTTATGCGATTTATCAGTCATTCAGATTGCTCTAACACTGTTCAGAAATCCCATCTGTGACAGGGAGCTCTTGCCCCAGATAAATGGCATGCTGTAGAGGGATTTTAGAAATACGTTCTGGATAGGAGTGCGATTGAGGACGGTGAGCAAATACTTAAATGAGAGGAGCAACAAGAGACAACGCTGCCTCACTAAAACGGATGGAGACACTGAAAGATATGAAGGAAAACCACAATGTTTCCAGCTCCCACCACGTAGATAACCAGGACAGAGATCTGGAAGATCCAAGGTAGAACAGAGAAAATACTTAGTGGTGTCCACCTGGAGAAGCCGACGCTGCTGAGGACTGTGCTGAATGGCAATTCAGAGAGACCTAGACAGGATGGAGAGTTGGGCAGAGAGGTTCAACAAGGACAAGTGCAGGGTCCAGCACCTGGGCAGGAATAACCCCAGGCACCAGAACAGATTAGGGGTTGACCTGCTGGAAAGCAGCTCTGCAGAGAGGGATCTGGGAGTCCTGGCTGACAACAAGTTAATCATGAGGCAGCAATGTGCCCTCGTGGCCAAGAAGGCCAATGGGATCCTGGGGTGCATTAAGAAGAGCGTCTCCAGCAGGTCGAGGGAAGTAATCCTCGCCCTCTACTCAGCCCTGGTGAGGCTGCACCTCGAGTATTGTGTGCAGTTCTGGGCTCCCCAGCACAAGAAGGACATGGAGCTTCTAGGGAGGCTCCAGTGGAGAGCCATGAAGATGATTAAAGGGACTGGAGCATCTATTGTATGAGGAAAGACTAAGCAAGCTGGGCCTGTTTAGTCTGGAGAAGAGAAGACTGAGAGGAGATTTGATCAACATGTTCAAGTAGCTGAGGGGTGATTGTAGGGAGGATGGGGCCAGGCTCTTCAGCGTGGTGGCCGGTGACAGGACGAGGGGTAACGGGTGTAAATTGAAACATAGGAAGTTTAATCTCCATGTGAGGAAGAACTTCTTTGCTGTGAGGGTGACAGAGCCCTGAAACAGGCTGCTTAGAGAGGCTGTGGAGTCTCCTTCTCTGGAGATCTTCTAAACCCACTTGGATGTCACTCTGTGTCACGTGCTCTAGGTGTCCCTACTGGAGCAGGGGGTTGGACTAGGTGATCTCTAGAGGTCCCTTCCAACCTTAAGCATTCTGTGATTCCGTGTCCTTCTGCTTGCAGTCTCTCCTACCTGGCTTATTCCTGTCATTATTGTCAAAACCTAGTTATTTAAAATCAATTTTACACCGGCACAGTTCAAGAGATGTGTCCCTTATTTGTCCTCTTCTGTATGTATAAAGGGACAAAAGAGGAGGTGTGAACTACAGTCCTCCAACAATGCAGCTCTAGATGTAGCAGGAGCTGTGATATGCACCTCGTTTGAGGTGCAGAGTGGGACTGGAGTTGCCTGCAAGGGCAATGGAAATGCTTTCCTAGAAGGACAAAGAGAAACCTCTGGAGCAACCTCTTTTGGGTAGCTACAGCCCCTGTATGCAGATGGTGGTGTAGTTGCAGTGATGAAGCCTGTAAAACACCTTCCCAGTTCATGCAAAATAAATAAATAAATATATAAATTGCTTAATCTTCCCTATGCATTTCAAAAGCCCTGAGCTGGATAGTTGAACCCTCTGTTTATTCTGCAACACAAGTGACTTGCCACACTGACAGGTAGACAGCTGCAAGCAGGTGAGCACTTTGCTTTTTTTCATAATGCATAAAATGGTCTAGAAAGCTCAACATCTTGCTCAGCATTTCTGAAGGTTTCAGGTGAGTATTCTTCTGCACAAAATTGACTGTTCAGCCTATTTGTAAATCATAGAAATGTGCTTATTTTGCTTGTTCAGTACAAAGTGTGCAAGCAGAATTTTTTTCCTACCTGTAGTGTGCAAGCAGAATTTTTTTCCTACCTGTACATGCACGTAGCTAGGTAGTCATCTAGCCATGCAAATGCGTAATGGAGGCAAATAGGATACAGCTCAGGTGGCATTTGCACAACATTGGCATGGCTAACTGTATTTGTGAGCACAGAGGCCAACAAATGCACTGTGGAATCCATGCAGCTAAAATAAATGCATTATACCCTCATAGTGTTCTATTTAGTTGCAGAAACCTCTCCCCTACAGGACCTGGCAATGGAAAGGTCTTCACTTTGCTTTGTAAAAGTTCTACGGGGTTCTGGACACGTGGGTTTTTCATCCTCAACAATCCTTTAGTCGACTTCTCTGTCAGGTAGTGTTAAACACAGTGGCAAATTCAGAGCGACAGAAACGGATTAAGACCAGGCTTTTTCATGTATGGCATCTAAAGCAATCTGCTGATAATGAATTTCTGTCACTATGCAAATGTAGTGTATTGAGACTAGCTGCAAAGAGCTAGAGAAATGCATTCCCCTTATCTATCCCCTGAGAACTGCCAGTGCTAAACTGTGTTAGAGAGTCACTCTGATTTTGTAGCAAAATTAGAGTTTTTCCTGCTTCAAGCTGTATTGATGTATGGTACTAGATATACAATTCTCTACTTGTGGCTTAGAAAGAGAATTTCCATAATAAAAAGGGCTAGTGGGATATTGAAATGGGCAGCTGTCTGGAAAATGCTTCTGACTCATTTTTCTTAAAACAAACAGACAAAATGGAAGTCCTACCTAATTTCCATCTGTAGAAGAATGAAGATAATTTGTAGACAAGTGAAACAGAATTTGAGGACAGATTTGATGGAGCAGTTACCTTGAAATACTTAGGTTTTGTTTTAAATGTGAACAATTTCAATAATGGTTTCAATGCATTTATAAATTGTGCTGTTTTTGTAGCTTGTGGTACTGGAGTATCTTTGCTACAGCTGTGCCTTTGTGTTTGCAGTATTTCATTCATCTATAAAAAGCAGAAAGAAGATGTCATACTGAGGAATACCTCTGGCATCCATTTGAATTTCTGTGTTTTATCAAGGCCCCTAATATTGCAAATGCCAGATTTTTATCCTCAGGTAAAGGCATTCAGGGCATCCATGCAGGTTATGTTTTGGATCATTCTTTTACTAAGTAACCCTATGGTGTTCTGTCTATATTAAACATTGGAAAGGTGAGTCCAGATTTTAGACATTTTTTTCCCTTTATGTTTCTTAAGTATGTATCTCTCTTTTTTGCTATTACAACTCCTTTGAACATCTCACAATAAATTTGTTGGGACAAAGATAATTTTGCTGAAATTGAATTTTGGGGCATTTGTGAGCTGTTCCAGGGCATTAAATGAACAGAGTGATTTAAAGAGTCACTTCCTTGCTCTGAGGGCATGCTTACCATTGAATTGCTTTTAAGTTATCATATCTCCAAACAGCTTTTGCCATCATATTAATTTGACAGGCTTTTCAGGAACTTTTCCCCAAGATTCTTTCTTCAAAATCTTCAATGCTTCTTATGGCTAAGATGAGATTGGAAGAAGCTGGCCTGATTTTAATGGTAAAGGTTGACCAGGGTGGACTATCTATAGCTTTCTATAGGCTCGCTAAAGAAATGCTCATGATGACTGATGTTTTTATGACATAATGGCAGTTATGTTGCATGCCTAAGGTTGCGAGATAAAGTGAGATTGGGTGCAAAGGCTAAGTAGATGGTGTCAGATGAGTATACAAAGCAATGAAACAGTCCTATTGTCCTCCACAGTCCTGCCCATTTTGCTGTTTTGAGAATTTCCTCTGGAGAAAACTACCTTTAGACTTACACATTAAGTTTGTCCTGAAAAGTGGTGTTTGATGCAGGTGAAAAAAGAATCTACGGACTGCTGATAAACCATAGAGATGACCCAAAGACAAAGCATGAGTTCACCCTCTTGTCATCTTTTATTTATTGGTGATGATACAGCCCAAGATACTTACAAAATAAAACAATACCTGAATCTACACATATTACTGGCACTTACAAACTTTATTTCTACCTCTTTGAGATGTGAAAAGTCTTTCAGTAGATTGCATGCTTGGTGTTTTCTGTTCCACAGTCCCTAACCTGAATCGCATCCCTGAATCTGGCATTAATGTTATTTATTATTCTCAGGGAATAAGCTTACTGTAAAAGAAATTATGATTCCTGATTTTCCTGAACACTTCACCTGGAGTAAACCAGAAATAAAACAGACTCTTTAGGTTTTTGATTTCTTACTTGTATCCAACAGAGCTTAACTGAGTTATAGACAGTGTACCAAAACTGACGATAAAAGAGAACATAAAGCCTTAATCTGCAACCCTAATCTGCAAGCCTAATTTAGCTCCAATCCTACAATATAAATTAACAAAATGTATTGGTTACCAGTCACAACCCCTTTTTCTGTTTACAGAAACTGGAAATCACATTTTTAAAGGAATATAATTAAACAGCCTGGTTACACAAGAGTATTAGTATCTTTAGAGGTCATACAAGATTCAGGGCATCTGATGCTTTAAATTTCTTAACGCTTATCCCAAAGTAGTATTAGCCATAATCATATCCAAAGCACAAAATGCTATGTTTTTTGAAAAAGCATATATTCATCAGACCTTCCCAGCGCTAGCTGTCCTCCAGTTTCCTAAAGCTATGATAATTCTAATGATAAAAAGAGACTCTTAGCTCTTCATCTTTCCTAACTCTATCTCTAATTATCTCTTCTCTAATAATAACCCAAGAGAAAATTAGTAAACTAAAGGAACAGAAACTGGAAATAAATTTGGTTTATGGTTAGGTTTATGAAGTCTAAAATATCAATAAATCATTTTATTGATGGATTCTTTAAGGTTTGCATATGCGGAAGACTGTTGCTAAAGTCCAATATCTTTATCTTTCAATATAAGGATTCACTCCTCAAGAAAATAGTTTCACCAGAAATTCATGGGGACTTTTATCCTTAGGAGAAAGGCAAGTATGGCTACAGATCGTGGTTTTTGCTTATGCTATATACAATAAAAAATTATCTTAGACGTGAGGTCAAATTTAGGATTCAGAAAAACAGATAGTCATCATCTCGGTTTATTGCTGGATTATTTGAGTTCTTTTGAGGCAGTAGAAATTCCTGATGACTGTTCATTTGTTACATAATTTCTTCAGTATTCAGGTAATCAGATGTGTGTGAATATTTTTAATCTGTGTCCCTGCAAAAGTGATCAACTTTATTTGTTTACCTGTTGCAGAGCTGCAGATGCTACAGAGATTAAAGACAGCCACAAATTTTCTGAGTATTTAAAAATCTGTTAAAATTACTGACAATCAGAATGAGCTGATATTTTTTGCATATAGACTAATATATAGATGACTGAATATGTAGCTTTGTTCTACTGCAATTGTTTAAATTCTTATGACTCCAGTAAGGATAACCATAAAAGGGAAAGAAAAAATCATAGTCTCTTTTTTTTTTTTTTTTTTCCTGGAAGGGAGAAGTACCTGTACATCACAAATCCCTGTAATTTCTGTGAGAACATTGCAATCAATGTCTTTTTTGAATATGACATACTGGTGTTCCCTCCTTTGATTCATAAGATCTAAAATCTGTGTGTGCTCTTTTACAAACGTAGAAAGGATTTTTTCTTCTTTTCCACTTTGCTGCTGTATTTTTTTCCAGAAAACACTTTCCTCCATGCAAGTGCTCCCTTGTTCACTTTCCTTGGCTAGTGAAGAGGGCAAATTCTACTTTGAAGGGGCTGGTAGCATCTCAGTATCCTTTCCCAAATGCTTTTGCCTTGTCTTACTCCTGTCAGGGAGTGTATTGAACAGAAACTTCATTTACTGCCTGACAGCAATGACTGTGTATGTCATTCTGAACAGGGGGACAAATAATGTTTTAGAAGGAGAAAAAATGATGATTTTAGGAGTTGGGGCTGCCTCCTTCTTCAACAAGCCCCTGTTCAGTAGAACCTAAAACCGTATTATGATAGAAAAAGAATACTCATTTTAAACATCACCTCGTGGGTTGCAGTTTAAATTACTGCTACTCTTGCAGTATAAAATCATATGTAACCATTTGTTGCTCCTTACCACCTTCCAGTCAATAATTTCAAAGCACTTTACAAGCCTTAATTGAGCCTCAGGGTTTAACAGTCATGATAATTAAGTCATGTGCAAGTCATGAGGTCTGTGAGGTACATTAAATTATCTTATTCTTAATTCTTATTTATGGCTTATGCATGTCAATATTTGTTGAGATTTCAATGGAAATTGTCGCAAGGAAAGAAAATTGATTAGTGATCACCTGAAAAATAATGTTCTGATGGATTTGTAGGAAGTCATTCAAAAACAGCTAGAGATCATTAAATAATGTATAACATGAAGATAGCTTGTGCAAAGATTTGTAAGATTAACTTCATGCAGAAAGCCTAGAAAATCTCAGTGAGCAGGTTAATTTTTTACCCATGTAAGTTCACTTATGTATTTGTAATGAATGGGTTACTATAAAATAGACCAGGACTCTAATATCATCTCTCCTTTGCCCTATTAATTAAATATAAACATGATTACAGAAGACTTATGAAGCTAGATGAACTTCGAATTTAGATATTAATAATCAACAGGCAATAGAATGAAAAGGGATAAACCGACTGGAATATGTATAGTGTCTCTAAGTTTGATTTTACTGCAGTGAAATTGTTTTTCTGATGAATGCCACACAGTAAGTTAGTGGGAGAAACAAAATTATTAATTGCATTTTCCACAGTGAAAGGATAAAGCCAAGTATCATTATAAAGAATATTGAACATGAATTTCACTTCAATACATCACCTGTGTTCACTCCAGAAACTGCTATTCTTTTGACAATAGCTTTTTGTTTAGAGAGACACTAATTAGTACAATCCTGAGTTCTCCAAGTTTAACGTGATATCAGCTACTTGACAATATTTTCCTGTCCAGATTGAGAAATGGATGAAGTTATGGTGGTCATGACGTTCGTATCTGTGTGGATCCAAGACTCTGATTTTAGAAATGAATTTGACACTTATATGCCCTGTGCCCTAGAAAGTAATTTGTCTTTTTGTAGAACACTTGATGGCAGAATTGGTACTCTCAGTAAGGCAGAACACGAAGAAGTTTGACTTCAAATATATAACGCCACAAATCCATTTCGTCTATTTTACAGAGCACTTGGCACTTGGTCTCCTTTACTATTCAAAGCATTTTCTGAACACAGTTATTAAAAGTTGCAGATGGTGTTCCGTTGGTATACCTTATGTCTGCTTCTAAACTAAGACTTCATTCTTGTTTTAATTACACTGCTGTGAGACTATAGACAGTGTCTGAGGTAGTTGACCAAGAAATGTCTCACTCTTCAGTTACCAAACCATTAATTCCACAAAGTGTTTTTAGTAATATAGCATCCCTGGTTATAGATCAAAGAATCTCCCTCTGAAGAAGAAAATGCAGGGCTGTAGAAGAAAGACAATAACTCCAATGATTGTGAATGTTTTGAGATACTTTATGTACTGGACCCTTTCATGGAGTACTGGGGTAAGCTTTATGCTAGTCATCTGGTTTGTGAGAAGTGTGCTCTTTATCTTCTGGCCTTTTCAGACTCTAGCTCAAAAGCGTTTCTTAACAATATGTATTATGAACGTCAGAAAAAAAATGATGGGCAAACACTGAAAGTTACTTTGTGCTAAGGTACTAAAAGCTACTAAATCAACAGGTAGGCTTAAGGGCATTTCTAAGGGTAGTTCCAAGGCGGCAGTTCCAAACCACCTGCTTAATGCCCTGATTTCTTTGATCCCATCTGGTTTCAGCTTATGGTTCCTTGTCCTGCCCTCTAGAGATTATAGAGTTCTCTAACGAGGCTCTGTACACCTTGCCACACAGTTGCCATCGAGTCAATTAAAGGCTGTTCATTGCAATTAAAATGTTTCCTAATTCATGGGATCACCAAAGAACAGCAAACAGCATGAACTAAAAGACTGTTTAAATATAACCACATCTCAGAGTCTACCTGAACACATCACAATAAATGTGTCTGCATGCAAATAGATTTTACCAGGATATCTAGCTAAACCTAACGTTTATGAAAACACTCTGTAGGAGCTTATATGTGGAAACTAAATCGGCATCATTACTCACAAACTAAAAACACCACTTACTTTCCCAGCTTTGGTAGCATTAAAGTTTAAATTGACCCTGCAGAGATAAGCATGTGGTAGTATTGTGGTTATGCAAATATCGCTATTATGTTGATGGGCTCCACAGTATAGCTAAAAGCACTGATAGGAATTTCCATTACTGTAGTAGCTGTTTTTTTATTAACATGGCAAGAGGCAGTCTAGGAACCACAAGCAAGCTCCTTTTCTCACAGTGAGTGTTTCCAAGCTCTCAGCCATCTGCTGGTCTGCCTACCTGTGATAATCACCCCTTCTCCCTGCCAAATTTTGTGCCGCACTGTGCATGACATTTTAAATGATTTAATGGTCTAATTTGCATTTTTCAAATAATTTTACATGCCAATTAATTTCAGTTTATGGTTAATCTGCCCTTCCGCAAACAGAGTTGGGGAAAGACACAGATAGATAAGCACAAACTTTGATGGCTATGAGTAAGCTGGAGACAATGTGCTGCTGCAGTAAGTGTGTGTGGTAGGAAAGTTGTCCCGGGGCTGTAGGGGTCCTGAACTTGAGCGGTTTGATACCAGGGTAAGCAGCAGGGTCACAACTTGTATGCCTATCTGGCAGTGGGACTGGTTGCAGTGCCTGAGCCCTGTTGTCGTGGGAGGTGCTGGTATAACTGGGAGAGCTGAACTCACTGCACTTGCTCATTGGAGAGGAAGGAGGCAGTGTGCTTTCATTTTTATTCCAAAAATCTTGCCAGTCCCACCATTTATATCCATGCTGCCCATGCTGATGCACCTGAGAGGCAGCGGCAGGTAGGGAGGGCAGGGACAGTGTCCAGGGGAGCAGTCAAGAGCAGGGCTGGCTGCCAGTCTGGAGGGACATGGCTGCAGCTGGCAGTGATGTGCCACCACAGAAAGGTCATGAAGCCCAGAGCTCAAATCTGGACTTAATTGTCAAAGAAACGGAAAAGGAATGGAGAAAACAGACAGATGTCCCTTGTTCATTTTCGGTGCCATTTAAATCATGATACCGTGGACACTGTGGATACCTAAGACACTGTGTTAGCTGGACATATTTGAACTAAGCCTTTATAAACACTCATCTTTTGTCATAAAAAAAAATCTTTCTAAATGATGCAATTAAGCCTCCTTGTTAAGAGCTTTTCACAGGTCTAAATAGTAAATTGCACCCCAGGGGACAACATCTCCCATCAAAAAGCTCCTGTGTTGATGGCTTTGGGTGCTTGCTCCCTGCTATGTCCTCATTTCCCCCAGGCAGCCCCAGCAGCTCCTCGTTCCTCCCAGTCTCCACGTCCTCTGCAACCTGTCGGCACAACGTCCTTTTCAGCCAAGGGAGAGGCGACAGCAGCTGCTTTGCTGTCACCTTCCTAAAAAGCTGACAGAGGGTTTGCAATTTGAAGCAGGATGATTAAAATGCTCAGAATGGTGCAGGTCTCAAGAAGCTACAGGGTCTTTGGGGAAGTCATTGCTGTCTTTATCTTGGGGGATAAGAGATAGTCTAGAGTTGCTCTCTGCAAAGCTAATTTTTCATGGTATGTACATGCTTGTTTTTATCCTCTGTGCTAACATGTCTGCAGCTAAAAATTAGAGACAGTCTCAAAGCTGGCATATTCAAAGTATGACATATTTTCTATGTTGAATGCACTTGAAAGTCCTTGTAACATTCCAGACTGATTGATTTTTATCAAGAACAAACAGTTCAATTCTTTTTTATCAGTTCTTCTGAAAAAAAAAAAGGCAGTGTGAGCATGATGAGAAGGGAATTGTTTTATGAAGCAATTTTACTTTATTACCAATCTTTCAAAGGATCATCAAGGAAAAATAGCACAGAGACAATGTATCATATAATTCTGGAAAAGTATAGACATGGTCCTTGTTCATTTTTCTCAGCTTATAAAAAGGAATTTAATTATACTTCTTGTCATGCCTACACCAAGAAGAGTGGATATGTGATTTCTTTATTGTTTCAAAGTATATATTTTTGTATTTGTTAGTTATTATCTGCAAAATGCACTTTTAGGGGTTCTGACTACTCGCAGTATCTGTGTAGCGAAATCTACAGAATTAATGGTGCTTGGCTGCTGCAGCAATCATGTCTACAGTAATTTATAGCCATATCCCACAAAGAATTAAATCATGATCAACATTTTATTAACTTAATTTAGGAAAATGCTGAAGTTCTCCTATTTTGGCATCGAGGGAAAAATATACATATCCAGTTCTACAGGTTAAAACAAGGTTTTAAATAGTATCCATGTCTGTTTAAAGTCTTCAAAATTGATGCAGAGGACTTAGATTGTCTGTAATTCTTGGAATGATCCTCTCTACAAGAACAATTCATCTCTTATAACATTATGGAAACCAAGTGAGAAGTCTCTTAATCAAGATGTCGGACTAATTTCAATAGTTTCTTAGGATCATTTACAAGAAATTGTCACCAAAATGTGACCCCCATCAAGGCCTTTATACATTTACCTGTATGAAGTCCCAGTAGCATTTGCCGGAATGGGTAGTTGCATATACCATACAAGACTTGTAATGACAGCCAAGGTGGTTTTCTGTATTTCACCTGTTTTAAAATGGAAAGAAAATCAGAAGCCTCAAAAATGTGATAGGATGCTTGCTCATATAATATATGAATGATATTTACAAAATTTTTGTCTTGGCTATAGAATTGACAGTCCTATTTAAAGCCAAAATAAATCTAAATCATTCTAATGGCCTATCCTCTGCTGTAATACAGACCTGGGCCTTTTCCATATTGTCAGTTATTGTAAGGTATTTCTGCAATTATGAATAGGTAATAGATGAATACAACTACTGAATGAAAGAAAAGAGAATATTTGCTATTCGGTACCTAAAAAAGGTACTGAAAAATGTTTGCATAATACTACCCCAGACTGCCATTAGGCATCTGGGATAAGAGTAATAAATATTCTCTGTTTAGCAGACACTTTTAGTGCCAACCAACATAGTGATTAAGCACTTCAAAGCATTCACCCCCACACTACTTCTGCAAGAAAAGGAAATCAGTAGCCTAGTCACTTGGCCATCTTTCCCTGTTACTCAGATTATCAATAATAATATGTATCGTTTTAGGATTATTTATAAATTCTGAAGGTTTCTTTAAGATTTTTGGGTACCTTATGCAATCTTTTGAATTACCTACTTGCACTGGGGAAAATATTGTCCCTCTCATATTTTGCAACTTCTATGGTGAGACCGTCTGTACAAAAACAAGCAAGGCAGCCTGATAGGGCCTTGTCCAAACAGAAAAGGACAGGAGACCGATGGCAGGAGCAGACATGATGCAAAAGCTCAAAGACAGAGCTATGAGTAAGAGTGAAAGGCTTGAGGACTTAGAGGGGAGAATATTTATTAAGCAAAATTGTGAATCAATAATAGAAGGGTTAAAAGGCAGAAAGGCTAGGAACAAAGCAGCAGGCATTAAGAAGTAGCAGAGATTTGTTTCAGCACAGTAGGAAACGCCTAAAACATCAAAAAAAAAAAAAAAGCCTTCTGGCAAGAGCAGGAAAAGACTGGAAAATCCTATGCAAGAAAGCAACTGAGAAAATTGGTTAAGCCCAACTATTAATTGCCAAAAGAATGACCACAAAGTGCAACTGGAGAAGAGGAGGCTGGTATTGAAAATTCCTTACATGGCTGGGGAAAGGACAAATGTCTCTTCCTCACATACACTTCTCCCAAGCACATCTGGGGCAAGTTTCTTGAAAGGCACGCACTGGTTTTCCTAATATGATGCATGGAAAAAGCACAGGCAAATCTGTGGCATTATTTGCACAGGTGTGTGCACAGGCGCTGCAGCCAGCCTTCCCCAATATGGTTACACAAGGATGTGGAAGAATCTAAACCAAGCTAGTGCATGCTGGCAGAAAAGACACTAAAAAACAATTTACGAGGAAGTAAATGGGTTTGAAGTTGGTTCTTATCTCTAGATACTCCCCATTCATTCCCCAAGCATTAGCAAACTGGAGTCGAAATGTATTGACGGTCAATAGTATTTATAACTTAAGAACCTTTAGAAATACACATAAAGGGAAAAAAATTCCTCTCTTCTCTCTTCTGTGATTCCATTGCAGCTGGCAATTTTTATAAAAGTAAGATATCCAATTCTCAATTTTCAACGCAAGCTGTGCCTGCGCATAGGGCCTGGCCCAGGCAATTTTCAGATGGGTTTCAGAGCACAATTCTTTTTTCCTACTCCGTCTTTAGAAGCCCTCTTTTAATCAGAAATGTAGGAAAGCCAACCCAAAATCATGTTAAAATAGCTTATAGCAGCCTTTTCATACTTTACATTAATTATTATGCTTCAAAGCAAATATGTTCCTTTTTTTTAGAATCACTATTTGATATATTTCAGAGCAATTTACAAAGTTATAATACTAGTCTATCCACAATAGCATCTCAGATTCTAGTATACAGTTACTCCTGGCAAAACCACTTGTTATGATGATGGGTTATTGAGAAAATCCTCTATTACACCCTGTCTTACTTTGCTGATTCCCTGCTGACTGCTGACCAGTATCACTTCCCCATTTCATCAGGAATTTAACAAGTATTATGAAATTATTACAGAATAATAGTATTCTACTGGTTAGTAGACCGTGCATTGGTAGATTAAAAAAAAAAATTGAAAATGTCTACTGTTTCTTCCTCAGTACATTTTAGCTATTAGTACTGCAGGACCTAGTGTCTGACTGTCATTAAATGATAAATTCCTCATGATAAATTAGGATCTGTCCTTGCAGCCTTTACCATGCAGGTCTGCGCTATGTTCACCCAAGTCTCTCTGAAATCAGGGCCTCCGTGTGCTTATGAACATCTACCAATGAACGATGAAGTACAGGACATTCAACAGTCCTGATCTCTCCAGATACTAATTCCTAGACTAAGGAATACAGTAATAATGCTATTTTTTGGCCTGTTGGCTGGCACTGTAAGATTTCAGGCAAGACTAGATGTTAGATGATGTGTAGGATCACATATATAAACCAGTGCTTGAGGTTTCTCTAGGCATATGGATGCAACTGTCATAGAAGTCATTAGTCCTGAAGTAAAGCAGTAAGGCAGCACAGCCTTGAGAATGGTAGGAGATATTTTTTAAGTGAAATATTAAAGTTTTTCTACATTGCAAAATGATTCTGTGAATGTTGCTTTATGATTTTCATGTAATTGTTCACTGTCCGTGAACTGAAATTAATTGCTTCACTCCTACATAGAAATGCACATAGGAAATGTCTTCCGAAGGGCCTTTTCTTATCCTTTCTCATGTGTAATTAATTGGAAACTTAGGTACAGTTTTGGGACTTCTGTTCAACTCTCCTGAGTTTATCGTTTGATGGGCATTGTTGATATACCCATCAACAAATACACAGTTAGATAAAAATGTAATTGAAATGTTATTTTTCCCTGAATTTTGCCACCTCTATAGGCCTAGTTTCAGCTGACGAAGTGATTAGTAGGTTAGGCACAGTTTTGATTAGCAACAAGTATAGACAAGTCAGAAGCAATCTGGAAATGTTTGCTGATAAAGATAATGGGGCAGATAAATTCAAGCGTGACTAGAGAGAACATGTGATTATTAAAAGCAAGCTTCACTTAGTGATCTTTAAATTAGTTCATTCCACGTATTCTCCTGAAAGTAATCACAACAGAGCATTGCCCAAATTGGAGTTACACAAATGACCTATGAATCCAGGCTACCACAATTCACTTTCCGGCCAGGGCAATGTAATTGAAAATGCCTAAGAAACGGAGAGATGAAAGTCTAAATGTTTGGTTATACTGGTGGCATTATTTTCCAATGCTTCCTCACTATTTCAAAGTCTGTACAACTGTTCAGTAATACCATTCTGAGTTTCTTCCTTCCCAGATAATTCTCAGACTTTTAGTGCATTTAGGAGTGCATTTTTCCATGTGAGAACAGTTAAGATCTCTCCAAAATGTCATGCTCTACTCACAAAACTAAGCTGAAACTGCTTTTGGGGTGTTTGTGAATGAATATGCTCAAAATATTATTCCTGGTTGGGATGCTGTAAGGTGGGATGCTCATTCTCAGCTGAGTGTTGAAACTTTCACAAAAACCCTAAACCTCCTGCCCTCTCTCACAGCTGTGATCTACCAGTAGATAGCTCTCATCTATTTCCCTCATTGGATAACCAGTCATACCAGCATCTTCTGTGTGAAAACTTGATTAATATTTTTCTTTTACAAATAGGTAGATATTTTGACATGCATTTCATAAATGTGCAAGCTTTGTTACAGAGAGAACTGACAAAGCCAAACAGCAAAAAAATTGCAAAGCCTGAAACTAGAAAATCTTAAAAATAGCAAAGGAAAATCAAGCTTTCAATGACGTAAAAAAAATTTAAATGGCAGTGAACGGGGTGCCAGTCTAAGAAACAGAAGCTCAAAGATGTTACAGATTCTCCAGCTTCTGGAATATTCAAAATTCAATCAAATAGAGCCCTGAGCAACGTACTCTAGCTCTGAATTTAGTCATGTAAGAAAGAACAGTGGGCTGTCCTGAATGACAACCTTATTTTTTTCTGCAGTTATATATTTTTGCAGCTAGATGAACTGTTTTACTAAGGTGCTGAATCCTGCATAGATGTGGTTCTACAGCGGTACCTGGTCAGCTCAAAAATACAATCATGTCTATACCAAAATAATTAGTTAAGACTTTAAGATCCTGAACTAAGTTTACAAAATTGGTGTTTGTAACTTTCACTGTGAGCTTTGGATCCTCCATCTGAACTTTTGACAGAGTGATTTTTTATTTTTTTAATTTTTGGCTGAAAGAATTTGCCCTTCTTTCCTCATTTTATTTTTTGAAAATCACATTCTTCAAAAAAAATATGAGTTTGTATTATGCTTTTCAGTTTGTCTGCAATAGAAAATGTCTGCTTATACAGATTTTCCCCTCAAACTAAAACAACTCAAAAAAGTCAGCTTTTGGATCAATATATCAATCTTTATTATGAAGGTCAGAACAAAAGAAAAATATAAATCTTGGGACTTAATGGTGTCTTTCCTTTGTCTGATTGAGGCTGAATGCCTGAGTGTCATATTGAATGAAATACCTTTACTTGGAGGCCAAAATGGAGGGCACAAATGTTGTATTTCTGTCTGTACTTCTGCATTTCTGTCCTTGTGCAATAGATCGGTTTACCCATCATTCAAAAACTGGGCTTGGGCAGTAATTCTACTTCCAGCCTACCCTTCAAACCTGCTGCTACGTGTGAGCTTCGGGCTCATGTTTCTTTTGTTTGTATCAGTATAAAATATGATGGATATCAGTAAAGTCAATGAAATGATCCTAGTGAGAGTGAAAGGAAAATTATTCCCTTTATTGTTAACAGTTGATTAGTTTAAACACCCTGGAGAAAAGCCAGGAGGCATTTCACACTCTAAGAAGTCTATCATTAATACAGATCTTGAGGCTGTTAATACCTCAGTAAAATATTTTCGGCTGTTTATAGCAGTAGCAGCATTTCATTTGAGAAGAGAGAAAGTTCTATCCTCAGTAAATATATTGGTTTATTGCTGTTTCTGTTTTTGTATGCTTATAGGAACCGTATAATGGAAAACCTTCCTAGAAGTAAAATAGAAGACTAAGAAATGAGCCATTTAAAATCACTAATCAAAGTGAAAAATAACTTCAGTGGAGGAGGACGAGCATGGGTATTTATTATATCATATCCCTCGTCTCACTTACAAAGTGGCACTGCAGCTCTACGATTTTTTTTTCAATGCCTTTTCCAGGCACAGCTCAAGTTTGCTGAGGACATAGATCTTCCTTCCATTCTCATAAAATACAGCAGATACTGAATTTAGATGTCCATCTTTGTAATGGCAACTGGATAGGAAATTTTTCTTAGGGGTGCCTCACTCATATTCCCCAGGTGGTTGACTTTTAACTGGGCTCCCAGCCGCCCAGTAGACAGGACTCAGCTGGGACTGAGGACAAAGAAGCAGTTGGTCCATAAAAAAATACCCACAATGTTTCCTCCATTTTTTTCATCCAATAACCAAGAGATCCACTGTTAAATTTCCATATTTTCTGGAGAAGTAATTCAAGTATAGAAAAGAGAGATTTAGACAAAGATGTCCAGATACAGGCAATTGCATGAATGTTGAGTCAGCACAGCAGATCGGGATAAAACAATGCTAATGAATAATTCTTTAATTCTAAATCTAAAGTGATTTTATTTTCATGATTTTTAAGTTGTAACTGTAACCATAGCATAGAGGTTATTTCTGTTCCATGAGTTCAGAAAAATATTATCTGTAATTCCTAAAGCGGAAGGTTATCTACAAACTGAAAGGATTTATCTTTACTCCCTGAAAGAGGCCATTATTTGTTATGGAATTTATTTAACATATCCCTCCTTAAAAGGGATATAGTTATATCTCTATATTTCACCCACCTCCCCCTAAAGGTGTAATCATACAATCACAGTTTGACTGGTGTAAAACCATAACCAAGATGACTTTTAGGTGATGAAATTTAGTGAAGACACTTGCACAGACAACAGGAAAAGAGATCCCGAGGAACAGAAGGAGGATGAGAATCACCACAGCATCAACAACAGCGTAATGGTTAATGCAGTAAGGGGCATTCAGTGTTGGAGACCAAGTGCCTGAATTGCTGGGTTGTAACGTGACCCTTATAACAGCTGATCCACTAGGTATAAATAAGCATTACACAAAGAAAGAAGATGATGATCTCTACTATATAAGGCAAGGACACTTGGCTGGAAGAGAGAATAATCCCCCCAACCTGAATCCCTTCCCCAGCCAGGATACAAGCTTTTCCAAGATCTTTCTCATGTATGTGCAGAAGGTTTTGTGTATATGTGTATCAGCTTCTAAGTGGGGAAAAAAATAGAAATTTTAATTTTCCATCACGATGAAAAAAATTGTCAAAATCTGTTGGCATTTAAATCATGCCTGCAAATCCAAATCGTTGTTTTGTGGCTAGATTCATCATCATTCATGAGATCTTTGCTCTGAGAATTATCCATGGGCATGTATGCACACAACCTGTTCTTTTTGTTGCATAAAATAATGCTAAATATAACATTCTTTAGAAATACACTTAGCGAATGCTTTCATTATTTAGTACTTTCTTTTTATGCGTGCTGTTTATTTTTCTTTATCTTTTGTGTGCTAGCATGGCACACAAATTTTAATTTTATTTTTTTTAATTTGTGACATGCTGAGGGCTCTGTTCCTAAAGTGATTGACATAATTATGGGATTGGGGACAATATTTTCCAGTAATTAAAGATAGTTTTGTTATATAAAAATCCTTAATAAAAATCTCATTTTAATTCCTCTCACAATTTCTCATACTGTAGTTAATCACACAGTTTCAGCCTAGGAGTATGTACAGTATGCATTCAAAACCAGTTAGTCAAATACAGCTTAAATGAATCCCTTAGATCTTTGCCTATATAGTTTGATTGCTTTAGTTATTGTAACATTCTTCAAAAGGTCAACAGTAATGATGCAAGAAAAGAATCCTGGAACGAGCAGGTAGAACAGGCACTTACTAACAATCCTGAAAAATCCAGAAACTATGAATACAGCATACAAAACTAAGCTGAAACGTAGCATAAGCTCTGCCTCATTCCACATATGACAGTTTTTCAAAGCTGGTTTTGAGCCTGCAATGTGACTAATTTCACCTAACGAGGGCAAGTCAGATAATATTCATACCTCTAAAAGCCTAGAGTTGTGGTCCTATCACTGGATGTAGAAATATTCTCAGATATTGATAAGAAGCAACCAGCTGCTTTCCACAAGAATCGTACATTCTTTGTGTTCCTCTCCATCTCTTCTGATGCAGGGCTGCAAGCAGTTTTCTCTGAACCATTTAATTTTCCTGTCAATGCATGTTTGGAGGCCAAATAATTCATGAGACAGTAAGTGTGATTTATGGTGCATGATGCCACTACTTCTAGGCTGAAGAATAAAATGAGGAGTTATTTCATACTACAGTATTAGTAAAATTCACATAGCAGAGTTAATACTTATGCATTTTTGGTCCTCCTTTGTGTAAATTAGCTTATGTTTATACAGGACAAAAGCTAGGCCTGAATATTGGATGAAAAAAAAAAACATTTTCTTGATAAAATGCTTTACACATTTCACACAAGAGTCTTGTAAAATTAACAACTACTATGAAATCCCACAGCATTTCCTGTGCTAGGTATACAAAGAGATCTCTGCTACTGCTGAAATATGGATCAGTGCACATGGCGTTGTTCTTAGAATTGAAGCTTTAATAGATTTTAGCAAATACCCCACATAACACAGATCATAGAGTTTTAATCAGAATTTTTTGTCTCAGTATGTAGTTTCTGGCTGAGCTACAAAACACACATTTGGAAAAAGTAATCACATCCTATCAGTGCCATGCTAAAAGTTACATAGCACTCAAAAGTAATTAGTAAATGAAATGCCCCTCAAAACGAGGAGGTTAGTGAGTCGCTGAAGAGGCGGATTTTTTTAAAACAACTCCAAGTTTTAGGAACAAAACGCTTAGGCTGACCCAGCCTCAAAATAAGCTGAGCATGGACCCACTTGGTAGAACCAGAAAGGCAGCATTTCTAAAATGGATGAGGCACTGAATACTGACTAATCTTTGTGGCTACTGATTTTCTCTGGGGATCTGGAAGTTATTCTGCCCCAAATACTGAAATAGTAGGGGCCTGTCTTGACTGTGGCACAATAAAGGCCAATGGGAGGTATGCCCCTAAATGCCTTAACAGCTTCTGAAATAAATCATTTCTGAATGACTCAACTTAATGGTGCAATTTTGACAGAGAGGGATGAAGTGCCTGATTCACATCAAGATCTGGAAGCCCCCAAAGCTCTGAGGCTGGTCTGCTTGCATCTTAATAATACATCCATTTTAAAAAAATCCTCAAAAGCTTCTGTAACAGCAAATAAAACTCAAATGTGGCTAAAATATCACTGTTAACAAGAATTCAGATTACGGCAGTTACACTAAATAGGGCAAAGAAATGAGGTCCAGAAAGTGTGGGAAATCGCACACACATGCACGCATCCTAAGATATATCAGAGAAAAGATTCCACCTCTGCTGAAGCCAGGAGGAGAGATTTTAGTTAATCACCAATTACAAGAGCTCTTTTGTAACAGTTATATATAAAGCTTAGGAAAGACAGGAATATAAAGCAAACCTAATCAGAGAAATGAAACACTCCCAAACTCAGTGTACCCCAAAACAGAAAACAAAAAGGAGAAAAATAGTAGAAGTATAGTTACAAATTCTTACGTTAAAGAATGTCTCAAACTAAGGTAATTAGAAGGATGTTGACTAATCATTCCCCAAAAGGTATGGACAATGTATCATGCTGCTATAACCAAGAGGAAATAAATAGTTTGCCTGTAAATTATGAAATTTTGAATATTGCTATCAAAAGAGAGGACTATAAATAATTAATCTGCAAGTGTTGTCTAGCAGCTTCTCATTTTCCTGTAAAATCAGAAGGAGAAAATCTCTTGAATTAATAGAGAGATGACTTATTTAAGAACTGAACTTATTCGGCGGGCATTTTACTTTAGAAAACATCACTTGTAATATTTTTCTTTTTTGTCTATCTTTGTAGAGACTTTGACTTCTTCCATTCAGTGAAAGAAGTTGTAGTACAAACTCTAGAGAATCTACAGTTCTGTAGCCAAGTTACAACTGCAGGAAGCAGAACCTGTTTTTTTTGCATCTTTCACTTACCAGTATCTCACGTGATGTTGATGACTGCCCCCACTGAAGTTTTCATTTTGGTGTTTATTCATTTCTCCCTTTCATCGGAAGGCAAGGTAAAAAAACAATTTCATACCAGTTCCAAATTTGTTTTAGCTGAACATCAAGATTTCTGGTCAAAATTTCAAAGAGCCGTTTCAGCATGCAGAAGCAATTGTTTTCATCTCTCACAATAGTGTGTGATTCACACTTCTCCAGTGCTGAACCTGTATGATCTAAAGGATAAGCATCTAACGGTTTATATCTGTGTACATAAAAGGTAGCATGTACTCTTGAAAGCTCGACTCTTATCAACAGGAGTAATTTTCCATTGCTGTGACTACACTAGTAATAGTATTTTGATTTAATTCACCATCTGGGCCAGATGAAGGAACTGTGAATGAGCTCAGAACAGTGCCTTGGCACTTGAATGTTGTATTATACCAGTGCTGGAGAAAGAGTGTCTTGAGAATGAGATTGGATGCTACAGGGGAAGGTAAATAAACAGGCAAAAAGCCACCTCATGCCCCTCCTTTTTTAAAAAAAAAAAAAAAAAAAAAAAAAAAAAAAAAAAACAGCAGGACTAAAGAAACCTTCTTTCTAGCAGATTTCTGACTTTGATTCCCATCTGTTTTCCTCCTGCAATAGCTTCAGTTCAAGATATAGTGGCAAGGGTATAATAGACATAACAGTAAGGGTCCAGAGATGAGAGTGATAGCAGATCCGCTCTTTTGTTTGGTTACCATATTTTTCTTTAAGTGAGATGGCAATCTTGCTTCAACTCTCATTCTGATAAACAGGGAAAGAATTGCATGTTAAGACCTATAAAATGAAATCCCACTTATTTTAGTCTTATTCATACACATTATGCATAGTCATCAAAGCTTGCAAAAATGATCTATCAATATTTATAAATATAATGGCCTCTTCCATCTCCATTAATCCCTTGGATTTGTTGGAAAAACAGAATGGAAAACTTCTGAGGCTTAAGATTCTGAAATATAAATTTTCACCCTTATGAAAAAATGAAAAAGTGAATAAGAACCTCATTGCATATTGTTGTTCTGCTTTCTTTCATACCATTTTTTATCCCTTCATTTCAGATATCTTTAATCAGTGTAATCTCAGTACACCTAATTTGTGTATCTTGAGGTATCTGCTACATACTGATGTTACCGTGTCAGCAAAACACTCATGGACTTTATTTGGGAGCAACTGAAAAAGTTACATGTTTTCCTAGACAATACTTGAATAACATTAGGAATTAATAACAATAAACCAAAGACTCAAGAAGGACTCAAGAAGACAAAGTGGGATCCTAGCTTACAGTTAAACAAATTCCAAATAATTTTCAAAAGCTGTTTTTGTTGTTCAGACACCACAATTTAACCCAATTTATTGCCACAGCAATTTTGTCTAGCACTAGGTGTTCATGTCTTCTGAAAAATCTGAATCATTTCACTCATAAAATATGTATGTCCTTTTAACGTTAAGTTGATCCATACAATATTCAAGTGAAAGCTTCACTTCAGTTCTGAACATTCTCACCCTTCTACATGCTCTACACATTGCTGTCCCTGTAAGGATGCCCAGCTGAGAATACGTGACTGCAAGTGTTTCACTGTGAAATACATCCCTAAACTGTAGAAAAGGGAACTAAGCAAATGATTCAGCCAGAGGAACTCCAGTTACCCTCTCCAGAGCTGATTTTGGAGTTGAGTAATGCTGTACATTAGTAATGTGATTCAGATTTCATACAGAACAGCAGCCTACTTTCAAAAATGAAACAAAAGAAAAAGCTTCTCACTGCTATTATAAAATCCAGAACTAACTTGGGGAACAGTAGCCTGGGTGCAGACATCCCCAACTTGTGCGGTCCTTTCACACCAATGCCACGGCCAGACTCTTAGCAAAGCACCAGATAAGGCTGAAGGTTGTAGCAACTGAACAGTTTTATGGTAGCTGAAGTCCTGGCTCCTTCTTTTATGCAGGTTCTCAGTATGTTCTAGATCTCCTGCAGGAAGAATGTGGCAAATGTTTACAGCTCACAGGTACCTCTGCAGATTAGACTAGGTCAGGATTATAAGAAAAACAGAGCATGCTACAGGAACTGCAGCATATCTCTGAACCTGGAATTAATCATTTCATGGCTGGGATTAGAGCAGTAGATACATAAATCTCACTTATGTCATAGGATGGCGACTGGTGGGCCTCAACAATTTTTTTGTTTCATTTTGTTTTTCTGAGTCCTCCTTTCCAACTGGCTATAACTGTAAATTAACGGAACCCTATGTGCTTTCTGGAAATTAGTGACTCGCTTCTACCTTACCCTTACAGGCGTATTAGTAAAGTACACTTTCCTCAGACATGTGGACATAAGAGTCTTCCTCCTGAAACAGAACACATTTCTGCAATACAGCCAAATAATCATATAGTAGTCTTCAGAGAAGATCTGCTTGCAAGAGAGAAAACAATAAAAGAAGAAGAAAGTTTAATTACAGCACCGCATGATACTGAATAAAGTGGTCATTGCTTGCTGAATTCCTGTATTGCAAATGAAGCAAAAAGACAGTTATGCATACCAAAAAGGTTTTCAGAGAATTTTCTTTCTAATGTCAAGGCATCCTCTATGATCCTGCACTTAAGAGTGGTAAGTAATGTTTACTAATTCTCCAACTTTCTCACTGACAGAGTTGTTTTTGTGTTTCTTCCATGGGGAGCAGGTGTAGGAACTCATCTTTTCAGATACAAATTTTAAATTAAAAACATCGTCTTAGATAATCAGGTTAACCCTCAGCTTTTCCATGTTTGCAAACTAATTTCCTTCAGATTTCAAGCACATTTTGTATTGCATAACAGACGTTCATATAAACTGCTCTTCATTCCATGTAACCTCCTCCGTTTCACATCTTTCAGCTCATCTCAGATAGTCTGCAGCTAAAAAAAAAACTTAACTTGGGAGCCATATCAGAAGTATAACCCATATGAGAAAATGGAACAGCACTCTGAGCAAGGGGATCAGATGGGGAGCTGGCTAGTGCAGAGCACATATGAAAAGCTTCAAAGTGGACCTAATTGCAGGATCAGCCAGTGATCATTCTATTCTGTAGACCAAAAGAGATTCATTTTCTCCTTATCTGCTCTCCTAGTTATTCCAGTTCACTGAGCAAACTCCGTGTGTTAAGAATCTCCAGAGGATGTTCAACGAGTGCTGTGCGGAGAAGCCGCTCAGGGCTGTGAGGAAGCAGAGCTGCATTAACACTGAGTTCATTACTTTTCTTAATGGTCTAATCCAGCATGGGCATAACACCACTTAGCCTTACCTCCACTGCTTCCCAAGCCATGACTCGTTTGAATCTTTCAGCATTACAGTGCCAACCTTAAGTACTTCTGCAATTCCACCTGTTAATAAGATGTACAAACAGAGAATTCCATTTTCTTCCATCTCCACTTCTCACTCACCAAATACTACAAATTTCTCCTCCTATGTCTTCACCTTCTACATTTCAGTTTAGCTACTGGAGTCTGTGCTCACTTACATAGCACACTGCCGTGGTTTAAAAAACATTGAAGGTCATTCATAGGCATGGAATAAGAAAGACACGGTGAGGCAGAATGGGATATAGGAAGTAAGTGGAGATGTTTCAAAGGGGCAACTTTGAGACAGAGTGCAGTTCTGCTGCTCTGAACTACCTACTGTTGGAGCTCATTCTTATGCTCTGAGAACGTGGACCCTAAGGAGATCAACCTCACTGGACTAGCCTTTCTGAATAGCACCTCAGTAAGGCACTATATCTCTTTTTGCCTTTCTTTGCATGAACCTCTTTCCTGTGCACATTTCTAATTCTTGCATAGAAAAGTGAAACGAATCTAGCATTGATAGCACTAAAATCTTGGCACACCATTCAGAACACTTGTACAAGAGAGATACAGAAAGCAGAATGGTTTTTTAACTAGCTTGATTTGGAAGGCATTTCTAACTAAATTAAACACTAGCTGCTGGGAATTGTTCCTATTATTTGCAATATGCTGCTAGATAGAAGCAAGTTGCACTTTTTTTTTGTTTGTTTTTCCAAAGTCCTTTAGCCAAACTGCTACTGCTACTCTCTTGGATGATAAGGCTTAGAGAATTTCTTTTGCTCTACCATGAAAAAATTAATCTTGATTTAGTAAAAAAAAAAAAAACTTTTTCCTTATTTGTTTTTCTAGAAAGTTGAAGAAAATATTTTCCAAATGCTTTAGCTAGCATCTTCATATGTCAATCAAAACAATGGCAGGTATTTTTTCCTGCACCACACGGAGCATGTTTATTCCAATAACTTTATCCAAGGCATCAGCTATGTAAACTTTGAGGCTTATTTAGACACTTAGAGGAAAAACAGAGTTACAAAAATCCCCAGAAAAGTATTTTCGCCTGGGAAGTCTAGAGAAGCCTAACTTAAATTCCATTTACTTCATTTCAGAGCCCATCTGAGCTATTGACCCATTACAGTTCCCTACAGGTCAGAGGAATAAGGAAGGCAAGTACAGAAAACATTGCTGCAGATGCCAAGACATGGAGAGATGATCCGTAGGTCTTGTTATCAGCTGAAGGTCAATCAAACCAAACTTAATGGGCAGTAGTATTTGCATCTTCATCTGCAGGGCAAATGTTTCTGGAGCAGATGTTTCTTGCTGACTCCCTGCATGAACATCTTTGTAAAGATTGTCCATACACTTCATTAATGAATCTAATTTTTAAAAGGTACTATTGTTCTAATGCAAGAACACTGAAACCTGGAGTTAGCCATCTTCCTTCTTCAAGAGCTGCTCAGAGAGTTTCAGTGATCACTGTTCATCTTTTATTGCTGTAGCTGTTGTCTAAAATGAAGGCTTGTTATTGTCCGCTTACCCAGTTCATTCTAATCACAAAAATCCAATCTCTTTACAGCTACGTTCTCTCAACAATTTTCTATATGGAAAAGCTTTAACACATAATTCACATTTGCTAAGCTAATAGGGTTCATAAAACAATGAGAACTATGCTTGAGGGTCCTGTTATTTGAAAATAACAGGAATTGTATCAACATTATAGTGGAACAATATCTCCAGTAGAAAAAAGAAGATCCCCAAACTAGCACAAGTACATATATGAATTTATGCCTTTCTCTTTAATTATATAAGGAATTTCAAAGTACAATCCACAAAGCAGTGCATACGGGGACCTTTGAAATGTGTATTACAGTTTAGTACCTTTTCCCATGATGGAGCACTTACAGCCTTCCCTTACAAAGCTTAAGGTTGAAGCTAGATTCCCTGCAGGAATCAGGATGGGTGAGAAAAGAAAAGTGAAAATGGGAGATGCAAACTGGCAATTACGTAAAAGGAGGGTAATTCTGGCTTCTCAGGCACATTCTCTGGAACATTTTTTCTGAAGGAAATATTAGGCACAGGACAAAAATGTAATGGTTCCTGAAGGACAAAGGTTGCTCATACATATGAGAGAGGCACAGAAAACAGAAGCAAAGGCAGACACTCCAACATGATTTGCTTCATGCCATTCCTCATGACCTGTCACAAGCCTTCAGTGAAATTTAGGAGTATTTTTCTTCTTTCTTGACTGTTTATGAGTTATAACATATAGTCCTTGGGTCTTTGACATCGTAATTTGTTGCCATGACAGTAACAGAGATATTGTAAACTAAACTCCCACAAGGTCTCCATGCATCCGGAAAGGGACTATGGGGAAAGAGGTCCAGAAAGTATATGTAAAATTTATGAGAAAATATTATTCTTTCAAAGCAATAGCAAAATAGAGTTTGATACTGTTCCAGCTAAAATCCGTGGCAATTTTGTCACTAATATCAATGGGAGCAGAATCATGCACATCTTATCATGCAGATTAGTATACAAAAGCAAGAGATCTATGCAGTAAAAAGCTCAGCAATCCCTCATGAAAAAATATATCCTGACTTTTGGATGGGTTTGCTATTGTTGCTATTTTCCTACTAGAAAAAGAGAAGCTAAATATCAGAAAAATGATATTGTTTGGTAATCTCTGAAGGATAACATCCTGCTTTCAAAAAGACAGATTTGTCTATTTTCCTCACTCAAGGAAGTCCCAGAGAGGATTTGCCTGAAATTATGCTCTCTGCTAAGACAACGATATAAAAGCAGAGTGCCAAATCTGATCAACTCTTTCAAAGATCTTGGGACTAGATCCTTTGGCCCTTGCTCACAGAAATGCTGTTCAGTCACATAGGTACAGTTTGAAAAAGGACTTTTTTATGCTAAAGACTAAAGCACTGGGCTACAAAAGAAAAAAAAAAAAGAAAGAAATTAAAAAAAAAACTCAACTGATCCCAAGGGTCGGCAATTATTTCTGATTGTTTTTCTGTTAATAAGCGACTGCTACTATTGCTGAACCAGAAGACAAATTGGACACTTCACACTAAACAGCATTGTCAAGTTCAAGACAGAATCAGTGGATGTTAAAGCACTCAGAACAGCTATTCTTTGTATGGAAAGTTATTCTTGACTTGGAAGGAGAGGAGCTCTTATATTCAACCTTCCAGGCATTGAGCTCAAAAGTGGCCAGTATATAACCTTCATGCTGCAGGAAGGAAAGTGAGGCACAGGCATTTAAGGAATTTGTTTAAGGTCAAAGCCATATTAGAGTTGCTCTGTTATAATATCATGGATGCCAGGGCATGTCTCCACCCTTCCTGGCAATCATGCTCCAGCAAGGATTGAATGCAGCACTCTGCTTGCTAGCCATAATTTCAGCATACGCAGTGGGGTGAGAGAAAGATCCCAGGACCAGAGCAAACAGCAATGAAATTAGGCAGGTTTGATGAAGAGTTACATTTCAGGAAGAGAGGGGTCTTGTGTTTGTGTGCACGTGTGTACAAAAGAAGTCCTCATGACTGTGCTTTTGCATGCGCATCTTCACAGCTCCATAGTAGCCCTCCAGTTCGATATGCTACCTGCAAAGCCAGAGCAGCCAGGCAAAATGCAACAGCTAATAAAAACTGCTTATTGTTTATGTCCAAAACCAGAATTTTGCTGACAGTGTTTTAATCACAAGCAAGTTATAAGCAAGATATGTTTTATGGCCTCTGTGCTTTTCTGGGTCTCTGACAGAGATTCTATACAGATTTACAGGGTGCTTTGGCATCACTCTGTCTCTTTCTCACATTTTATATTTCTATATATCATGTTGACTTCAGTTTTCTATTGTCTGCATATGATGCTTCTTGCATTCCCTGAAAGGAGTGAATCAAATGTAATCTCCTAAGAAGAGAAGACAAAGAAAAAGAGGGAGAGAAATTTTACATTAATATAGAATCAGCCATAGAAAGAAAGAAAGAAAGAAAGAAAGAAAGAAAGAAAGAAAGAAAGAAAGAAAGAAAGAAAGAAAGAAAGAAAGAAAGAAAGAAAGAGAAAGAATAACTATAACCAATAAAGTTTGGAAACCTATAAAACATGCTCTGAACTTCTATTTTTTATACTGAAATGGAATAAAGCTGAGATCTGAAATCTCAATATAAGATGTGAAAGTCAAATGCCCAGGGTAGAAAGATTCTTATTACCAGCAAGGCTAAAACACCATTTTAAACTTTTTTTCACCATTGCAGGAGCACAGAACATTAGCCTTAAAACTCCCGTTGACCTAAATAGTGTACCTTTTTTTATGGTATATTGGGCAAATGTTATTTTAGGGAGGAAATTCTACATTTTGAACAAGAGAAGTACCTTAGCATTTTATCTGTAAAAATCACAGTTGCTGGTACCTGCTCTGTTTGAGTCAACACTAGAGGATATCACCTGGTATCTCAGTAAACATTGTTCCACCTCCAGCACTCCGGTCTGCAAGGAATCCCAGTGCACTTCAGTCCTTTCTGCTGGGAAACCCCCATGGTAAAGGTCAGAGTGGCAGGCAAGTGAATCCTTGGTGTAGGCAATGAAGGGGCTGTGAACATGATGAAAAACCCAGAGTGCTATCGGCCAACTTCCTGCGGGCTCTGTGAACACAAAAATTTCATCAGAAGCACCTCACTGAAGTCCACCGAAGATGAAGGTGAGTCTGTAAGGAAGAAGTAGGAATTCTGAAGGTTAGACATTAGTCTTCTGTGTTTGGACATAAGCCACAACAATTCTTTGATAAATATGAATATACTCTAAATATGAATATACTCAGCAGCTCACAAAATTAGCTCTGTTCCTTTTAATTATTGGTGGTAAGCTACTAATTATTACCATTACTCCTATTCATTTTTTTAAATAACTGCAACTTGAAATTCGCAGTCATCTTCTCTCACATACGAAATAGCAGATAATGAATATATTGTATTTAGAATTCTCTGCCTGACTGAAAACCATTATAAAATCCTATGATAAAAGCAGCCATACACTAGTAATTTTGGGTTTGTGTACATTTATTTCAACAGTATTGACATTTGAATAGATCTGTAAATTGCATAGTCTAACTGAGATTTTAAAAGTCAGTGTAAATATGCAGGGCTTGATCTTCAGTTCATATAAATGGATAAAGCTCTAATTGTATTCTTGGTTTATTTCAACTGAAATCTGGAATCAGGAGCTTTAGTTAGCATCTATTTTTCTTCCTTTCTAAACTTCCATTGGTTATCACTGCAATTTCTTCTGATCATATTCAGCCAGAGGAAAAAAAGTAATTTCTAACTTTAATCTTATTATATTACTTAATCCAGGCAGAGAATCTTTTTCTGAGTTTCTTTAATACCAGAAATATTTCATTTCTACTGACTCCCCAAAACAGTAATTTGGAATGAAGGGTATGCTTTTTCTTTGGGTTTGGATTCAGAGAGAAAAAAAAAAAAAAGAAAGCCACAGAGAATGACTCATCAAAGAAGAACAAATATTCTGTTGAAAAAAAAATATTGTGTGGGTGAAGTGAAAATCAGATCTATTGTTGTTGGTCCATGGTGCACTGAGGGGGAAAAAAAAAAAAAAAAGAACTTTTGACCATTACAAGGTTACAAGAAATGATGTAATATTAGGCAGGTAACATGATGAAACAAAGCAAGAGGAAGAGTATCCCAGGCTTCGAAAAATCCTTATTATAAATTGGCATGTGACTCATGTTGCTGGCTTTCACAGAGCAGCAACCATGGGTTACCTATCGACTCCTGCTGCGGCGGGCACTGATATCGCTGTGCAGGGTTGGTGAAGCCAGCAGAATGGATGAAGAATTTAAACTGGGTGAAGCTGGAACAGCTAACATCTGCAGGTACCTTGTATAGTAACTAGACAATGTTGCAAGACAACATCTTAATTCCCTGTAAACCGTCAGTGGTAAGACTATGATACTAATAAGGTTAGCGCTTGTTTTGATGAAAGAGGAGAATTGCAGACCGAATAGCGCTCTCAAATCTGATGCAATATTAAAGCTGATTCCAGGTAACATTTGGGGTTTCTAGTTTCAGTTGCACGGGTAGCAAGAGTAGGAAAAGGAAAGAATGAGGGTCATATTTTGGAGGTTGGATGTGGTTGAGACTTCAGAAGATGTTTTAAACATGTTTCTTCTTCAAATTGATAATGATTTATTTGACAGTCATCTGATTTTATTGGGTAATTGTATAAAGAAGGAGAGAAATAGCAAGAAAGAATTATGTAAACGATTTTATATTGCCTGAGGGATTTAAGATCTCTCAGTGCAACACCAATTTTGTTCTGCTTCATCTTCTTGGGATGAAGTTCGCAAAGTCACCAATATTAAAAATATTAAAAAAGGAACATTTTTCTAATTCAGACATGCTGGGGGTCATAAGAAATAGACTGAATTAATTCCAGAGCATATATAAATATCTTACATATTTTTCAATATGAGGAAGAGCCAAATATATTGCTATAATATCCATGTACAAAATAGTTGTTTAACCTCCTTCTCTATCAATAACAAAGTCCTACAAAACAAGGAAGCTTGATGTGTGTTTCAGTTCACTAAGCTGTGCATTTTCTTTCTTTTTCTAGTTCCTTCTTCCAATTCTGCATTATTTTCTCATTGTCTATTTCTAACGCATAACATGTTTACATTTGATTTCTTCATTTATACTTAACAAAGTAAACTGTATTGTCTTTTTAATAATACTTTAATACTTCGCCATCTGCTACTGATGAATATTTTCACAGAATCACAGAACCACAGAAAGGTTGAGGCTGGAAGGGACCTCTAGAGATCATCTAGCCCAACCCCCCCAGTCAAGCAGGGACACCCAGAGCATGTGGCACAGGGTCGCATCCAGGTGGATTTTGGAAGATCTCTAAGTTCTGTTCATTTCCATTCCTTTTCTCTCTCTCTTTTTTTTTTCCCATTCTCCTTATTTAGCTGTTTCCTTTCAACTTCACCTATGCCTGATTGCTCTTTAATTCTATCATAGCCCTTTTTCTCTCCGAAATGTTCACACATCACATTTTACAAGTTTTTGAGCAGTTTCAATTCTTGAATATTCTGTGCACGTAATTGCTCTCTCTTGTGACTAAAGATCCCACCATTTGCACATACTTCAGCAAACGGTACCAAATGACCAAGGAACAGACCTGCATGACACATGCTCCAACAGCAAAGGCTTGGTCTGGACTTCTGCTTATCTCAATGACCCATTGGCTGATTTAATAGACTCCGAAAAAATCTCACCTGAATAGATGTGTGTGCAGCAAAAGAACCTGTGGATTCTTGGCAAAAATCTCCCTGTCATTCTTCAAGACTATTTTCCCATTGAAAACAAATAGAATGAAAAATGAAGTAAAAGCGCACATTAGTGACCCTCTGAGTTATCCCATTTTACTCAGGAATAGGCATCCCTAAGGACGAATGCATATTACATGCCAAACCAGGAAAGCCTGGTCATCCTTAAATCTCTGACAATCCTACAAGAGCTGCTTGCATCTTTCCTTCTGTATTGGATGTAATTTTAAACAATTTGGAATTTATATACAATAATCTTTCATATGTTAAGGCCTGGAAAAAATCCCACACATCTGATTTACCCCTGGAACAATATATTGTTATTGATATTATACTATATGGTACGATATGGTATTATTAATTGCCATCTTTTGAAACTAAAAATAACAAATTGAATTTAGAATTGAGAGAGAGAATTGTCATAACAAAGCTAATAGCAGCTATTCAGACACCAGTTATCTGAGCCGAACTTGCACAATATGTAAAAATCTTCAAGAATATTGTGCGCCCTTATATATAGTTCTTTTGTTGGCAGTGAAATAATGGACCTATTGGTGTCTCTGATGTTTTCTTAAGGATAAAGGTTCATGTCCCATCATTTATTCTAACGGTATTTTTCAATATATATATATTTTAAGGCTTTTCTGTGCTTCAACCTAAAATTGTACTATTTTCACAAAGAAAGAAGTATAAAAGAAGGTGTTACAAATTTACTGGGAGGCATTTGAGTGCAGAAAATTAATACATTGTCTTGCTGTTTGCCTAGGACCATGGTATTAGTATAACTTGTTAGAAAAAACTACACGCCCAACCTGCAATGAAGGTAGCAAACTGGTCTATGCAGTTTAGTTGGACTGTACTCCAGGACTAGGTGATGTGAGAGTACTCCAGTAATCAGAAATTAATTTCAACAGAACTGCATGAGGTTTGCCAGAAATCCTGACATTACCATACACACAAACACAAACTCAATTAATACAATTGAGATGTACACAAAATATTCACTTTTTTTTGATTGCTGATAAAGAAAATTCAGATATCTGATGTGGAAGTACTGTTACAAGCTTTAAGTGATTTCTCACTTACCATGTCTCAACTTTTTGCTTCAGAATCTAGTTCTTAGGTAAGCCATACACCCTGAAGTTTGCCTTTAGGGAAGATGACAGTAGTCTCTGAGAATACTTAACTTACCTACACAAGCTTTTTTGAGGAGCCCAGGGAGATATTACTTTCTTCAGCATGCATTCTGTCATGCAGACATCCTGTGAGTATAAATTAGGATGTAGAGCTCAACATATTTTTTTCCAAAGGATTATCTCACACTTCTAGATATTTTGACTTGGTAATGCCTCAGGGCATGGTGGGATGGAGCCATTGCCAATCCAGACTGTAAATAGAATCTCATAACTGCTATCCTGGGGCTGGCACACTCCTACAGCATACTGAACTGCAAGGCTATGTAGGACTTAAAAGGCAGAGAGTGGGAATTTTTGTCCTGTCTTTCTTCTCATGTCTTCTCATCTTATTATTAAAACAGTATAACCACCAGTTAACTTAGAAATGTGGGATTTTTTTCAACTTTTGGAACTGTCCCAGATTGTTTAGAACATAGAATCATAGCATCATAGAATCATAGAATGCTTAAGGTTGGAAGGGACCTCCAGAGATCATCTGTGTCTCCCTGCGTATGCAGGGGGGTTGGACTAGATGATCTCTAGAGGTCCCTTCCAACCCTAAGCATTCTATGATTCTATTCTATGATTCTATGATCTAGTCCAACCCCCCCTGCACACGCAGGGTCACCTAGAGCACATGGCACAGGACTGCATCCAAGCAGGTTTTGAAGATCTCCAGAGAAGGAGACTCCACAACCTCTCTGGGCAGCCTGTTCCAGGGCTCTGTCACCCTCACTGTTAAAAAGTGTTTCCTTAAGTTCCTGTGGAACTTTTGGTGCTTCAGTTTGTGGCCATTACCTCTAGTTCTGTCAGTGGCCACCACTGAAAAGAGTGGTGAAAAGAGAGCACCATCCTCTTCACTGCCTCCCTTGAGGTACTTTTAGACACTGATCAGGTCCCCTCTCAGCCTTCTCTTCTCCAGGCTGAACAGGCCCAGCTCCCTCAGCTTCTCCTCATAGGGCAGATGTTCCAGGCCCCTGATCATCCTTGTAGCCCTGCGCTGGACTCTCTCCAGCAGCTCCACATCCGTCTTGTACTGTGGAGCCCAGAACTGGACACAATACTCCAGAAGTGGCCTCACCAGAGCTGAGTAGAGGGGCAGGATCACCTCCCTCGACCTGCCAGAGACGCTCTTCTTAATGCACCCCAGGATCCCATTGGCCTTCTTGGCCACGTGGGCACACTGCTGCCTCATGGTTAACTTCTCATCCACCATGACACCCAGGTCTTCCTCCGCAGAGCTGCTCTCCAGAAGGTCAGTCCCCAGCCTGTACTGGTGTCTGGGGTTATTCCTCCCCAGGTGCAGGACCTTGCACTTGGCCTTGTTGAATTGCATGAGGTTTTTCACCGCCCAGTTGTCCAGTCTGTCCAGGTCCCTCTGGATGGCAGCGCAGCCCTCTGGGGTATCAGCTACTCCTGCCAGTTTGGTATCATCAGCAAACTTGCTGAGGGAGCACTCTGTGCCTTCATCCAGGTCATTGATGAATAAATTGAACAGGACTGGACCAAGGACTGACCCCTGGGGGACCCCGCTAGCTACAGGCCTCCAACTAGACTCTGCACCGCTGATCACCACTCTCTGGGCCCTGCCATCCAGCCAGTTCCTAATCCACCTCACTGTGCACTCATCTATCCCACACTTCCGGAGCTTGCCCAGGAGGATATTGCGAGGGACGGTGTCAAAAGCCTTGGTGAAGTCAAGATAGACAACATCCACCGCTCTCCCCTCATCTATCCAGCCGGTCACTTCATCATAGAAGGCTATCAGGTTAGTTAAGCAAGATTTCCCCTTGGTGAATCCATGCTGACTACTCTTGAGCACCTTCTTGTCCTCCATGTGCCTGGAGACAACGGCCAGTATGAGCCGTTCCATCACTTTTCCGGGGACGGAGGTGAGGTTGACTGGCCTGTAGTTGCCTGGGTCCTCCTTCTTGCCTTTTTTGAAGACTGGCGTGACATTGGCTTTCTTCCAGTCTTCCGGCACCACCCCCGTTCTCCAGGATCTTTCAAAGATGATGGAGAGTGGCTTAGCTATGACCTCTGCCAGCTCACGCAGAACTCTGGAGTGCATCCCATCAGGACCCATGGATCTGTGGGTATCAACTTTCCTTAGGTGCTCTCTGACCCAATCTTCCTCTACCCAGGGCGAGTCTTCCTCTCCCCCGGCTTCTTCTCTTGTCCCTAGGGCCTGGGACTCTAAAGGGCTGCCCTTGGTAAACACCGAAGCAAAGGCAGCATTCAACAACTCTGCTTTTTCTGTGTTATTTGTAACCAGGGTACTCATCTCGTCCGCCAGAGGACCCACGATTTCCCTGATCTTCCTTTTGCTGTTAATGTATTTGAAGAAGTCTCATCTCTCATGTATGGATGTTTTTCACGCAACTCATATAACAGCATCTTTTGTGTGTGTTATCTGGTCAAGTGATTTATTCACTTCAGGTGAACTTCAAGTGTCATTTTCATCCTTACTGCTTAAAGTCCTCCTTTCACTCAGTAACTGCCTGTCCTCAAGTCATGTCCATCTCCCAGTTTCAGTGGATTGAATGTAAACTTTCTTCAAAGGACATAAGAAGACTACTCAAGAAGGTATCTGTCTGACCTCCTGCTGATAGGACCCACAAGAATAGAATTAGAAATAATACAATCAGCCAGCATCTACTGTAACACACACACATACCAAAAAAAAAAAGGGGGGGGGGGATGGGGAATAACTAAATGAAATCTCTGGTCAGACTACGAATGTGAAAATATGAAGATGACTGTTATTTTAATCCCAAATCCTACTCTCCAACCCCAGAGGTTTTCAAGGCTCAAGTGCATAAAGCCCTGAGTCTGAGCTCCTCACTGACCCTGCTTGGGGAATGAGGTTGAACTAGAGTGCTCTGAGATTTTATTTGGCCTGAATTATCCCATGGAACTATGAATAAAACAAAAAGTACTCAATCCCTAAGGGACATCACCTCACTGGTGCTGAACTAGACAAGGAGTTCCTAGTGGAGAGTGGATCAGAAGGTATTATTGAATATAGAGGGAGAAAGAAGTGATAAGAGCAGAGAGTGCATGAAACAAACCCCTACAGACCTTCTCGTGTCTCTGAGATCCTTCCAAAGGAAGTGAATTTTGTGCTGAGAAAAAAAAAATACATCATTAGTTTAAATTATTTTTAAATTAGTCCATTTGTGAAGCTGATAAATAGGAAATTAGGTATGGATCCAAACAATGGATACAAAAGAAGAGTGCAGTGCACAAAAATAAAAAGTAGTTTTCCCCAGTTTTTGTTCTTCATAATAGCTTTTTCAGAGGAGAATTCATGTCCTGAATTTTCCAACATTATCTGGTGTTTGGATCTGTTCAGAGGGAGCCATCTTCAAAGAGTATGGTTACCATAGGGTTCATAGGGAGACCATAGGGTTTCAATGTGCCCAGCTGGGTGCATAAAAAAGAAATAATAGAAATGATTGAGTGCTTTTAATAATGAAATTTGAAAATTTACTAGTGTGACCAAATCATTCAGATGCCTACAATGAATCTGGAGTCATCAATTCAGATATTTTAGAAAAATGTAACCTAAGCCCCTTACCTTCCTAAACAAAGGTTTTTGAAAAAAGTACAGCTTAGATTGGTGCCAATTAGCTCAAGTGGGAAAAAACTCCAACATTTTCATTCCAGTCCTGTCTCTATTAAAAGACCTTGTAAAGAATCTGGCCCAATTCCTTTCCGGAAGAATATCCCTAGAGGGATATAAGTCCTCAGGTTTCAGTCCCACCAAAGAATGTGAGTATGGAAGTCCCACCAAAGAATGTAAGCATGGAAGATTTGT